>NC_086449.1:441571047-441917297 GCF_028390025.1 Pseudophryne corroboree | reverse complement strand
ATGCTAATGCTGTAGCCCCCTGGAAATGTACGGAGACGCCCACTAACGGCATAGAAAATCCCAGCGGCTGTGTGCAGAGATGCAATGTCAGTCGCAGATCCTGAGTATGCTATGATTGGCGCATGGCCTTGGGAATTGAGACGCTGGTGCCATGTTTTTTGCTTAAAGGATCGCAGTTGCAGCCTGAGACACTTCCCGAAAATGCTTGCGATGCCTGGGTTGTGCCACACCTCCCATTACTTTCCCGAAATGGTCCCTGACTGTCAATCCGTTTTTTCTTTGACAAGTTCTCACTGCTAGCAACACCAGGTAACTAAGGTACCCTGGCACAGGTGCAGTGTCAATATTTGCTCATCACCGTAAATAACGATGTTGCGTACAACTCTGAATCTGGCCTGTAGGGCTCAAGGGCAGATGTCCTAAACCTTGAAGAGAGATACAGTTGACGGAGATAAAGTACCAACCAACCAGCTCCTACCTGCCATGTTACAGGCTGTGTTTGAAAAATGACAGTAGCTGGTTGGTTGGTACTTTATCTCCATCCACTGTATCTCTCTCCAAGGTGTAATACATAGGCCCCTTTATAAGTGTGTGTGTGTGTGTGTGTGTGTGTGTGTGTGTGTGTGTGTGTGTGTGTGTGTGTGTGTGTTACACTGTGTTTGAGCTGTGTTTCCAACCCTTGCTGAACATAGCTCAGACCAGATACTGGTCTTTATCTCCATCCACTGTATCTCTCTCCAAGGTGTAATACATAGGCCCCTTTATAAGTGTGTGTGTGTGTGTGTGTGTGTGTGTGTGTGTGTGTGTGTGTGTATGTTACACTGTGTTTGAGCTGTGTTTCCAACCCTTGCTGAACATAGCTCAGACCAGAGTCCTATAGGGCACAGAAGGCTGACCGGTGATTATCAGCTGCATATGTTGTTCACACTTATGGGCTGTATTCAATAACTGTCGGAAGCTGCCATCTTGTCGGAAAGATGGCAGTTTCCGACTGAAATAGGTCGGAAGGGGAACCTCTCTCCCTGCAGCGCCTCCCCCCGCCGCGGCAGACATGTCTCCCCCGCAGCCAGCTCCCCCCGCCGGCCGCCGATCTCTGCTCCCCCCGCGGCCCAGCTTACCCCCGCCGCAGTCCCGCTCATGCCCGCCGCCATCTGCACGACTCGCCGCTGCTGTCAGCGCATCCACAGCCTTGAATAGGGGTTGTCAGATCCATTCCGAGAACTTGTCGGAATGGATTTGACTTTTATTGAATATACCCCTATGTCTCCATAGAGAACTATGCATTTTGTTAGTTTTCAGGTCTCCTGCTGGAAGTACAACATACATAGAGCCCCATTTATCAATTAATTTTAATGCCAGCTGCATATTTAGCTTAGCATCACTGCGACACTAACGAACATGCAGCTGTTATTCAGCATTATTTACCTCTCTGACAAAGTCCAGCAATGTCTACCTCCTCAGCAGCGACCTCTGGCAGCCTAAAGACTGATACAGACTACACAATGTGTGTACCCAGCGATATCGCTTGTGGCGGCACTCGGCATCGGCAAGTGCATACACACTGGCCACACTGGCAAATGCCAGCAGCGATGGCCCTTGTTAGCGATTTCTTCCGTTGGCCCTGCATGCATGGCTAACGTAGGATGTCGCTGACAACAAACGGAAGGGCGCTGTCAGTATAGACAATGTACCCAATATATCTGTCCGATCCGCCGGATTGGGCGACATGTCGTCTAGTGTGTATCCAGCTTAACGCTGTCAATGAGAGGCTTCATTGTCCTGTGCGATGGCCAGTCTGTTTCACCCAGCAGGGACCGGGAAATGCTCAGAAGGCTTTGCGGTTTGGTGAATACTGAAAGTAGAACCGTTCCAATTTAGCAAGTGCTGAAGGGGTTATGTCTCGATGATAAATGGGGCACATAGTATACTACCTATACATTGTGTACACAGTCATATCCACAACAGTGCATTTTTCAATGCGTTTTTAGCTATTTAAACTTCGTTGTGTATGATAAATGGGGCTTCAGCCAATCGGCTCCCAGCTATCCTTTTTCAAACACATGACATTTAGGAGCTGATTGGCTGGACCACCATTTAGCATATGCATTAAGGTCTAAATAGCAAAAACTCACTGATAAATGGGCCCTAAGGTGTCATGTATAGTTCAATTTGAGAATTCTATACTGCATTACGCAACTTGTGAATTATGCAGTTTGTGGGCACATTTATAGATACAATGGGCCCGATTCAGACCTGATCTCTGCTGTGCGTTTTCGCACAGCGGGCGATTATTGAACTACAGTGCATGCGTATATACCGCAATGCGTAGGCACGTCACCAAACAGAGACAGGATGGTGCGAAAATTTCGATCGCACGGCCGTTCGCAAGGTAATTGACAGGAAGAGGACGTTTGTGGGTGGTAACTGGACGTTTTATGGGATTGTCAGGAAAAACGCAGACGTTCCCAAGCGTTTTCAGGGCGGGTGTGTGGCGTCAGCTCCGGCCCCGATCATCCTGATTTCTTCACACTGAGGGAGTAAGTATTGAGCTACGCACAGACTGCACACATTGCACAGAATGGGGAAAACATTCGATGGTGAGTGTGATGCAAATGGTTTTGTAGCTGTCTGCTGACTGAGAGGAATTTTCACACAGCGTACACATGTAATCGCAAACTTGCACGGGGCGAATTTTTACTCCCCCTGGGTGGACAACTATCTGATCACAGGACAGTGTAATATACAGCACAGCGATCAGGTCTGAATTAGGCGCAAAGTACAGCTCACGAGCACTGGTCTCTTGGCTGTATATTGTGTTGGATGAGAACATTCCAATTAAATCATCTGTGTCCCAATGTGAGTTTGGGGTTCTTACATCTACTCCATCACCTTTAGCTGCTCTGCAAGTTGGAACACAGCTAAGCTAGATAAGTGCTCCAAGGGGGTAATTCAATACACATAGAAGCCGCTCAATGCAGCTTCTCCCATTGACTGGAATGGGCGTTTTCTGCCAATCATTTTTGATCATCAGTTACCTCAAGGAAGTAATTCAAATATTCTTGCTTGCTAGTTCTTTTTATTGACAAGCACATCAGTCATATTAAATACCTCTCTAATAAGTCACTTTACACATTTTCATTTTGACAAATTGGCGTGGGTATAGTGTTTAACTGCATCTTTACAGCAAGGACTAAACACAGTCTTGTAGGTTGGTCATAGACATTTTCTTATTTTGCGATCAGTCATTTGCTGGTCATGTCTTCTGGAGTATCGCATGTCAGCGATGTTCATTTAGCTTAGCATGTGTCGTGCGGTATCGCCTTACGCTTTTTGTGTGGAGATGACCAACTTGTCACCTTCTGCTTGTTCAACATGATTTGACTACATTAGTTATGTCACATTATATTCAGTTACATACATTTCTCTATCGTCCTAAGTGGATGCTGGGGTTCCTGAAAGGACCATGGGGAATAGCGGCTCCGCAGGAGACAGGGCACAAAAGTAAAGCTTTTACAGGTCAGGTGGTGTGTACTGGCTCCTCCCCCTATGACCCTCCTCCAGACTCCAGTTAGATTTTTGTGCCCGGCCGAGAAGGGTGCAATTCTAGGTGGCTCTCATAAAGAGCTGCTTAGAGAGTTTAGCTTAGGTTTTTTATTTTACAGTGATTCCTGCTGGCAACAGGATCACTGCAACGAGGGACAGAGGGGAGAAGAAGTGAACTCACCTGCGTGCAGGATGGATTGGCTTCTTGGCTACTGGACATCAGCTCCAGAGGGACGATCACAGGTACAGCCTGGATGGTCACCGGAGCCACGCCGCCGGCCCCCTCACAGATGCTGAAGCAAGAAGAGGTCCAGAATCGGCGGCTGAAGACTCCTGCAGTCTTCTTAAGGTAGCGCACAGCACTGCAGCTGTGCGCCATTTTCCTCTCAGCACACTTCACACGGCAGTCACTGAGGGTGCAGGGCGCTGGGGGGGGGCGCCCTGGGAGGCAAATGAAAACCTTTAAAAAGGCTAAGAATACCTCACATATAGCCCCAGAGGCTATATGGAGATATTTACCCCTGCCTAAATGTACTAAATAGCGGGAGACGAGCCCGCCGGAAAAGGGGCGGGGCCTATCTCCTCAGCACACGGCGCCATTTTCTGTCACAGCTCCGCTGGTCAGGAAGGCTCCCAGGTCTCTCCCCTGCACTGCACTACAGAAACAGGGTATAACAGAGAGGGGGGGCAAAATAAATGGCTATATATATATTAATATAAAAGCAGCTATAAGGGAGCACTTAATCATAAGGCTATCCCTGTCATATATAGCGCTTTTTGGTGTGTGCTGGCAGACTCTCCCTCTGTCTCCCCAAAGGGCTAGTGGGTCCTGTCTTCGTATAGAGCATTCCCTGTGTGTCTGCTGTGTGTCGGTACGTGTGTGTCGACATGTATGAGGACGTTATTGGTGTGGAGGCGGAGCAATTGCCAAATATGAGGATGTCACCTCCTAGGGGGTCGACACCAGAATGGATGCCTTTATTTGTGGAATTACGGGATAGCGTCAACTCGCTTAAGCAGTCGTTTGCCGACATGAGGCTGCCGGACACTCAATTAGTGCCTGTCCAGGCGCCTCAAACACCGTCAGGGGCTGTAAAACGCCCCTTGCCTCAGTCGGTCGACACAGACCCAGACACAGGCACTGATTCCGGTGGTGAAGGTGACGAATCAACCGTATTTTCCAGTAGGGCCACACGTTATATGATTTTGGCAATAAAGGAGATGTTACATTTAGCTGATACTACAGGTACCACTAAACAGGGTATTATGTGGGGTGTGAAAAAACTGCCAGTAGTTTTTACCGAATCAGAAGAATTAAATGACGTGTGTGATGAAGCGTGGGGTGCCCCGATAAAAAACTGCTAATTTCAAAGAAGTTATTGGCTTTATACCCTTTCCCGCCAGAGGTTAGGGAGCGCTGGGAAACACCTCCTAGGGTGGACAAAGCGCTAACACGCTTATCAAAACAAGTGGCGTTACCCTCTCCTGAGACGGCCGCACTTAAAGATCCATCAGATAGGAGGATGGAAAATATCCAAAAAGGTATATACACACATGCAGGTGTTATACTACGACCAGCTATTGCGACTGCCTGGATGTGCAGTGCTGGGGTAGTTTGGTCAGAGTCCCTGATCGAAAATATTGATACCCTGGACAGGGACAATATTTTACTGTCGTTAGAACAAATAAAGGATGCATTTCTTTATATGCGTGATGCACAGAGAGATATCTGCACACTGGCATCACGGGTAAGTGCTATGTCCATTTCGGCCAGAAGAGCTTTATGGACACGACAGTGGACAGGCGTTGCGTAGAGGAGTTATTTGGGGTCGGTCTATCGGATTTGGTGGCCACGGCTACGGCCGGGAAATCCACCTTTCTACCTCAAGTCACTCTCCAACAGAAAAAGGCACCGACCTTTCAACCGCAGCCCTTTCGTTCCTTTAAAAATAAGAGAGCAAAGGGCTATTCATATCTGCCACGAGGCAGAGGACGAGGGAAGAGACAGCAACAGGCAGCTCCTTCCCAGGAACAGAAGCCCTCCCCGGCTTCTACAAAAGCCTCAGCATGACGCTGGGGCTTCGCAAGCGGACTCGGGGGCGGTGGGCGGTCGTCTCAAGAATTACAGCGCGCAGTGGGCTCACTCGCAGGTAAATCCCTGGATCCTGCAGATAATATCTCAGGGGTACAGGTTGAAATTAGAGACAGAGCCACCTCGCCGTTTTCCTGAAGTCTGCTTTACCAACGTCCCCCTCAGAAAGGGAGACGGTTTTGGAAGCCATTCACAAGCTGTATTCTCAGCAGGTGATAGTCAAGGTACCTCTTCTACAACAAGGGAAGGGGTATTATTCCACTCTTTTTGTGGTACCAAAGCCGGATGGCTCGGTAAGGCCTATTCTAAATCTGAAGTCCTTGAACCTGTACATAAAGAAGTTCAAGTTCAAGATGGAGTCACTCAGAGCAGTGATAGCGAACCTGGAAGAAGGGGACTTTATGGTATCCTTGGACATCAAGGATGCGTATCTCCACGTTCCAATTACCCCTCACACCAGGGGTACCTCAGGTTCGTTGTACAAAACTGTCACTATCAGTTTCAGACGCTGCCGTTTGGTTTGTCCACGGCACCTCGGGTCTTTACAAAGGTAATGGCCGAGATAATATTTCTTCTTCGAAGAAAAGGCGTATTAATTATCCCATACTTGGACGATCTCCTAATAAGGGCAAGGTCCAGAGAACAGCTAGAGATGGGTTTAGCACTATCTCAAGAGGTGCTAAAGCAGCACGGATGGATTCTGAATATTCCAAAATCCCAATTAATGCCGACAACTCGTCTGCTGTTCCTGGGGATGATTCTGGACACAGTTCAGAAAAAGGTTTTTCTTCCCGAAGAAAAAGCCAAGGAGTTATCTGACCTGGTCAGGAACCTCCTAAAACCAGGAAAGGTGTCTGTACATCAATGCACAAGAGTCCTGGGAAAAAATGGTAGCTTCTTACGAAGCAATCCCTTTCGGCAGATTCCATGCAAAGGGATCTGCTGGACAAATGGTCAGGGTCGCATCTTCAGATGCACCTGCGGATAACCCTGTCGCCGAGGACAAGGGTATCCCTTCTGTGGTGGTTGCAGGAGGCTCATCTATTGGAGGGCCGCAGATTCGGCATGCAGGATTGGATCCTGGTGACCACGGATGCCAGCCTGAGAGGCTGGGGAGCAGTCACACAGGGAAAAAATTTCCAGGGAGTGTGGTCGAGCCTGAAAAAGTCTCTTCACATAAGCATTCTGGAACTAAGAGCAATCTACAATGCTCTAAGCCAGGCGGAACCTCTGCTTCAAGGAAGACCAGTGTTGATCCAGTCGGACAACATCACGGCAGTCGCCCATGTAAACAGACAGGGCGGCACAAGAAGCAGGAGGGCAATGGCAGAAGCTGCCAGGATCCTTCGCTGGGCGGAGAATCACGTGATAGCACTGTCAGCAGTATTCATCCCGGGCGTGGACAACTGGGAAGCAGACTTCCTCAGCAGACACGACCTTCACCCGGGAGAGTGGGGACTTCATCCAGAAGTTTTCCACATGCTATTAAACCATTGGGTAAAACCAATGGTGGACATGATGGCGTCTCGCCTCAACAAAACACTGGACAGGTATTGCGCCAGGTCAAGAGATCCGCAGGCAATAGCTGTGGACGCGCTGGTAACACCTTGGGTGTACCAGTCGGTATATGTGTTTCCTCCTCTGCCTCTCATACCAAAGGTATTGAGAATTATACGGCAAAGAGGAGTAAGACTAGTGGCTCCGGATTGGCCAAGAAGGACTTGGTACCCGGAACTTCAAGAGAGGGTCACGGACGATCCGTGGCCTCTACTTCTGAGAAGGGACCTGCTTCAGCAGGGTCCTTGTCTTTTTCAAGACTTACCGCGGCTGCGTTTGACGGCATGGCGTTTGAATGCCAGATCCTAAAAGGAAAAGGCATTCCAGAAGAAGTCATTCCTACCTTGATAAAGGCAAGGTAGGAAGTCACCGCGAAGCATTATCGCCGTATTGGGCGAAAATATGTTGGCGTGGTGCGAGCAGCGGAGTGCTCCGATGGAGGAATTTCAACTGGGTCGTTTTCCTACATTTCCTGCAATCAGGATTGTCTATGGGTCTCAAATTGGGATCTATTAAGGTTCAAATTTCGGCCCTATCAATATTCTTCCAAAAAGAATTGGCCTCGGTCCCTGAGGTCCAGATTTTTATCAAAGGAGTACTGCATATACAGCCTCCTGTGGTGCCTAAGGTGGCACCGTGGGATCTAAATGTAGTTTTAGATTTCCTCAAATCCAATTGGTTTGAACCACTAAAGAATGTGGATTTGAAATATCTCACATGGAAAGTGACTATGTTACTGGCCCTGGCTTCGGCCGGGAGAGTATCTGAACTGGCGGCTTTATTTTATAAAAGCACTTATTTAATTTTCCATTCGACATAGGGCAGAGCTGCGGACGCGTCCGCATTTTCTCCCTAAGGTGGTATCAGCGTTTCACCTGAACCAGCCTATTGTAGTGTCTGCGGCTACAGACGACTTGAAGGACTCCAAGTTGTTGGACGTTGTCAGAGCCTTAAAAATATACATTTAAAGGACAGCTGGAGTCAGAAAATCTGACTCGCTGTTTATACTGTATGCACCCAACAAGTTGGGTGCACCTGCTTCTAAGCAGTCGATTGCTCGTTGGATTTGTAACAAAATTCAACTTGTACATTCTGTGGCAGGCCTGCCACAGCCTAAATCTGTTAAGGCCCATTCCGCAAGGAAGGTGGGCTCATCTTGGGCGGCTGCCCGAGGGGTCTCGGCATTACAACTCTGCCGAGCAGCTACGTGGTCAGGGGAGAACACGTTTGTAAATTTTTGCAAATTTGATACCCTGGCAAAGGAGGACCTGGAGTTCTCTCATTCGGTGCTGCAGAGTCATCCGCACTCTCCCGCCCGTTTGGGAGCTTTGGTATAATCCCCATGGTCCTTTCAGGAACCCCAGCATCCACTTAGGACGATAGAGAAAATAAGAATTTACTTACCGATAATTCTATTTCTCGGAGTCCGTAGTGGATGCTGGGCGCCCATCCCAAGTGCGGATTATCTGCAATACTTGTACATAGTTATTGTTAACTAATTCGGGTTATTGTTTAGGAAGCCATCTTTCAGAGGCTCCTCTGTTATCATACTGTTAACTGGGTTTAGATCACAAGTTGTACGGTGTGATTGGTGTGGCTGGTATGAGTCTTACCCGGGATTCAAAATCCTCCCTTATTGTGTACGCTCGTCCGGGCACAGTACCTAACTGGAGTCTGGAGGAGGGTCATAGGGGGAGGAGCCAGTACACACCACCTGACCTGTAAAAGCTTTACTTTTGTGCCCTGTCTCCTGCGGAGCCGCTATTCCCCATGGTCCTTTCAGGAACCCCAGCATCCACTACGGACTCCGAGAAATAGAATTATCGGTAAGTAAATTCTTATTATAATAGTCATAGGGCAGTGACGCACTGTCTATATAGTAAACTTTCCCTTTAAAATAATAGTCGTTATAAATAAGAACATTGCACCCAACAAACAGTGGGCAAGAATTCTGTGCAGTTGTACATAATTATGGAGAAAATATATACTGGGAATTGCTTATACAGTAGCATAAGTGAAGTGCACATGTAAAATATGACATAACGAGAATTGCAGTGGTGGTAGAACAGGGGCTGTACAAGATGCTAATATTCAGACTGTCGACACCAGATTTTGAGATGTTCTGCTTGTCGACATGGACTGGAGGTCGAAACAGATGGTGGGCCAGTCTGTGACTAATCGTTCCATTACTCTCAATAGGATTAATGGAATAGTCGATCACTCCAATCAGAATTAATGGAGTGATCACCGACTGCGAATATTCACATTGCTAGAAAATCAGCATGGCTTCCGTACAATTTTGTATGTTAACTAATCCTAACGCTATCCTTTACCCTTACCCTAAAACCTGAAAAAAATCGCCTGTCAACATTATGTCATATTGTTATTCTGAACGCTTACTGATAGAACTTTTATATTATTTCCTGCAGTAATCTAACCTAGGATATGAACTGAGCACTTTGTATAGTCCAGGGGTGGGGAACCTTTTTTCTCTAACGTCCTAGTGGATGCTGGGGACTCCGAAAGGACCATGGGGAATAGCGGCTCCGCAGGAGACTGGGCACATCTAAAGAAAGCTTTAGGACTATCTGGTGTGCACTGGCTCCTCCCCCTATGACCCTCCTCCAAGCCTCAGTTAGATCTCTGTGCCCGAACGAGAAGGGTGCACACTAGGGGCTCTCCTGAGCTTCTTAGTGAAAGTTTTAGTTTAGGTTTTTTATTTTCAGTGAGACCTGCTGGCAACAGGCTCACTGCATCGAGGGACTAAGGGGAGAAGAAGCGAACTCACCTGCGTGCAGAGTGGATTGGGCTTCTTAGGCTACTGGACATTAGCTCCAGAGGGACGATCACAGGCCCAGCTTGGATGGGTCCCAGAGCCGCGCCGCCGGCCCCCTTACAGAGCCAGAAGGCAGAAGAGGTCCGGAAAATCGGCGGCAGAAGACGTCCTGTCTTCAACAAGGTAGCGCACAGCACTGCAGCTGTGCGCCATTGCTCTCAGCACACTTCACACTCCGGTCACTGAGGGTGCAGGGCGCTGGGGGGGGCGCCCTGAGACGCAATAATAAACACCTTGGATGGCAAAAAATGCATCACATATAGCTCCTGGGCTATATGGATGCATTTAACCCCTGCCAAAATACATAAAAAAACGGGAGATAAGGCCGCCGATAAGGGGGCGGAGCCTATCTCCTCAGCACACTGGCGCCATTTTCCCTCACAGCTCCGTTGGAGGAAGCTCCCTGTCTCTCCCCTGCAGTCACTACACTACAGAAAGGGTTAAAAAAGAGAGGGGGGCACAAATTAGGCGCAGTATTAACTATACAGCAGCTATAAGGGGAAAAACACTTATATAAGGTTATCCCTGTATATATATAGCGCTCTGGTGTGTGCTGGCAAACTCTCCCTCTGTCTCCCCAAAGGGCTAGTGGGGTCCTTTCCTCTATCAGAGCATTCCCTGTGTGTGTGCTGTATGTCGGTACTTTTGTGTCGACATGTATGAGGAGAAAAATGATGTGGAGACGGAGCAGATTGCCTGTAATAGTGATGTCACCCCCTAGGAGGTCGACACCTGAGTGGATGAACTGTTGGAAGAAATTACGTGACAGTGTCAGCTCTGTATAAAAGACAGTGGTTGACATGAGACAGTCGGCTACTCAGCTGGTGCCTGTCCAGACGTCTCATAGGCCGTCAGGGGCTCTAAAGCGCCCGTTACCTCAGATGGCAGATATAGACGCCGACACGGATACTGACTCCAGTGTCGAGGGTGAAGAGACAAATGTGACTTCCAGTAGGGCCACACATTACATGATTGAGGCAATGAAAAATGTTTTACACATTTCTGATAATACGAGTACCACCAAGAAAAGGGGTATTATGTTCGGTGAGGAAAAACTACCTGTAGTTTTCCTAAATCTGAGAAATTAAATGAGGTGTGTGATGATGCGTGGGTTTCCCCCGATAACAATTTCTAAAATGTTATTTGCATTACATCCTTTCCCGCCAGAGGTTAGGGTGCGTTGGGAAACACCCCCTAGGGTGGATAAAGCGCTCACACGCTTGTAAGGGCTCTATCCTCTCCTGAGATGGCCGCCCTTAAGGATCCTGCTGATAGAAAACAGGAGGGTATCCTAAAATGTATTTGCACACATACTGGTGTTATACTGCGACCAGCAATCGCCTCAGCCTGGATGTGCAGTGCTGGGTTGGCGTGGTCGGATTCCCTGACTGAAAATATTGATACCCTAGATAGGGACAGTATATTTTTGCCTATAGAGCATTTGAAAGATGCATTTCTATATATGCGTGATGCACAGCGGAATATTTGCCGACTGGCATCAAGTCTAAGTGCGTTGTCCATTTCTACCAGTAGAGGGTTATGGACACGTCAGTGGTCAGGTGATGCGTATTCCAAACGGCATTTGGAAGTATTGCCTTATTAAAGGGAGGAGTTATTTGGGGTCGGTCTTTCAGACCTGGTGGCCACGGCAACAGCTGGGAAATCCACGTTTGTACCCCAGGTCGCCTCTCAACATGAGAAGACGCCGTATTATCAGGCGCAGTCTTTTCGTGGATAAGCGGGCAAAAGGTTCCTCATTTCTGCCCCGTGACAGAAGAGGAAAAAGGCTGCAGAAATCAGCCAGTTCCCAGGAACAGAAACCCTCTCCCGCCTCTGCCAAGCCCTCAGTATACGCTGGGGCTTTACAAGCAGAATCAGGCACGGTGGGGGGTCAATGAATTTTAGCGCGCAGTGGGCTCACTCGCAAGTAGACCCCTGGATCCTTCAGGTGATATCTCAGGGGTACAAATTAGAATTCGAGACGTCTCCCCCTCGCCGTTTCCTAAAGTCGGCTTTACCGATGTCTACTTCTGACAGGGAGACAGTTTTGGAAGCCATTCACAAGCTGTATTCCCAGCAGGTGATAATCAATATACCCCTCCTGCAACAGGGAACGGGGTATTATTCCACACTGTTGTGGTACCGAAGCCGGACGGCTCGGTGAGACCGATTCTAAATCTAAAATCTTTGAACACTTACATACAGAGGTTCAAATTCAAGATTGAGTCACTCAGAGCAGTGATTGCGAACCTGGAAGAAGGGGACTACATGATGTCTCGGGACATCAAGGATGCTTACCTTCATGTCAAAATTTACCCTTCTCACCAAGGGTACCTCAGGTTTATGGTACAGAACTGTCACTATCAGTTCAGACGCTGCCGTATGGATGGTCCACGGCACCCCGGGTCTTTACCAAGGTAATGGCCGAAATGATGATATTCCTTCAAAGGAAGGGAATTTTAGTTATCCCTTACTTGGACAATTCCCTGATAAGGGTAAGATCCAGGGAACAGTTGGAGGTCGGTGTAGCACTATCTCAGGTAGTGTTGCTGCAGCACGGTTGGATTCTCAATATTCCAAAATCGCAGCTGGTTCCGACGACTTGTCTTCTGTTCCTAGGGATGATCCTGGACACAGTCCAGAAAAAGGTGTTTCTCCCGGAGGAGAAAGCCAGGGAGTTATCCGAGCTAGTCAGGAACCTCCTAAAACCGAGCCAAGTCTCAGTGCATCAATGCACAAAGGTTCTGGGTAAAATGGTGGCTTTCTACGAAGCAATCCCATTCGGCAGATTCCACGCAAGAACTTTCCAGTGGGACCTGCTGGAAAAATGGTCCGGGTCGCATCTTCAGATGCATCAGCTGATAACCCTGTCACCAAGGACAAGGGTGTCCCTCCTGTGGTGGTTGCAGAGTGCTCATTTTCTAGAGGGCCGCAGATTCGGCATTCAGGACTGGGTCCTGGTAACCACGGATGCCAGCCTGCGAGGCTGGGGAGCAGTCACACAGGAAAGGAATAACCAGGACTTATGGTCAAGCCTGGAGACATCACTTCACATAAATATCCTGAAGCTAAGGGACATTTACAATGCTCTAAGCTTAGCAAGACCTCTGCTTCAAGGTCAGCCGGTGTTGATCCAGTCGGACAACATCACGGCAGTCACCCACGTAAACAGACAGGGTGGCACAAGAAGCAGGAGGGCAATGGCAGAAGCTGCAAGGATTCTGCGCTGGGCGGAAAATCATGGGATAGCACTGTCAGCAGTATTCATTCCGGGAGGGGACAACTGGGAAGCAGACTTCCTCAGCACGACCTCCACCCGGGAGAGTGGGGACTTCACCCAGAAGTCTTCCACATGATTATAAACCGTTGGGAAAAACTCAACAGGTATTGCGCCAGGTCCAGGGACCCTCAGGCAATAGCTGTAGACGCTCTGGTAACACCGTGGGTGTACCAGTCAGGGTATGTGTTCCCTCCTCTGCCTCTCATACCCAAGGTACTGAGATTGATAAGATGGTGAGGAGTAAGCACTATATTCGTGGCTCCGGATTGGCCAAAAAGGACTTGGTAACCGGAACTTCAAGAGATGCTCACGGAGGATCCGTGGCCTCTACCTCTAAGAAGGGACCTGCTCCAGCAAGGACCCTGTTTGTTCCAAGACTTACCGCGGCTGCGTTTGACGGCATGGCGGTTGAACGCCGGATCCTGAAGGAAAAAGGGCATTCCGGATGAAGTCATCCCTATCCTGATCAAAGCCAGGAAGGATGTAACCGCAAAAACATTATCACCGCAATTGGCGAAAATATGTTGCGTGGTGCGAGGCCAGTAAGGCCCGACGGTGGAAATTCAACTGGGTCGATTCCTACATTTCCTGCAAACAGGAGTGTCTATGGGCCTGAAATTGGGGTCCATTAAGGTTCAAATTTCGGCCCTGTCAATTTTCTTCCAAAAAGAACTAGCTTCAGTCCCTGAAGTTCAGACGTTTGTAAAAGGGGTACTGCATATACAGCCTCCTTTTGTGCCTCCAGTGGCACTTTGGGATCTCAATGTAGTTTTGGGTTCCAAAAGTCACATTGGTTTGAACCACTTAAATCTGTGGAGTTACAATATCTCACATGGAAAGTGGTCATGCTGTTGGCCCTGGCCTGGGCCAGGCGCGTGTCAGAATTGGCGGCTTTATCCTGAAAAAGCCCTTATCTGATGTTCCATTCGGACAGGGCGAAATTGAGGACTCGTCCTCAGTTTCTCCCTAAGGTGGTTTCAGCGTTTCACCTGAACCAACCTATTTGTGGTGCCTGCGGCTACTAGGGACTTGGAGGACTCCAAGTTGCTAGACGTTGTCAGAGCCCTGGAAATATAGGTTTCCAGGACGGCTGGAGTCAGAAAATCTGACTCGTTGTTTATTCTGTATGCACCCAACAAGCTGGGTGCTCCTGCTTCTAAGCAGACTATTGCTCGTTGGATTTGTAGTACAATTCAGCTTGCACATTCTGTGGCAGGCCTGCCACAGCCAAAATCTGTAAAAGCCCATTCCACAAGGAAGGTGGGCTCATCTTGGGCGGCTGCCCGAGGGGTCTCGGCTTTACAACTTTGCCGAGCAGCTACTTGGTCAGGAGCAAATACGTTTGTAAAATTCTACAAATTTGATACCCTGGCTGAGGAGGACCTGGAGTTCTCTCATTTGGTGCTGCAGAGTCATCCGCACTCTCCCGCCCGTTTGGGAGCTTTGGTATAATCCCCAGCATCCACTTAGGACGTTAGAGAAAATAAGAATTTACTTACCGATAATTCTATTTCTCGTAGTCCGTAGTGGATGCTGGGCGCCCATCCCAAGTGCGGATTGTCTGCAATACTGGTACATAGTTATTGTTACCAAAAAATCGGGTTATTGCTGTAGTGAGCCATCTTTTCTAGAGGCTCCTCTGTTATCATACTGTTAACTGGGTTTAGATCACAAGTTATATGGTGTGATTGGTGTGGCTGGTATGAGTCTTACGGGATTAAAAATCCTTCCTTATTGTGTACGCTCGTCCGGGCACAGTATCCTAACTGAGGCTTGGAGGAGGGTCATAGGGGGAGGAGCCAGTGCACACCAGGTAGTTCTAAAGCTTTACTTTTGTGCCCAGTCTCCTGCGGAGCCGCTATTCCCCATGGTCCTTACGGAGTCCCCAGCATCCACTACGGACTACGAGAAATAGAATTATCGGTAAGTAAATTCTTATTATAAGAGGTCATTTCAAATTTGGCCTCAACTGTAATAGATATAAACAGCTAGGAAGCAGGAAACCAGCTAGGATACAGGAAAATTATTCTGTGGGAAAACAATTAGAGAAAGTAGAACTTCCTGGTATGACTAGAAAATGAATTTAATGAAGTGTATATATAGTTTTTAGTTAAAAATTGCTTAACACTCAGGGGCAGATGTATTACGCCTGGAGAAGTGATAAAGCAGTGATAAGTGCAAGGTGATAACACACCAGCCAATCAGCTCCAGTATGTAAATTGACAGTTAGGAGCTGATTGGCTGGTGCGTTAACACATTACACTTATCACTGCTTTATCACTTCTCAAGGCTTAATACATCTGCTCCAAAGTGCTGTGAGGGCAGGTGACTTGTCATCACTGGTGTATTTATAATGGGTGCAGTGTGTGCGGTGCTGAGTCCAGAGGGGACCCTGACTGCACACGCTGCACCCATTTTTTAAATATTCACCCCTCCGGAGTCCCACGCCAACGTCTGCACCGGTGTTAAACACCATGAAAATGGCGCAGTGGTCATTTTCACAGAGTTCTGCACATGCGCAGTACAAAAATAACTGGGAAAATGGCTGTTCCAAATTGGAACGTTTCCTCAAATTATGATGCAACCTTTTCAAAACTTCCAAATAAAAACTTTTGTTGACAGTTTGACCCTAGGGTACAAAGTCTGAGTGCACAACCCATCTCACATCCAAGAAACAATTGTGATTGCTTTCATATTTGACTTCACTATAAATAGTCTTAAGAGTGAATAACCCGTTGGAAAAAAATTCCTGCAGTCAAATTCTACCTTCCCCTGCAACGTCAGCAGGGATACTGGTTTAGAAGGGTTCCACAAACATTCACCTAGTGGCAGAAGCCGGTACTGCAAGAGCCCCACCCTCTAGAACATGTTTCTTTTGGGTACCCCCTCATATAAACATATATACATACAGGGGCAGATTTATGGGTCAGGGCGCCCATAGGCATAACAGTAATGGCCGCCTCTTCTGCCCAATTTTATTAATTTCTTTGGTTATAAGCCCTCATTTAATAATTTCTAACTTAATATAATAAATAATAATATAATAAAAAATGCGTGAACTATGAGATTTTTTTTCTTTTTAACTATGTATACATATTTAATAAAGGTAGAGCAGAACAACTCAACATAGATAGACAGACAGACAGACAGACAGACAGACAGACAGACAGACAGACAGACAGACAGACAGACAGACAGACAGATAGATAGATAGATAGATATGCGAAAGCCCTCACTCACTCACTGACTGACTGACTGACTCACTCATCACTCATTCTCTTACTTGCTGATATGTTAGGAAGCTGAAATGTAACATAGGTATTCTTCAGGTTGAAAATAGGAAAACTACGTAATTAGAATTCTAATAAACCTCACCTAAGGGGATGAAAAGGGAGTTGACATAATGACGTCATTACCGATGCGTGTCTTGTGTTGCGAGAACATCCAAACGGACAATCGGATCGGATATATATATATGATATGTTTGTCAGGTGTACAGGTACCCTTCCACTGTAGCATTTCTTCTACACCTAATAACAAATTATTTGTGTGATCTGTACTGTCATTACTATAAAAGCCAGTAACACGGGAAGCAGCTGGTCTGTTACACAGATGTCTGCATGACCTGCCACCTCTTTTCAGATTCAACCAACACTGTAACATGGATGTGCTGTAACATTCTTCAGTTTGGCTACTTTTCATGCTCCCTATTGAAGTGTTTAACATCCTGTTTTTAGTGAGTTTTGTGATTTCAGTGATTAGAGATGGTGGGAGACACTATTCTGAATATGTGATCTGCTACCCTTTGTAGTGCAGGTGTATTACAGCAGTCACCTTGTCAGTTGTCATGTCTGTCCACTGCATTAACTATTTTGTTTTCATTTTTATTTAAAGTCTGTGTGATAGCCTATTCAGTAGCCTGATTGTCATGGTATCATATATATGACTTTGTATTATACAACAAGCTCGCTCTACCACATCTGGGAACTTTGGCCAAATGTTATATAAATTACCTTGCGCTATCATTTTATGCAAATGTATGTTTCCAAGGTATAATAATAAGCTGTATTTTCTGGCTAACAACCCTCCAACCCAACTGAATTCCTGAATGCAAGAGGCCCAACATTCCACTGAGACAAGTTAATTTGCTTTGTTGTGACTTAACAGTATGTAAAACAGTGGTATCTAAACCTTTTCTACAAGAGTGCCAAATCACCTTGTGCAGGGTAGTCAGCAATTACCTGAGTGCTTTGCTCTGTATTACCAGAAATACAGGTAGGGGCTGCATTGAACCTACAGAGCGTGACTGTCAGAGAGGTCCTGTTCCTAGTACTCTTATAAATGAGACCATTGTTGCCAATACCTTTCATTGTTGTGCCTGATTCCCTGTGCTTCTACTGTTCTTATCAAGGCACTGTTAAAACGCAATATGTGTATGAGCCAGTGGTTCTCAAACTGTGTGCCTAGGCACCCTGGGGTGCTTAAGGACACCTGCAGGGGTGTCTTGGATTGGTGGTCCAGGACCAATTCATATTATTTATGGTCAATGTAATAGGCATGGATTCCAATCATAAATATGTGGGAACCACTGGTATAAGTATTGAAGCACACAGGTATTTGAAACCTTTTCAATTAACTGTTTAGTTGTGCTTTAATAAACAGGGTAATTGAACATCTTATTATTTTTTGCTAAATAAATTACATTACATTGGCCTATGGGGGTAATTCAGACCTGATCACTAGGCTGCGTTTTCGAGCAGTGTGCGATCAGATCTAAACTGCACATGCGTATGCACCGCAATGGCGACGGACAGCAGCAACGGGGATCGCCAGTCAGCGACGGGTTTGTGCTATGGATCCAGTCGCACGGGCGTTCGCAAAGAGATTGACAGGAAGAGGGCATTTGTGGGTGGCAACTGACCGTTTTCAAGGAGTGTCTGGAAAAAAAGGCGCGTCCAAGCGTTGGAAGGGAGGCTGACGTCAAATCCGATTCCGAACAGGCTGAAGTGATCGCAGCGGCTGAGTAAGTCTGCACAAAATCAGTTTGTGCAGCTCTGCTACACATCTGAAAGCACACTTGCACAGCGATTTAATCCTCCCCCTGTAGGCGGCGACTATCTGATCGTAGGGCAGCAAAAAACGCAGCCCAGTGATCAGGTCTGAATTACCCCCTATATGCGGTATAAATCCTAGGGCTGTAAATTGTGGCTCTGTGTGATGAAGAATCACATATATTACCCACATGTATTGATTGTTGTAGCCAGAATAGTGCAAAAAAAAAAAAAAAAAAAAAAATTAATAATGTCAGGCAGCTGATAATTAATGGCTAATATAGAAGAAAATGAGAATGACTGACTGATTAGCAATGTAACCATCATTTGCACACAGATATGATATATTTAGTATCCATGAAAGTTGTTTCTGTATATCACAAATAAAGGCTTCAGTGAGAGGGGCACATATAGGGTAGGGGACTGTGCCAGTGGGTGGGACTTGGGTGCAGTATTGTCCTGTAAAAGAAAGTTGTATTGATTGTACTTACAGAGCATGACAGAAGGAGCTGTAACTAACCATGTCTGCATGGAAGCAGCTCATCACACTGCTGTCAGTGGGTCGTATTCATGTTCTTTACTATCAGCAGCAGTGTCTGCTTGGGTATAAAATGGATATTTTCCTAGGTAGTTAAAGGGGTATAATCTGATAACATTTTAGCCCTATCTTCCTGTTTACTATACACAGAGAGAGCGAGCACCAGGGTATAAGAATAAAACACATGGGCAGTATGAAAGGTGTAATGGTTAGCACTGTGTGGAGTTTTTATATTCTCCCCATACTCAGGTTTCCTCCCATACTCCAAAAATATACTGGTTGAGTAATTGGCTCCCATCAAAAATATTAACCGTACTAGTGTGTGTGTGTATGTACATGGGCTGACTAGATGGACCAAGTGGTTCTTATCTGCTGTCAGCTCCATGGGCTCGATTCAATTCTGAGAGAGTTGAATAGCGCTAAGAATTAGCTCCTGTGGCTATTCAATACAGCGCAATGGTAGGTCGGAGAATGCATGTTCTCCCAGACTAAACAGGGTGTTTTGTCAGGAGAAACAGTATTCTCCAACTTAAGTGCCCGATGATATGCTGTTTCCGCCACGCTAAGAGCAGAAATCAGCATCGCACCAGTACTTTTGTAGGATTTCTGCTTGCACCCACCCATAATATGTTTGTGTTTCCAGGGGCGGATTGGCCATAGGGCTCACCAAGAAACTTCCTGGTAGGCCGACGTGTCTGTGGGGCCTGTTTTGTGTGTTGTCATGTGGGCCCCCCATGACAGGCATCCCACCTGTCCAGTTTTTCATGGTCGGTCTCTCTGTCCCACCCACGGGTCGCAGTGTCCCGAGGAGGGAGGGGGGGGGGGGCATTTGGGAGATCTCCCCTGTCACTCGCTGCTCTGAGCAGAGCATCGGTGAACAGCGTCTATTCCCGCCCCGGCAGAGAGGGACCGGGGGCATGGCCAGCAGCTCTCTCAGCGCTGTTCATGCCCCCATAATGAAAAAAATGGGGCATGGCTTGTGATCGTGGCACTTGCCGCAAGGCCACCCCCCTTTCCGGTAGACCATGCCCCTCTTTCGGCACACACCTTCGGCGCGCGATGATGTCCCTGCCTGCTTCAGAGCAAAGTTGGGAGGCATGCAGTACACTGCATTGTCCCCATTCATTCAGTTATTCCATCTCTGCAGTACAGCAGCTTTGCCATCCAGTTATGCTGCCATGGCTACCCGGTATGTTATACCCACTTTTAGTTCCCAATCTGTCTGCAGCAAAAGAAAAGGAAGGCCACAATCAGACACATCTGCAGCAAAAGAAAAGGAAGGCCACAATCAGACCCTATGAGGAGCGATCCCACCTCTCTCAACAGACCCTAGACTGAAATTTCCCAGGCTGGTTTTCCATCCTAATCCGTCCTTTTGTGTCTCTAATGGTTTATTTTTAAGTAGAAATGTCCTTTTTAGTTTACTAGACCTCAAGTGGAGTAATGTACATTTTTGCTTTATGCACGGGCCATAGCTATTGTGTTAGTGATTACCTACATAATATACCATAGTGACACCACCCGCACAATACGCTATCGCTGCTGAACGATGACAGGTAAAGTGTGGAATCCAGATGGCTTTTTGAACATCCGAATCGGTGACATATTTATTGAGACACCTGGAAGCAGGTTTTGGCGATTTTTAGAACCTGCTTAACCGATGAAGGTTGACATTCATAAAAACCTGAGAAAGAAAGGCTGTATAAATGGCCAGGATCTGCCTATGCTATATACTATCCAGACCATTTAAAGAACTAAAGAAGTCCAGCACCGACTTCAGTTGTCTACCCATGTTCTGAAAAGGTTATTCCAACTATTTGCTGAAATTTAAACGTGTTTGATTTTTCAAACTGCTGTAGTTGAAACAATAATCATTCCAGTGTAGGGGGAAAGTTGGACACTTTCCTCCCAACTGAACATTTCTGATGTAAGAAGTAGGCAACACTGACCACATAATTGCTGGGTTGAACATTTTACTCCTTTTTAAACCCTTAGGAGTCGAATTTCAAAAATTCCCTGCTTAGTGGGTGTCTGTAAATTACTATCACAGTTTCCAGGCCACCCAGCAGGTCAACCAGCAGGTTACCAGGGGGAGTTCACCAAATATCTCATTTTCCAGAGCACAATAGTGATGCATGATGTAAATGGCCAACCAAGTACAACACCAATATTTTTCTGAAAATCTACGGACCAAGAGCTTTATTTTTTTTATAAGATGTGCCCTGCTCAGACAACGGCATCATAGAAATATGTCACTCATAACACAGCCCAACACGTGTTTTGGTGCCAAGGATTTTTGAGCTGATTTTATGTATATTTGGTGTGCTGATTTAAAATACAACATTAATTTTTGCCTATCAGCTCTAATATTTTAGATATAAACTTCGTACTATTTGTGTTACCCTATTTTATAGTAGGCCTATGATTCACATGATAAAACACAAAACGTTAAAAAACATAGTCTAAAAATATTTCCTAGAATATTTTAGTGACATCAATAAAACATACTAACATTACAGTAACACTATAGTGACTCAAATAGCACTTTTTCTTCAAAATAATAAACTGAAACCATAAATGAAAAGAAAATCAGTTTAGGAAGCTTCATTTGTGGGACATTCTTGAATGAACTTTGTTTGGACAGTCTCTTTGTAAGTTCCAACTGTTTTCTGCCATCATATGTATATCACACATTCCATTGTTTTAATGTCCTGAAGAAATCTTTCACCTTGCTCTTCGTTCATGTCACCCAAATTTTCTCGGAAACAGTCCAAGTGGCTGTGTAAGTGATGAACTTTTATGCTCATATTACATCCAAGGTCTCTGAAATTAATGAGCATGTTGTTTACTAGCTCAGCATAGTTTTGAGCTTTGTGGTTGCCCAGTAAGTTTTTGACAACCAGGACGAATTATGTCCTGCTCAGACTGAAGGTCGCCCAGATGGCGATGTGCTGCAGCCTGGGCATGCGCAAAAAGTATAACAAAAATTGTATTTGGAATTAGCATGCTCAATATAACAAAAATCAATACTAACATTCCAGGCACCAAATTATTATTTGTGTTTTTTTGTTGGGCAGTGTAATTCATCCATCTGCTATTAATATATAGATGATAATTCTAAAAAAAAAAAATGCATGGGGGCCCTGGGGGTTGGCTAGTCTGATAAAAAGGTTGGTTAGGACGGAGTGTGGGTAAATTTCATGATCGTGTAGTTGTACAGATATGTTGGCAAGTTGGATGAAAGTTGGTTAGATGTGTGTGAAACTTTACTCACCTGAGGCAGTAGTGGAAAGGGGAAGAGTAGCAGAGCCGTATTTGTGGCAAAAGGTTATTTTCAAAAACTGTGGGCAAAGATTTTCGTACAGTATTTAGCTGTGTTTTACATATACTCTAGTGTGATGAGTTTACAGATAAATGTAAGAGTCTGTGTGTAATTTATGTAATACAGTGTTAAACATACATGTCCATGTTCTCTTTGAAGCCCAACATTGGAAGGCTGGGTATTCCTCATGGTCCATCTGGAGAGAAGGTGGCAGTAGTAACGGTGGATGACTGTGATACCGCAGTAGCGATAAGGTTTGGAAACCTTATCAAGAATTACACGTGTGCTGCTCAGGGAACACAGACTGGCTCCAAGAAGTAAGTTGTTTGTTGTTATTGTTGGATCACTAGCTTTATTTCTAAGTTTGTAAATCTTCAGTTTATTGCAGAATTATGTAATTGCAGACATAGGGGCCAATGCACAGTTGCACTCTGATTTTTATCACTGCACATGGTCCATGGCTGAGCATACATATCTAATGGTGATTAAGGGCAGGCCCGGCGCTACCCGCTCAGCAAAAGGATGCAGTGCAGGTAGGCGCCAGGGAGGAGAGGTGCTTTCCCTGCACTGCATCCCCGCTGCTGCACCTGGCCTCCCTGCTGCTGCTGCCGGCTGCTGTGCCTGTCAGTGTATGACAGGCAGCGGCGCCGGCAGATTAAAGCCTCCTCTCCCCTCCTTTAACAGTGACTAAGGGCGGGATGTACTAAGCTGTCCTGCCGCATTAACTTCCTTCTCTACTCTCCCTTTGACATACTCCACGGTAACTGTTCTCCAGACCCAAGCCGGTGCTGTCGTTCGCTCCCTGTTGTTTTCTCCCCGGGCCTCCCGTCACTGGTATTACACTTGCGCCGCCTCTACACCACAGCGGCCACTCAGACATCCCGAGCTGTGGCATGTGCAAGAAAATAGCAAAGGGGGAGCGCGGCATCAACAACGCTGAGACCTGAGTGGCCGCTGCGGTGAAGAGGCGGAGCAAGTGTAATACCAGCGAGGGGAAGCCTGGGGAAAAAACAACAGGGAGCGTATGGCAGCATCGGCTGGGGGAGGAGAACTGTTACCATTGAGAATGACCGCCCTAACTGATCAGACGAAGGGGGACGGAGCTACATGACCGAAAAGGGGGCAGGGCTACACGGGCAAAAAGAGGGTGTGGCTACACGGGACCAGAAGACTGCATTACCACAGGGGACATGCTGCTCCAGATCCTGCCAGCCAAACTAAGTAAGTGAAGGGAGAGTGAGCAAGTGTGTGTATGTGTGTGTGTGTGTGTGTGTGTGTGTGTGTGTGTGTGTGTATTTATGTATGTGTGCGGGGGGGGGGGGGGGAGGGCAAAATGTGAATAAACTGCACTTCTGTGGGCGTTATTTGTAAGCTGCGCTACTACTGGGGCGTTACGTGTAAGCTGCGCTACTACTGGGACATTATGTGTAAGCTGCGCTACTACTGGGGGCATTATTTGTAAGCTACGCTACTACTGGGGTCGTTATTTGTAAGCTGCGCTACTACTGTGGTGTTATGTATAAGCTGCGCTACTACTCGGGGCGTTACATGTAAGCGGCGCTACTACTGGGGCGTTACGTGTAAGCTACGCTACTACTGGGGTCGTTATTTGTAAGCTGTGCTACTACTGTGGTGTTACGTGTAAGCTGCGCTACTACTCGGGGCGTTACATGTAAGCGGCGCTACTACTGGGGCGTTACGTGTAAGCGGCACTACTACTGGGGCACTACGTGTAAGCGACGCTACTACTGAGGCGTTACGTGTAAGCTCCGCTACTACTGGGGGCATTATGTGTAAGCGGCGCTACTACTGGGGGCGTTATGCATAAGCGGCGCTACTACTGGGTCATTATGTGTAAGCGGCGCTACTACTGGAGCGGTATGTGTAATCTGCGCTACTACTGGGGGCGTTACATGTAAGCTGCGCTACTACTGGGGGCGGTATGTGTAATCGGCGCTACTACTGGGGTCGTTATGTGGGAGCGGCGCTACTACTGGGGCATTATGTGTAAGCTGTGATACAACTGGGGCGTTATGTGTAAGCAGCGCCACTACTGGGGGTGTTTTAAATGGGGGTACTATTGTGTGGCCACGTCCCTTCCTTGTGAGACCACATCCTTTTATTGACAAGAGCTGTCCCTTTGTAAAGTATGGGAGGGCACAAATTTATAGTTTGCAGGGGGACGCCGAACACCCTAGCACCGGCCCTGATTAAGGGGTCTATTTACTAAGCCTTGGAGAGAGATAAAGTATACGGAGATAAAGTGCCAGCCAATCAGCTCCTAATTGCCGTGTTACAGGCTGTGTTTGAAAAACGATTGTTAGGAGCTGATTGGCTCGTACTTTATCTCTGTCTACTTTATCTGTCTCCAAGACTTAGTAGATAAACCCCTAAGCGCCTTAAGGGGGGTACTCACGTCTCCTTCATATTCCCTCTTGCTGCTGAATGGGCCTAACTTGTCGGCAGTGGGGCATTTGCATCTAATCTTTGTGTAGTGAGGTCATATAGGTGGAATTTCTGGCTATGCCTAGATGTGCGTATACAGAGAAGCGTCTGATTTCAGCTGAATCCGTTATAGCAGAGCCGTAACAGGGCTGTGCTGGCTATGCCAGAGTGATGTCACAAAGGGGCGGGGCACCAGCAAGCACAGCATTGCCCTGAGGGTTGGTTTGCAGGATTCTCTGTGTATATGCAGAGACGGGTGGTCTTCTGTATGCCGAATGTCGGGATCCCGGCGCACAGTATACCGGCGCCGGAATCCCGACACCCGGCATACCGACAACTATTCTCCCTCGTGGGGGTCCACGACCCCCCTGGAGGGAGAATAAAATAGTGTGGCGCGCGTAGCGCGCCACCGTGCCCGCAAGGGGCTCCTTTGCGCTCGCCACGCTGTCGGTATGCCGGCGGTCGGGCTCCCGGCGCCGGTATGCTGGTCACTGGGAGCCCGAGCGCCGGCATACCGTTCGACACCTGCAGAGACTGCAGGGTGCCTGTTTGGAGCATCTGAACAAAACACTCCATTGACACTGCAGCACAGATCCTGGCTGAGGTGTGCCATTCTAGGCACCCTGCTAGCCAGATGCAGGGACCATGGGGCAGTGCATATGGCACTGCTCGCACACCCCTAGTTATGGCCTTGCATTATATCAGCATATGACTGGAGTAAATGTGTGTTGGTAATGATGATGACTGTTTGAACAAGCATATGGACAGTGGTTGTGCAGTCGCATAGATGTGTACATCTTATAGACGAATATCAGCATTCGGTGCATGCGTTGTGTGAGTGTACATCCGGCCGATCTGCGCGCAGCTCTGAATGGGCTCCATAATGTCTAGTTTTCCTTAAACTTAAAGGGAAAACCACATTTACAAATCTGTCTTAAAAACATTTTAAGAGAACTAAAAGTAACTGCGTGAGGGGTCGCAGTCGCAAGCCGTGACCCCCCCCCCCCAAAAATGGTTGAGTCACGCCTGCTTTTGAATTGCCATTCTCCCCCATTACCACCCGCAAACACTCCCTGCCTTTCACTCAGTCTGCGAATAAATCCTCACTATCACCGCCATTGCAGAACCATTGTGGTACAAATCACTCCACTGTGTACAACATCTACATCACGTCCATCTCTCAATCCGGCCAAAGTGCTTTGCTGCGCATTTAAATAGATTAGCATGTCCTAGAGAAGTGACACCAGTTACTCTGCATAGACATTATGATGTACAGTATAAGACATCAGTGTTGTCTTATGACCAAATTCTGCTGACAGTAAACTGACTTGCACTGCTTTGTGGAAATGTTGACTTGAGCACTCTTCAGATGTGACAATCATCTGTTTCTGTTTACACATCAAAACATGTCTTTAATTTAAAATTGTACTTAGATGGTTTTAAGGTGGACCCTATTTTTTTTATATGAAGCATAATTTTGCATGTACAACATCTACAACAAACAGTAATAGGCCCTACACACTGGTCGATAATCCTCAAAGATATGAACAATCTCGTTCATTATTGAACGAGATAACGTTCATATCTTTGAGTGTGGAGTCACCAGCGATGAACGATGCGCGGCCCCGCGCTCGTTCATCGCTGGTGCCCCGTCGGCTGTGCATGCAGGCCAATATGGACGATCTCGTCCATATTTGCATGCACTTCAATGGAGCCGGGTGATGGGGGGAATGAAGAAACTTATCTCTCCCCGTCACTGCCCCCCGCCGCCGGGTCGCCCGTCGTCCGTATCCGCCGTTGGGCAGCTCGGCGGCGGATCGTTAAATGTGTAGGGCCCTTTAGGCAATACTGACAATTGTCATGCTTTCCTGTACATTTGTAGTGCCTCTATAGGCACCTACTGTTTTGGTAGAGTAGTACAAAGAGTTAAAGTGTAAAATCTCTCTGCCTTGAATGTAATATATAAGCATTGTTTTTCTAGATCACTTGATTTAACTGGACCACTATTGCTGGGAGGTGTTCCTAACCTGCCTGAGGATTTCCCTATACAGAACAGACAGTTTATTGGCTGTATGAGGAATTTAACCATTGACAATAAACCTGTAGACATGGCTAGTTTTATAGCCAACAACGGCACTTTAGCAGGTATTTTATGTTCCATGTGTATTTTCTTTTTTATGTTGGGAGTTCTTGACAGTTTTTATTAGAGACAGATGGGTTAATACTAGTGTCTATTACAATTGAAAGTTTGCTGTATGAATTTCTATTTTTACAGAAGTCTGTCCCACATTTGTTTTTTTGTTCGTTTGCCAGAAACCTTGCATCCCTCTTCAGTGCTGTTTGTGGACCTGCCCCTTCCACCACCTGCTTGCCTTAGATTCCCACCTCTCACAGGACACTAACCAGAGCCGGCCCTAACCAATATGATGCCCTAGGCAAGATTTTGGCTGGTGCCCCCTAGCACCACCGCTGGTTCTGCCTCTGACCTTGCACATCTTTCCCAGCACCATTACCCCTCCCCCATAGCAGTCCTTGTACCCCCTATATTTTAAATAGGAACAGTTCGCACATTTGACGCACAGCCCAAAAAGGGGCATCTTCTTGCTGGGAAGGGACATGGCCACACAATAGTAACCCCAATTCCAATTACGCCTGACGATGCTAAATTCCTTTGTCGTATAAACAACCCTTTATGAAGTCTAAGAACACTGTACGCTGTTTGCTTAAGAAGTACCGTAATGGTACGCTAGTTGCGTAACGATCGCTCAGCCGTAGGCGAGACGCTCAAGCGTCACGTTCGCTCACGGCCCAGTGATCACAGGACACGTTATTGGCTATGACTAGAGTAATGATTCGCTATGGCGTGGCTTACGCTCAAGACCACGAGGTCACCAGCGGCGCAGATGCTCACAATGCTATACCTTTATGTCTAAACCTTATACCAATGAAATACACAGAATACCTTAATGTGAATACAGGGTGTACGTGCAACCTTGTGTAACCTGACTAACTACAAAGCTGCTTGAGCGTCACCGACGCTCAAGTGAACACTTAACACTATAGAAAATACACAGATACTGGTTTAGGGTCCGAAGCCTATTAACTGTATTATATCTAATATACTTGTAAAAAGGGGATAACAGTACAAATGATACACTACAATATAACAAAGACTTCCTAACCACAAAACTAAACAATAAATACAAAAAGACAATACTACACTGACCTAAATGCAATACAATACAATGCTATAATACTATGAGAGATATAAGAGAAAAGAGGAGAGAGAGAGAGAGAGACGGGGAGAGATGAGAGAAATTGGCTCACAGAAAGACAATGATTACGGAGAGAAACTTACGCACAAAGGGTATGATCGCCTGCGCCTCGATATCCAGCTCCCGGCTATCAGCAGATAACCGTTGATGAGAGAGAGTGAGAGTTGGATATGGTCGGCCTGCCTATTTATGCCCCACACACAATGCAATCTCATGGTCCTACAATCCCATTGTCCATTGGCCGAAGGAATTCGGCCCTGCATCATAACAAAAGGTCATAGGGTGATTCATACAGGTGGGCTGTGACGATTTCCAACAGCTCAGGTGGGTGGGAAACTGGGTTTCCCGCCGCATACCTGAGTATGTGTAAATAATAGAAATGGACATAAACTTCTTATGTCCATAACTATTCGCACGAGCGATTAATACGCTCCAAACCAACACCGGAATATTACTAATTAAATACTCTTCCGATGGGTACCAAACACTGCTGTATGATTCCTGTCAGACCCTTCGTACAATACAAAGAGGGATTCCTTTAAACAGGGACCTTCTATTTTAACCAAACTTTCAGAATCTATCAAGGTGACCATGATCTACAAACTACATTAATTGTGAACATTTGTAACGAATGAGTCGCACGCTACGACTACATACTCTTTACCGTAAATACGCATACCGTGCGAGCGGGTGCACGCAATAGCGGGTATGCGCAGTCACGGGAAAGCGCACGCATGCGCAGCATGTACCAGTGTGCGGTGCAAATATGGCAGTGTGCATAGAGACATTTTTCTGACTTTGACAGTCCACCCTTTGGCAGTCAATAATAACTGCCACCTTCTAAAATATTTAAGGAGAAAAATGTAAGTCAGGGGTTAATTGATTTCCATGGTGGGGTAAGGAAGAAGAGAGGAGTAGGTGTGAAAAGGGTATGACCTAGTGAGAAAGTAGAAGCATGTGTGTATGAGTCCATGTTTGGAGGGTCATGTATCATCGTGCTGTACGTGTGGTAAATCAAGCTACGAGGTATTGCGAAGTATACATTTGAATTCCTTCTTATCCTGTGGTACAGGTCTGTGGATGGGCTGTCAAACTCTACCGAGCTCATTTCGGCTGTGGTTGTAACAAAATGGGGATGCACATTTTAGTTGATGATACATGAATGGGGGAGGTATGTGGTTGCTGATATCTGTGCCTGTATTCCCTATCGTCTATGTGTGTCGTTACCTGGGGGTTGTAGAGATGAAGATAAAGAACACTTACGAAAAATGCAATGATATTCTATGTCAGGGAAATGTACATCTGTTGTTGAAGTTGTGTTCGGTATCTGTTGAGAGTCGTCTTCTTTGCGCTGTATTGCTCCTTGGGCATGAGCAAATAGCTTTGTCTGAGCCATCAGATTTACAAAAAATGTTGGGCTAGCGTGAGTTTAAAAGTACTAGGGAAACTGGGGATCCATGGCAAAGTTCATCAAGTGTCCATATTTAAAGTTGTCAAATCTTCTTCTTTGGTCAATCCGTTGTCTGTATACATCTCGTCTCGTCAGCTTCCTCGTCCAAGGGGGTCTTTGTATCTGGGAGAAAAGCAGAAAAACAGGTGAAAGAAACGGACCGTATAATCGCATTTTCATCACATTCTGGTTTCTATCATTGGGTCATAAATCAAATCCAGGTTAATTACAGTTTCCTCGCTCCTCAAGCTCATCACTTTTGTACTTTGTTTGCACCTCATTAAAGCCTGCCCGCATCTAAATATCAATCCAATCGATATAATGACACCCAAGATACATAGTAGAAACTTTCCAACATCCATTATGACTCCTTGAGCCCAGTCTCCCAAACCGGAGAACCAATTTCGCGGGTTCAACCATGACACCCAACCAGTCAGCTCATTACCTACAGCAGCAAGGGTGAGATTGTGTTTTCGACGAAATTCCCACTTCAATTGGAGAATATCGTCCATCTTTTGGTCTATGACCTCTACCGGGTCCTCGGTGCTATTTGTGATGTACGTGCAACACTTTATGCCGTACTGTGTTGCCAATGTAACACAATATCCGCCTGTTACTGCTGTAAGATAATTAAGAACCATCCTATGCTGAACTAGTTCTGTTTTGTAAGCTTGAAGTTCTCTTCCAGTGTATCTAAACGTGTCATCATACATTTCAGTGATATTATCTAACAAATTGGCGAGTGCGGAAATGTATCTATAATTCATCACTCCTCGAGCGGTACGAGTGAAATCTAACGCTACCAGAACCTGAATCCCGGTGGATTCATGGATAAGATCAGAGGCCGGATGCTCTAACCTTTCTGACAGCTGTCTTTTAACTTGGTGCTCGTAATGAGTGTGAGTATAAGGAGCTTGGGCACCACGGTGTATGTCCTTCATTTTGTCATGTGTAACAGTCATCACTTCAGGCAATACTTTTCCAATATAACACAATCCTTCAGAGTTTGGGGCAAGCCACTTGTACGCCTTTCTCCCGCATATGAAATATGCATCATCGGGGAGAACATAAGGGACGGAGAAGGACATGACCATGTTACAAACCTTCCAGGTGAAATCTCCTGACCCTAATTCTTCCATCTGCTTAATGCACGTATCAGTTTGTACGATATGTGCACAGTATCCTGGTGATACCTCTCCAACTCTAGTAATCCTATTTCCTAAGGTATATCGATACCGAAAAGATTTTCCTCTACTGGCTATATGGCGTACGAGCTCTGTATCTGTAGGCATTCTATCTGCTCTGTGTGAAAAGGTCATGGTAAGGTTGCTCCATGACACTTCCCAATTTCCCGGTTTTCTGGGATTGGAGATGTTAAAACATATGAGGGACCTATCCACATGGTATTGGTGGAGCTTCAAACTAGGAGGGCTGGAGATGTTAAACCTCCGGTCCACCGGTCTCCCACCACTTAGCTCAAGTACCTCCCCTAACGTTAAAGGAAATGGTACTAGCCCTGATTTGCTGTGACCCTGAGGTACTTGAGAGCATACCCAACAATCTGTTTGGTTTAACACGTTACCCACTAAGGAGTGATAGTCACTCAATGGATGCCGGTCCATATGGATATTAAAACTGGATTGGCATTTCTTTATGCACCCATCTTCAACCAGATTATCACAGAGCCTACAGATACAATTTTCTTCAGCTAACAATCCATCACAATTTCTTCTATCGGATCGTTTTCTGATACTCGCCTTTGCTTGTTGGTTTGGTTGATCTTGGAAAACTACGCCTCCATCATCATAATCGGAACCCATTCCAGAACCTCTTTCGACCTCTAGGGTACTCTCGCCGGAACAGACTGCTCTGGTCAACATCATGGTTAACATCAAAATCCGGATCACAGTCTCTTGGGGCAAGTCCATCTTTGAGGAGGAAATAGAGAAGAATGAGAAGGGGGAAAAAGAAATTTTAAGGGAGAGGGGCTGGGAAGTGGAGAAAAACAATAAAAGGGAGAAGGGAGTCGACAACTGCTTCCGGTCTTCAAGGCTCAGGTGCCGCCTCAGTCCTCCTGGAACAGACACTCTAGTGATACAACCTCTACCGTCTGTTCCTTATCACGGGACTTCTCTGGATCAGCAACCTTTTTGCAGTGGGATGAATGGACCCAAGTCTCTCTCTCAGCAACCTTCAATGCTGTGGTGCTAGTCAATAAGACCTGGTATGGTCCTTCCCATCTATCAATAAGACAACCTGAGCGTAGAAAATTTTGTATCATTACATAATTCCCAGGTTCAATGTCATGACAATTACTATCTGGTAAATCAGGAATCACCAACTTCAGATTATCATTTTGATTCCTCAACTGTTTACTCATGTTAATTAAGTATTTTACAGTTACTTCATTGTTACATTTCAAATCATCCTGAGGGTTAATCATGACATGCGGTTGTCGACCAAACAAGATTTCAAAAGGAGACAGATTAAGGGGGGACCTGGGAGTGGTTCTGATGCTATACAAAACAATGGGTAAAGCTTCTGGCCACGTCAATCCTGTCTCTGTCATTACTTTACTCAATTTATTTTTAATAGTGCTGTTCACTCTTTCGACCTTCGCACTCGCCTGTGGACGGTACGGAGTGTGCAGCTTACTATCAATTCCCATCAACTTACACATTCCTTGAAAGACATCACCTGTAAAATGGGTACCCCTATCACTTTCAATGATTCTAGGGATACCATATCTACATACAAATTCCTGCACAATTTTCTTAGCTGTAAACATAGCGGTATTTGTAGCTGCTGGAAAAGCTTCGACCCAATTCGAGAAAACATCTATACAAACAAGTACATATTTCAAATTTCGACATGGGGGTAATTGAATGAAGTCAATTTGTATTACCTGGAAAGGGCCGCCGGCAGGTGGGATATGGGATGGTTCTGTAGGTATTGCTTTTCCAATATTCTTTCTCAGACAGGTAAGGCATGACATTGCTCTTTTACCCGCATGAGAGGAGAATCCTGGGGCGCACCAGTATGCTCTTACCAATTTGCACATCCCCTCCTTGCCTAGATGAGTCAGCCCGTGAGCTGCTTCAGCCAGACATGGAAGGTATGCCCTGGGGGCCACTGGTTTACCATGTCCATCCGTCCAGAGCCCTGAGGACTCCTGGCCATATCCCTTTGCCTTCCAGACTGCTCTTTCCTGTGTGGAACACAAATTCTGCATCTCACACAACTTCTGTGTGTTGATGGTATTAAATACCATCAGTTGTGTGGTGTCTGTCTGTATGGGGGTAGCAGCTGCAAGTTTTGCGGCCTCGTCTGCTCGGCTGTTACCAAGGGATACTGGGTCTTGGCTATATGTATGTGCTTTACATTTGATAACAGCCACTCTGTCGGGTTCCTGTATCGCTGTTAGAAGCCTTTTTATATAAGCTGCATGCGCTATCGGTGTACCAGCCGCCGTCATGAAATTTCTGAGCCGCCATAGCGCTCCGAAATCATGTACTACCCCGAAGGCGTATCTAGAATCGGTGTAGATATTGGCTGACTTACCCTTAGCCAATTCACATGCTCTGGTTAGGGCGACCAGTTCAGCAACCTGGGCTGAGTGAGGTGGGCCTAGCGGTTCCGCTTCTATGGTGTCTTGGTCATCTACGACTGCGTATCCAGTACACAAGTCTCCCGAGTCTGACTGTCTATGACAACTACCGTCCGTGTAGAACGTGAGTTCTGCATCTTCCAGTGGATTGTCACTGATGTCATGCCTTGCGGTAAAATTTTGGGTCAAATATTCCATACAATCATGTGTATCTTCCTTTGCATTAAATCCTCCTTCCCCATCACTCTCACCTCCCACCCTTTGTGCCTGACCAGGCACACCTGGGAGAAATGTTGCAGGGTTTAATGCGCTGCATCTCCTTATGGTGATGTTTACTGGGGCCATTAATGCCAATTCCCATCTCGTAAACCTTGCTGATGAGACGTGTCTGGTTTGGGCAGAATTCAATAAGGCAGATACCGCATGCGGTGTATGGATTGTGAGGTTGTGGCCTAGCACGACATCTTCGCTTTTTGTCACTAGCAATGCTATCGCCGCAACGCTACGCAAGCATGTGGGGAGGGATCGCGCTACCGTATCTAGCTGAGCGCTGTAATATGCAACTGGCCTGCTGGCATCACCGTGTTTTTGTGTTAGTACACCTGCTGCGCACCCAGCACTTTCTGTTCCGTATAGTTCAAAGGGTTTCCCATAGTCTGGCATACCTAGTGCTGGTGCCTGCGTTAGGCATTGCTTGAGTCTCTCAAATGCTGTTTCAGATTCGTCTGTATGCGAAATCTGATCAGGTTTGTTTGAGGAGACCATTTCCTGCAAAGGTAGCGCCAATATGGAAAACCCTGGGATCCAATTACGGCAATACCCACACATTCCTAAAAACGTCCTGATCTGTTGCTGGGTTTGTGGCAGTGTCATGTCTCTAATGGCTTGGATTCTATCAGCGGTCAGGTGTCTCAGTCCTTGTGTTAGACAGTGTCCCAAATATTTTACCTTAGTTTGGCATAATTGCAACTTGTCTTTGGAAACCTTGTGACCTGTGTCTGAAAGATGAAACAGGAGCTGTTTCGTATCTTTCAGAGAAGCTTCCAATGAATCAGAACACAGTAGTAGATCATCCACGTACTGTATCAACACTGATCCACTCTCCGGTTGGAAAGACTGTAGACAATCATGCAAAGCCTGGGAAAATATACTTGGACTATCTATGAAACCTTGGGGTAACCGAGTCCACGTGTATTGGACTCCTCTGTATGTGAATGCAAACAAATATTGGCTGTCAGGGTGCAGAGGTACCGAAAAGAATGCGGAGCAGAGGTCAATAACAGTGAAAAATTTGGCAGTGGGAGGAATTTGCATTAGGATGACAGCTGGATTAGGCACTACGGGGAACTGACTCTCAACTATTTTGTTAATCCCCCTTAGATCCTGCACTAGCCTGTAACCCCTCCCCCCACTCTTTTTAACAGGGAAGATGGGACTATTTGCTGTGCTGGACGTTCTTACTAGAATGCCCTGTTGTAGCAAGCGCTCTATTACTGGGAAAACTCCTAACTCCACCTCTGGCTTCAGAGGATACTGTGGGATTTTTGGAGCTATCCTACCATCTTTTACTTGTACAACTACTGGAGCTACGTTTGCCATTAATCCAGTGTCCTGTCCATCTTTTGTCCAAAGTGACTCTGGTATCTGAGATGTCATCTCTTCTACTTGGGATGGGTTCCTATTTGTCATAATGGAATGTGACATTAATTTTGATGGGGAGTCTAACATGTCTCGTACTTCCTGAGCGTGATTCTCAGGGATGTCCAAGAATACACCTTCAGGAGTACAATAAATGACGCAACCCATTTTACATAGTAAGTCTCTTCCCAGGAGATTAGTTGGTGCCGATGCAGCCAGCAAAAAGGAATGCTTGGTATGCAAAGGCCCTATTGTAATCTCGGCTGGTTTGCTAACAGGGTAGTGCTGGACTACTCCTGTTACTCCCATGGCTGGAATTGTCCTACCAGTGGTTCTCATGCCCACTGTCGAATTTATCACTGACTTGGCCGCCCCTGTGTCTACAAGAAAGTTTAAAGTTTTTCCAGCTACATTGATTGCAATCTCTGGTTCACTTCCAAGGCTGGCAATCAACTTAACTGGCTGCAGATTACAGGTATGGCCACACCCCTATTGGGTATGCTGACCTCCCTGAATCCCGCTGGCAGCAACTACTTGTGAGGGAGTTAGCTGGGAACTACCAGAGGCATGCCAATCTCTGTTCGGGGGATATCTTTTTGTTTCCCCTGTATGTGGCTCAAAACTCCGCCTCTGTGGACCCTGCTCCCAATGTCGTGTGTTGTGTCGTTGTCTAGGGGGTTGAAAAGATCTTTGTACACTCTTTGTTCTACATTCTCGTGCATAGTGTCCCGGTCTGTTACAAGAAAAACATGTTATTACACTTGCCTTACCCACAGGATTCGGTGGTACATACGCAGGCTGCCTTGTGGTCAGCGCCTGTATACTTACTGACATCAACTTATCACTTTGCGATTCCCTGTGCCTAGTGATGTTTCTGTCGTGATCAATAGCAGCCTCTCTCAATGTGGACACTGACAGACCTCGCCAGCATGGTTGCGTGGTCTGTACCCTAGCTTTTAATGTTTCTTTCAAACCATCCATCAGTACAGATACTGCTACTTCTCGATGGTTTGGGTTGGTCTTAATGTCTTCTATACCAGTGTACTTTGCCATTTCTAATAGTGCCCGGTGAAAATATTCTGTTGCCGTTTCGGACTCCTTTTGCTTAATGGAAAATATTTTATTCCATTTAACAACGGCTGGGAAATACTCCTTTAGCTGTAAATTTATCCTTTTTACATTATCCTTGTTGTACACGTCTGTAAGCGGTACATCTTTATCCAATGCACAGTCAGCTAAAAATTGAGTTGCGTCGACATTGGAAGGTAAACAAGCTCTTAGCAGTATCTGCCAATCCTTGTTGTTGGGTTCTACAGTGTTACCTAGATCCCTGATGTATTTTTGGCTAGCAACTAAATCCTTCCTGGGGTCAGGAAATTCGGACACTATTGTTCTTAATTCCATTCTGGAAAATGGAGTGTACATGGCAATGTTCCTTATGGGAGTGGCTCCAGACACATCTGTTTTTCCATTGGGAACTGCTATTACCCTTACAGGAGCAATTCTAACAGCCTCTTCCTGTGTAGATTCTACAGCTTGTTGTGGTACAATTGTTTCAGTGTAGTGCATGGTGCCGTACTTACCCGTTGACACGACCTCACCTATCCCTCCGCTAGGGGCTTTCACTAATCTCGTGGGTGTCGCTGTGCCTACTGTGGTCTCTGCTATGGTGGCTGTAAGAGAGAGAGCTGAAATTGTTGCTGAATCGTCTTCTTGATCACACTCCTGAGGAAGGTTCAAAACAGGGTACATCTTGCACGGGTTAATACTTGCATGAGTTATTTGGTTAACATCATTAACATTTACAGGGTTACTAAGAGTTTGTGTTTTACAACCCAGTGCGTTTCTCTCCGCAATCAACTTCTCTCCTGCAATGTATGGTGGAGGAGGAGCTGTGGCTATCAGCTTCCTGACTGCCCCAGATCCTGCCGCCAGAGCCAAACCTCTCTGTATCTCACCTTCCTGGTGCCATAACTGTAAATAATCATGATGTTGAATTCGTCTCTTTGTTGATTTTACGAGACATATCCTCCTCCTTAAATTTTGTAACACTTCTGGACTAAAGCTACCTATTCTTGGGAATTTGTCCCTGTCTTGTGCAGTCATTCTCTCCCATTCATCACATAAAGATTCGGTGTGACTTCCATATTTTTCACACATTACATATCGTGCCGACCCAACTGGTCGGTTCACAGAATCAACCTGAACCAAGGTTGATCGCCCCCTACCTGAGCAACTGGCCCCCATAGTCTGCAGGTGTTGCTTAGTCCTCCTTGGATTTCTGTATCAAGGTTTTCAGCAAGCCTTTACAGACAACCAAATTACTCCACAGTAGGCCGGCGGTGGCGGTTTACCGAGTACCCCACTCACTCGCCCACCTCGACCAATACGACCTGATCACACCGACGTGGTGCTGGCGTACTCGATACAGGGCCCTACCAAAAACCTTCTGTTTACTGGAACATATGAGGGTTACCCGCAGGACACTTACTCTTTCCAGTAAAGGTGGGGTTGTTAGATAGTTCCTGAGTGACCAGCGAACTTCCCTTTAAAAATAAAAAATTACACAAATCACGTCAGAATGTACAAATAGCGTTTGTGACCACTTTACTCTAATGGTATTAGGTCAGATTACTAACTACTGCACACAATTACGTGCGGTCCAATCGTTCAGTACATAAGCACTACCTGTTATGTACTGAGAGATTTAATGGAATCGATGTTTCCGGCCGCGATTCCTTCAGCATGAGCTTATGGCCTATATGGGTTCTGCACCAACACCCCAGGCGTTGTGCCTCTTGTACCTTTATAGCGGACCTTTTAGTACCTTGTGACCTCCTGGTCTTGTTACCTTATGACCTCCTGGTCTTGTTACCTTATGGTCCGCTATACTCTAATGCTCAAATATTATTTAACCAGGGATGCCTCCCTAGCCACCGTATATGTCACTTACACGTATGTCCCTTGACGAGTACCCGACTTTCCTTTTGGTTCCACCTTAAAGTTGTATAAACTTATGTATACAAAACCACACTCACTCAACACATGTACACTCTGTTTCTATATCTATTTCTGCGCAGAAATTGTCTTCAGTCCAACAGTGTTACCAATTAGGAGCAGGATCTGTTAAACTAAATTTCAGATTTTTCCAAAAATAGATTTGCGTTATTTACCGCTTCGCGTTATCTACCGCTGTGCGTTACTTATCGCCTTTGCGCTAATTATCGCTTTGCGCTAATTCAACTTTTCGTGACTTGAGCTACGTGGGCGTAACCGGACGCTACGTTGCGTAATGAACGCTGCGTGCGTCTGCCTTTTGGATTGCGTACGCTAGTCTTTGTTAGCGACACGTGTACGCAATGCAAAGATCCACCGTAACACAATATATACTTTTATCAATGTAAATGATCCCTGATCATCTACCGCAATCCACACTGACTGCCTTGTCTCCTAGACAAACCGTGTGTTGTTCTATACTTTAACTATTACCTTTACTATGAAATAACAGCAAATCTCTTTTAGCACTTTCTATCAACTATAAAAATTGGCAAACAGGAATAGTGATATACGAAATTGAAAAAAAAGAAATGCAGATAAATGTATGCGTGCGTGTATACGCAAGACAGAAGAGAAATAAAACAGTTTTAAAAGACACAAGCGTTTTGTTCTTACTTCCGGTTCCCGGATTCCTTCAGCACTCTTTATCTAAGCGAAGCAGACGCTTATCCCGTCAGCACTGCGAGACAACCTCCCACCCTTTGCTGGAGGGATAATGTCTGCTGATCTACCTAGTGCAGATATGAGAAGGATCGGATGAGCCCCCAATTGACGATGCTAAATTCCTTTGTCGTATAAACAACCCTTTATGAAGTCTAAGAACACTGTACGCTGTTTGCTTAAGAAGTACCGTAATGGTACGCTAGTTGCGTAACGATCGCTCAGCCGTAGGCGAGACGCTCAAGCGTCACGTTCGCTCACGGCCCAGTGATCACAGGACACGTTATTGGCTATGACTAGAGTAATGATTCGCTATGGCGTGGCTTACGCTCAAGACCACGAGGTCACCAGCGGCGCAGACGCTCACAATGCTATACCTTTATGTCTAAACCTTATACCAATGAAATACACAGAATACCTTAATGTGAATACAGGGTGTACGTGCAACCTTGTGTAACCTGACTAACTACAAAGCTGCTTGAGCGTCACCGACGCTCAAGTGAACACTTAACACTATAGAAAATACACAGATACTGGTTTAGGGTCCGAAGCCTATTAACTGTATTATATCTAATATACTTGTAAAAAGGGGATAACAGTACAAATGATACACTACAATATAACAAAGACTTCCTAACCACAAAACTAAACAATAAATACAAAAAGACAATACTACACTGACCTAAATGCAATACAATACAATGCTATAATACTATGAGAGATATAAGAGAAAAGAGGAGAGAGAGAGAGAGAGACGGGGAGAGATGAGAGAAATTGGCTCACAGAAAGACAATGATTACGGAGAGAAACTTACGCACAAAGGGTATGATCGCCTGCGCCTCGATATCCAGCTCCCGGCTATCAGCAGATAACCGTTGATGAGAGAGAGTGAGAGTTGGATATGGTCGGCCTGCCTATTTATGCCCCACACACAATGCAATCTCATGGTCCTACAATCCCATTGTCCATTGGCCGAAGGAATTCGGCCCTGCATCATAACAAAAGGTCATAGGGTGATTCATACAGGTGGGCTGTGACGATTTCCAACAGCTCAGGTGGGTGGGAAACTGGGTTTCCCGCCGCATACCTGAGTATGTGTAAATAATAGAAATGGACATAAACTTCTTATGTCCATAACTATTCGCACGAGCGATTAATACGCTCCAAACCAACACCGGAATATTACTAATTAAATACTCTTCCGATGGGTACCAAACACTGCTGTATGATTCCTGTCAGACCCTTCGTACAATACAAAGAGGGATTCCTTTAAACAGGGACCTTCTATTTTAACCAAACTTTCAGAATCTATCAAGGTGACCATGATCTACAAACTACATTAATTGTGAACATTTGTAACGAATGAGTCGCACGCTACGACTACATACTCTTTACCGTAAATACGCATACCGTGCGAGCGGGTGCACGCAATAGCGGGTATGCGCAGTCACGGGAAAGCGCACGCATGCGCAGCATGTACCAGTGTGCGGTGCAAATATGGCAGTGTGCATAGAGACATTTTTCTGACTTTGACACGCCACACAGTACTGCAACTTTATTCACATTTTATCTTGCGATAGTGTCCATAATTCCTATTACATCCCACAGTAGTATCACTTTACCTTATAAACGTTACTCCTCACAGTAGAGCCCCTTATTCACATTACATCACACTGAATTGCTCCTTATTCACATTACACCACACCTTATTGCTCTTTATTCACATTAGACGACACAGTAGTGCCCTTTCTATTTGCAACGCCACATAGTAGAGCACCTTATACACATAATGCCACACATTAGTAATGCATTTATACACAATTCCACACAGTAATGCCCCTTACACATATGAGACACATTAATGTCCTTATAAACATAATGCACCTTACACATTATGACAACCTTTATTAATGCCCTTTTACACATAATGTCCCTTACACATATGCCGCACATTATTAATGCTCTTATACACATAATGACACACATAGTGCCCCCTACACATTTGCTGCACATTATTAGTGCCCCTATACACATAATGACACACATACATTAGTGCCCTGTTACACATATGCCGCACATTATTAATGCCCTTATACACTTAATGACACACATAGTGGCCCTTTACACATATGTTGCACATTATTAATGCATTTTTACATGACACACATAATGCTCCTTACACATATTCTGAACACTACTGCACAACCAACCCTCTTACATGCACACAGCACTCACACTTCCACTAACACTGTGACCTCTGCCTCTGCTTGGATACAGATGTGTCCTCACAAATCTTGCATCAATGCTAACGCCTGGCACTTTTTTTAAATAAAAATGCATCTTATTTGCATTGCTATGTGGCTAGGATGCACAAGCAGCTTCTGCTGATTAAACTGATATGCAGCATGCCAATATACTGTGTGAGACTGTGGCTGTATCTGCATATGAAATGCTACATACAGAATATAGGTATGTCGCATATGATTTTAATCAGCAGAAGCTGATGATGCCCCTAGGCATATTAAATGCCCTAGGCAATCGCTTCGTTTGCCTATGCCTATGGCCGGCTCTGACACTACCCTTTGACTCCTGACTTCACTTAGATACAGGGCTGCTTTAATTGGTGATATGGTAAAAGGGGCAGTTGCCCTATGTAAACTAGTGTGTTGGACCCACACCATCTAAGGCCACAACTCACTATAAAGTTAGCAACCAGCTCCTTCCACTAGCAGCTGAGCACAGGCTAGGAAAGCAGCCAGAGGCTTATTTAATCATTTATTTATTACAAGTTATTCATATAGCGTACACATATTCCACATCGCTTTATGGAGAAGGATTAGTCATACACATTAGTACCTGCCCCAGTAGAGTTTACAATCTATAATACCTACCATGTGACATGTACAGCCATTGCAAGGGCCTGAATGTATTGTTTCTTTCTCCTGAAGGGCTGTCTCCAACATGGTGCAGTGTGTTAAGGGTGAGATAAGCAGCAATGTGTTATGGTAGTCATGTCATGTCACTCAAAGGATGACCCCTATGCAGCGATGGCATTTCTTTGCATAAAGTGTTTCCTACAGAAGTAAAGTGACCATCCACAGTACAGTGATCCAAAATAATATTTATATTCTCAATTAGTTTATAACTAAGAATAGAGCAGCTACTGGACAGGCAGGGGGATATTCAGTTAGCCGCGTTAATTTATCGCAGCTAATTGACCCGCCCAGGGCTATCCAATTAGCCCCGAAGCCAGCACTCATTGGCAATTTTTTTCCCCCACCCCGAAATGAGACATTTTTACGGGAGAGAAAAAGGGGCTATAATTGGATGTGCCCAAGTAACAACACTGGGAAAAACCACCCCCCTCCCCTCCCTTTTTTTTTTTTTTTTGGGGGGGGGGGGTCTAATTGAATATCCCCCTTACTCTCTTTGGGATAACTTTTGTGCACTCATGTTAATATTATCTCTCTCCCCCCCCCCCCCTCCTATTTTACAGGCTGTTCTGCAAAGAAAAATTTCTGTGATACCAGTTTCTGTCAGAATGGAGGAACTTGTGTTAATAGATGGAACACATACTATTGTGATTGTCCACTACATTTTGGTGGGAAAAACTGTGAGCAAGGTATGTCATAGTAATTTGTTAGTGGTTATTTTACAAACCATAATGCATTCCTGACACTACGCAGTGGATGCATCCATTTTTCTATTTGCTAGAAGTCAGTGACATCACCGAGGCACTCCTGTATATTTATGAGGCCTGACTTCTATTGTACTTGTGCAGTTCTGGTTTCATGTAAATAGATAGATGGCATTCTCATGTACACTAATTTAACCTGCAACAATCTTATTTTATTTACAGCAGCAACATGTCGCCTTGTTTTGCATGATATACGTACAATATCCCGGCAGACGGGATGCCGGCTGTCACTATACCGACAGAGGAATACCGGCAGCGAGTTCCTTCTGTCTGTAAAATGCCAGCTATCGGGATTCCGGTGACAGTCTCCTGAACGCCGGGATCCCAACAGCCGGTGTATTGGCTGTATCCAGTTTTGAACATACATTATGTGATCCTTGCTTTATTTTGCATATTATACATTCTGCTCAATTACAAAAGATTTCCAGTTTGAAATACTGATAACATCAGTTTATCTTGGGGTGAAAGGGAAAACACCTGAACACACAGCATTATTTCCGACGTAAGGAGGTAAATAATGTGTTGCATTTTGTATTAAAGTTGATTAAAAGTAAAGTAGACTAATTGCTACACTCAGTCAGTGCAACTTAATGTAGGGTGATACTGTACTTGGTGCTTTTCCCCATTACTGCAGATATATGTAACAGATGAGCATAAACCCGTAATTGTTCACCCCCACTACGGCACTTGTTCACTGGCATCTAGTCTAAAGTTTCAGTTTAAATTGAGCATTATATTATTTGGGACAACCCTCAGTAATAATAATAAGAATATTCTTTCCAGTGATGCCATTTCCACAACATTTCCAAGGAGAGGGAATTGTCATATGGACTGAGATGGATATTACGGTGTCTGTGCCATGGTTTATTGGGCTGATGTTTAGAACACGTCAATCTAAGGCCATCCTGTTGCAGGCTAATGCTGGATCTTCGTCAAGGATTAATATCCAGGTAAGCACCTAAATATTTCCATATAGTTATACAACAATGCTTAGCAATACATCTGTAAACAAGGCAAAAGACAAAGCACTCCATATCCTGCTCTGGGCACAGGAACAACACAAGTATTACTCCTAATACCGGGGGATTACTGCTCCCTGCCAATCCTGTCTAGCTCAAGATCTCGCTCTTGACATAATGATTTTTGTTCGTGTACACAATCCACAAAATCACAAACTATAATAACCTGTGTCCTTGGCTAGTACTGCAATAAATCCAATGACTGCATTATGCCATTAGTTATTGCAAGGATTGATAAAGGGCCGTTTAGCTAGGATAACAGTATTGCCACAATTTTTAAGCTCTACAGTCAGGAATATGTGTCAGAGGACAACTAAACCTTAACATTTGTGTGTGTGATATGTTTATATTCATATTCACTATAGCTCTGTGTTTAAGAAGTAAAGTGATATCTGTAGCAATTTCCCAAATCTTTCAGACACTTCATTAATGTGATATCATACAGGATGAAAAGTAAGCAGAGTAATGTTGTTTATTCTTGTGACATGGCTGGTGCTGTCCTTGTGTATGAATTCAGCAATCCAAAGAATTTGCACAAGGGCCAGAGTGTCCGGATGATAATCGCTGTGCCTTAATACACTGCAAGATATATGGAAGCATTCTTAACATCATAGCATGGAAGCAGCTGAATGATTGTCAGAGTAGTACTGTAGGACAGATTTGATAGTCCAATTAAGCAATTTCCCTTTTTGTAACCATTTTCGTACTGTAAACGATGATCAATCATGTCCGTATACAGAACAGATGTTTAAACTGCTAATCCTGGTATGGCCAGGTTTAGTATATTGACAAGCTCTGGCTCGGCAGTGCAGGAGGAGAATGAAGCACCGCCTTAAATTAATGATTTCTTGTGTCTGATGGACATACTGCATATTGGACTCATCAATTCTAATATCTCGCAGTAACTTCAGGAATATCATGTAAATCATTAATACACAGGCATCTATATAATATCATTTTTGAAAGTGGATGCATTTATTCTTTTAAAAGACGCGCCACAGTATTTGACAGCATAATGGAACTTTGTAAAACCAGATGCCAGCATATTGTAGCAAGTATGCTTTTCCCATAATCTTCAGGTCCATCACCATAACTGCCAGTGTCCTCATCTCTGCTTCTGCTTTTCCCATGTGAGCAGCGTTAGATGTACTGAAATAATTTTGCTGCTTTGACAAAGCTGTCTATGTAACTAACGGCTGCCTGGCTGGTGAAATGCAAAGACAATATAAAGTAGTGCAATACTTTACATACCCACCAGTTATCGCTCTTTTGGATGCAAATCTTTGTCCTTCTTTGCTTTTACATTTTCTCTGATTTGTGTGATCTATTGATCTATAGGCTCCTGAACCTATAATATTATAACTATAATATCATGAACCCTTAATATGGTCACTTGTTCTAGCACTGTGTGCGGTTTGTAGCTGTGTATGAGTTGTGCTTTATTATCACTCCTGTTTGCTGGTATGCCAAGGATACTATAGAATATATTGTGGAGAGGGGGCCTGGACTGCACACGCTAGCTTCAAGCAGCAAGAATGTGGTAAAGAAAATCCTAGGTGTTCCTCTGGCTATTAGAAATACTGTATTACCAAGCTTGCTGTTATACACTAATCACACAATAAAGTGCTGTGGCTTTTGGACCCCTTATAGTAGTATTTTAAACAAATGAAATAAAGGCTCTGTTAACCTTGAACATGAAAGATTTTCCTTTTTTTTTGGTTTGTTTTGCCTTTCGTTTCATGAGAGGATGCACACACATGATATGGAAATGAGTCTTATCAGCTTTGCAAACAGGAAAGGTGAAGACCAGCCCAATGAATCAGATATCATACCTCGCAATGGGGAACAGGATGTGCTGTATATACCCTGTGCATAAGATAGATTTATTACTTAATAACGGTAAAAGGTTGTTAAACAAAATGTAACTGTTTTGTTTTAATTTAAACAGATCTTTAACGATTACATTGAGTTTGAAGTATACAACGGCATTACTCGTATAGCAGGTATGAAGATTGACCAGATGCGGGTCAGTGACGGTGAGTGGCATCACCTTCTAATAGAACTGAAAAGTGCCAAGGATGGGAAGGACATCAAGTATCTGGCTCTCATGTATCTGGACTATGGAATATATCAGGTAATACTTCCCTATGCAGCTTTTTGTGTACCCATGTAAGAATTAGGAGTATATTTACTAAAACACACTTTGACTAACATTTAAAAATCAATATGAAAAAAGCATCCGTTAGTAAATCTGTGTTTTAGCCCTGTAAGCCCCAAATCCATTAAGATTGATTTTAATTGATCTGAAATCGATCAAAGTCGACCTTTAGTAAATATACCCCTTATAGTGTACTGCTACTGCAAGTTAGGAACTTTTTGAAATTGTCCTGAATCTGCTGTCTCAGCGGATCATTTGCTCAGATCTCTTTCCCTCTATGTTGTGACAGAACACTGTGGAAATAGGCAATGCTCTCCCGGGGTTGAAGCTGAAGACTATCTATGTTGGTGGTTTGTCTGACACGGAAGGCACAGAAGGCTTCGTAACACAAGGCTTTAATGGATGCATGAAGGTACTGTAGCTCCTACTTGGGCATCGAGCCATGAGGTGTAGTTAGCAATTCTCCAAATGGCTGTATACTGGACATTATGCTTCATGATGTTAGTGTCTCTACCTGGCAGATTGTCAAATACTAAGAGGAATGAATCTTGTGAAACTGTTGTGAATAAGGAATGGAACATTACTTGCATTTCACATACAGTATTTTGATAGATTAGTTTCCTAATATTGATTAGTAAATATAATGGGTTGTTTTTTTGTGACGTTTTGTTTAGTGATTTTCTTTCAGTATTCATAATATTAGTTGAATATACTGTAGATCAAAATCTACACTTTATCTCAATACTATGTAGGGAGTGAGAATGGGAGAAACGTCAACCAACATAGGAACACTCAACATGAACAAAGCAAGGGTGATCAACGTGGAAAGTGGTTGTGAAGTGGACAATCCTTGTGACTCAAACCCGTGCCCTTACAACAGTGACTGCACTGATGACTGGAACAGTTTTTCTTGTAATTGTGAACCAGGTAAAAGTTGAATGCCTCTAATATTACAGTGTTTCAACTTCCATAGATGTTCTACCTATGGTATTAAAATGCAGATACATATTTAGTAAGTACGTTTGGATTCCCATAATTTTGGTGGATTCCCTTAATATTGAAACAGCCATACTTAATGCTCTTGTGGAGATTGCTGAACATAACTAATTCATAGACGTCAAAGAGTAATTCATTGTTTCTTGATTGTATTAGACATCTTAGGTTTCTAAGTAACAAGTGTACGGTAAGCAGTAGTAACTAACTACACAGTCCCACGTTGTTAGTCTCTGCTACATGAAACTACTGCTTACAGGTTACAGCACATTTGGGCCATTAACCTCATGCTATTATATTTGCCTTCTAGTGAGGCTGGACAGTATTCTGTGAACAGTCTGCTGATTATCTACTCTCATAGCTTTCAAGACACGTTTCCATCTTCCAAGGTTGGAAACAAACAGGCCAATGCACATAGCATTCTCAAATCTGATTGTATGATTGATATTCACTACCTGTGGCTTTAAAGCCAGCGAAATACATTTGATGGTAATCGGGGATCTCTGTTTATTGATTGAGTTATTTGAAAGGTGTCCATGTCTGATATGGCATTAGCCTAGCAGCACATGTAACTGATACTCTTCTTTCCTCCAGGGTTCTTTGGGAAAGACTGTGTAGATGTGTGCAGTCTGAACCCCTGTGAGCATGTTTCTGCTTGTGCTCGAAAGCCAAGCTCCTCTCATGGATACACGTGTGAATGTGGAGCAAGTTACAGCGGGCAATACTGTGAGAACAAGTAAGGAAGATTGTGTGTGTCTTTATAACACTAGCTACTTTTCCGATTGAACAATTATTCTGCTTGTCTACAGCAATATCACCCACTTTGTCCTATACTGATCTAATTGTGCTATCAGACTGACTTTTGTTTTCTCCCTGTAGAATTAATTTGCCCTGTCCTAGAGGCTGGTGGGGCAACCCTAACTGTGGGCCATGTAATTGTGAAGTGGATAAAGGTTTTGACCCTGATTGTAATAAGACCAATGGAGAGTGTCGGTGTAAGGTAAGTACTTGTTTCGGTCTGTGACAGTGTACTTTATATATGACAAAAAAAATCAACATACTTAAAAACATTTTTTTGTCTTTATTACACCATTGTCTTTATTACACCATGTCATGTACGGCTAACACATAATTACATTTATAAATCTAAATTACTGTAAGGAACCACTTTGGGTTGAGAAATCTCTTTATTGAAACATAGGGGTAAATTTACTAAGGTCCCGATTTTGACCGAGATGCCGTTTTTTCATCAAAGTGTCATCTCGGTAATTTACTAAGCAATAATCACGGCAGTGATGAGGGCATTCGTAATTTTATGGAAGTCCAACAAAAAAAATACAAATGAATACACCATCGGTCAAAACGCGGCTGTTTAAGTATGAATCTCGGTCATTTACTAAGAAGTGCAAAGCAAAAAAAAACAAAACACTGCCGTGAAAAATTACAACTCGTAAAAAAGGGCTTAAAAAAAACAGACCTGCTTTTTTTATTCGTGATTGGATAGGCATGCACGGATCCATGAGATCCGTGCATGTATATCAGTGGGAAGGGGTGGGAAAGTGATTATTTTCTCTAAAAAAATTGCGTGGGGTCCCCCCTCCTAAGCATAACCAGCCTCGGGCTCTTTGAGCCGATCCTGGTTGCAGAAATATGGGGGGAAAAATGACAGGGGTTCCCCCATATTTAAGCAACCAGCATCGGGCTCTGCGCCTGGTCCTGGTTCCAAAAATACGGGGGACAAAAAGAGTAGGGGTCCCCCGTATTTTTAAAACCAGCACCGGGCTCCACTAGCTGGACAGATAATGCCACAGCCGGGGGTCACTTTTATATAGTGCCCTGCGGCCGTGGCATCAAAAATCCAACTAGTCACCCCTGGCCGGGGTACCCTGGGGGAGTGGGGACCCCTTCAATCAAGGGGACCCCCCCCCCCCCAGCCACCCAAGGGCCAGGGGTGAAGCCCGAGGCTGTCCCCCCCCATCCAATGGGCTGCGGATGGGGGGGCTGATAGCCTTTTGTGATAATGAAAAGATATTGTTTTTAGTAGCAGTACTACAAGGCCCAGCAAGCCTCCCCCGCATGCTGGTACTTGGAGAACCACAAGTACCAGCATGCGGCGGAAAAACGGGCCCGCTGGTACCTGTAGTACTATTACTAAAAAAATACCCAAAAAAAGACAAGACACACACACCGTGAAAGTAAAGATTTATTACATACATGCACACAAACATACATACATACTTACCTTATGTTCACACGAGGGTCTGTCCTCTTCTCCAGTAGAATCCAAGGGGTACCTGTTGAATAAATTCTACTCACCAGATCCCGGGTCCCAGGGTCCTCGGGGCAACCATTTGTAATCCAGGTACTTGAATAAAATAACAAAACGGAAAGCCGAGCCACGAACTGAAAGGGGCCCCATGTTTGCACATGGGACTCCTTTCCCCGAATGCCAGAAACCCACTCTGACTGATGTCTAAGTGGGTTTCTTCAGCCAGTCATGGAGCGCTACGTTGTAGCACCCTCCTGATCGGCTGTGTGCTCCTGTACTGAGTGACAGGCGGCACACGGCAGTGTTACAATGTAGCGCCTATGCGCTCCATTGTAACCAATGGTGGGAACTTTCTGCCCTGCGGTTGACCTAAAGTGACGTCACCGCTGAGCAGAAAGTTCCCACCATTGGTTACAATGGAGCGCATAGGCGCTACATTGTAACACTGCCGTGTGCCGCCTGTCATACAGTACAGGAGCACACAGCCGATCAGGAGGGTGCTACAACGTAGCGCTCCATGATTGGCTGAAGAAACCCACTTAGACATCAGTCAGAGTGGGTTTCTGGCATTCGGGGAAAGGAGTCCCATGTGCAAACATGGGGCCCCTTTCAGTTCGTGGCTCGGCTTTCCGTTTTGTTATTTTATTCAAGTACCTGGATTACAAATGGTTGCCCCGAGGACCCTGGGACCCGGGATCTGGTGAGTAGAATTTATTCAACAGGTACCCCTTGGATTCTACTGGAGAAGAGGACAGACCCTCGTGTGAACATAAGGTAAGTATGTATGTATGTTTGTGTGCATGTATGTAATAAATCTTTACTTTCACGGTGTGTGTGTCTTGTCTTTTTTTGGGTATTTTTTTAGTAATAGTACTACAGGTACCAGCGGGCCCGTTTTTCCGCCGCATGCTGGTACTTGTGGTTCTCCAAGTACCAGCATGCGGGGGAGGCTTGCTGGGCCTTGTAGTACTGCTACTAAAAACAAGGGCCCTCATTCCGAGTCGTTCGCTCGGTATTTTTCATCGCATCGCAGTGAAATTTCGCTTAGTACGCATGCGCAATATTCGCACTGCGACTGCGCCAAGTAATTTTACAATGGAGATAGTATTTTTACTCACGGCTTTTTCATCGCTCCGGCGATCGTAGTGTGATTGACAGGAAATGGGTGTTACTGGGCGGAAACAGGCCGTTTTATGGGCGTGTGGGAAAAAACGCTACCGTTTCCGGAAAAAACGCAGGAGTGGCCGGGGAAACGGGGGAGTGTCTGGGCGAACGCTGGGTGTGTTTGTGACGTCAAACCAGGAACGACAAGCACTGAACTGATCGCAGATGCCGAGTAAGTGTGGAGCTACTCTGAAACTGCTAAGTAGTTTGTAATCGCAATATTGCGAATACATCGTTCGCAATTTTAAGATGCTAAGATACACTCCCAGTAGGCGGCGGCTTAGCGTGAGCAACTCTGCTAAAATCGCCTTGCGAGCGATCAACTCGGAATGAGGGCCAATATATTTTCATTATCACAAAAGGCTATCAGCCCTCCCATCCGCAGCCCATTGGATGGGGGGGGACAGCCTCGGGCTTCACCCCTGGCCCTTGGGTGGCTGGGGGGGGGGACCCCTTGATTGAAGGGGTCCCCACTCCCCCAGGGTACCCCGGCCAGGGGTGACTAGTTGGATTTTTGATGCCACGGCCGCAGGGCACTATATAAAAGTGACCCCCGGCTGTGGCATTATCTGTCCAGCTAGTGGAGCCCGGTGCTGGTTTTAAAAATACGGGGGACCCCTACTCTTTTTGTCCCCCGTATTTTTGGAACCAGGACCAGGCGCAGAGCCCGATGCTGGTTGCTTAAATATGGGGGAACCCCTGTCATTTTTCCCCCCATATTTCTGCAACCAGGATCGGCTCAACGAGCCCGAGGCTGGTTATGCTTAGGAGGGGGGACCCCACGCAATTTTTTTTATGATTTTACACTGTTTAATTTAAAAAAAAAAAAAAAATGAACCCCAGCACGGATCACACAGATCCGGCCGAGATTCATTTTTAAAAAGTCGGCAGTGTTTTGCTAATCACTGCCGTAAAAAACTGAAAAAAAAAAAACGAATGACATCGACATCGGAAAACCCTAAAAGGCAAAATACGGCAGCTTAGTAAATTAGTCGTAATAAATTCAAAAAGTTGCAGTTTTACACTTTCGATGTCATTCGTGATTAAACTTTGACCTGAAACGGGAAAATACGAATCTTAGTAAATTTGCCCCATAGATGGTATATAGGCTCAAGTAAATCTGAACCTATTTGTTGCTGGAACAACACATTAAATATCGATCTGTCTGTTTATCTATTTGTCTATCGTATAGAATTATTCATTGCTTCAAGGCTGTTTGCTTATTCATTTACAGGATAATTACTATAGGCCACAGGCCAGTGACACTTGTTACCCTTGTGACTGCTTCCCATCTGGGGCATATGAGCGTAGCTGTGACATGGAAACAGGACAGTGCCCATGCAAACCTGGAGTCATTGGGCGACAGTGTAACCGCTGTGACAACCCTTTTGCTGAGGTCACTAATGAAGGCTGTGAAGGTATGGACCTGAAATGTTATGATAGAGGATCTTGTGTGGTGAAACAGGTGGCCTCCTCAGCCTTAGGCTAAAGCCTCAGCAGTGCACCACACTGCTTCAGTTCCTCTCAGTCTACAGTATGTAACTCATTTTACTCTGTTGTTATCTTCTATTTTCACTGTGGTGGCAGCATGTCTGACAACTACAATTCTGTTATGCTAACACCATTCCCAGCTTCCCATTCCTTTCACTCACTCCTTGGAATGTCATCCTTGCTTTCATATGATAGTAAACCTTGGAGCTGCTGGTGGTATCTGGTGCCTCTCTAAAGAGTAGGCCCGAGCCTGCCATGACTGGCTGGAAGAGGAATAGGAATCATTGTATCCCCATTTTTAGGGTAGCATCCTGAGCCTGTGCTTTCTCTTCTGCTTCCTATGAGCCCTACTTGCAGATAGTGGCTGAGACACCCAGTAACTGCCCTGTTTGGTTATTTGCTTAATCAGGATACATCTAAGCTTAGTTATTCATCTAAGATTTATATTTAATCTTGTCTGGTAAATTTCTTACCAATGACATTTTTTGGTATTTCCATATACGATACGATACATTTAATGTCATTATCAAATAAAATTTAACAACGAAATTCAATTGTACAGCATACCAACGATAATAAAAGCTTAAACATAGGAATATAAAAGCACGCATTTGAGAGATAAAACAATGAGCATTCAACATGCGCACAGCAGTTGGGAAGAAGCTATTCCGTAGGTGATTTGTGCGTGCCTTCACTGATCTGAAACGCTTTCTAGAGGGCAATTTAGCAAAGAGATAAGCAGACGGATGGCTAGAATCAGACATACACCTAACTCGATTTGTCAGTCTTGCTGCAAAGAGATCTTTGACAGTCTGCAGCTGGACCCCTATAATTTTACTAGCTAAGCGAACCAAGCACTCTAACTCCCGTTGCTCACGGGCGGTACAGTTTCCTTACCAAACTATAATTCCATAGGTTAAAACACTCTCAATTGCACATCTGTAAAAATGTATTAACGTACCATATGTGGGAATGTATTTACAAGAGGAGGGACTGTAAATGGTGATGCTGTATATGCATACAAACCTTTCATAGAGGTGTCCTGTACACCTCTACCAAAATATCAGACGAGGACCCCATGAAATGTGTGTTTCCATGACCAGCGTTCCTGCCGAATCACTGGAAGCCTCTCCTGTTTGTGTTGTTTTTAATACCTTTTTGGCACAGCATGAATCAGGAGTGAACAGCTGCAGACACTATGACATTTTTATTATTCTTGGCTCATGAACTCTAGAAGGTTACTAGAACCTAAATGTTTTTGTACAGTAAAGGAAAGTATATCTACATTAACTGTGTGTTCTCTTTCCACCATTGTTGTTCTGAATAATTACACTTTTTACATTATGGTGCGCAACACATGGCTATTATTACTTCCCTCTGCTGCTATTTGCTTGTTCATTGTTCTGTTTCAGAAAAAGTGAGTTATCAATTATTTAGTCCATTTACTCTGTCAGTAAATCACAAATAACACCATGAACATTTTTTTTCTTTATCACAGTGATTTATAATGCATGTCCCAAAGCATTTGAAGCTGGAATCTGGTGGCCACAGACCAAGTTTGGTCAGCCAGCTGCTGTTCCATGCCCCAAGGGATCTGTGGGTAAGTGGAGCAATGACACCTTATCTGCAAGTAGCATACAGTAATATGGAAACACCCCCCTGAAGGACTTATAAAATATGTAAACACAACAGATTTGTGCGTATAAGTATGTCCAGTATATTACACATTACCCACCTTATTGTGCGTACAAAACACCTTATTGTTGACTTCTGTACATTTTTGGAGATCATTTATAATAATGTGCATTACACAGAGGTGTAATGTATTGCTTATGCAGGTGGAACACATTTTATATTGCGCATTTCTCTCCTGTTTTCACATCAATTTTGCTTAAATCATGGCAATTTATAAATAGGAACGTGTTGATTAAAGGTATAAAAAAAAATACTAATGCGTAATTACAACTTGCTGGCATGGTATATTATATCTATATAGTAAAACTGTCACATTAGAGTCTTGTAATCTGTCTTCCTCTAATTTCCGATTGTCACCTTCCTGACTTGAGTCTGTACCTTTCTTAACTTTCCGCCTATCTTCATTGTTAATCCACTTGCACACCAGCACCCAGCCTTTTACACCCCTTACTCTTGTGTGTTCCCTGCTTGCCTTATGTTCTCATATTGTGTTCATTTGTTTATTAGATACATTTACTTTGTTTTGTAAAAGTTTTTACGATTTTAATAAATCCTTGCTACCTCTCCATTCTGGGAAAAAGAATACATCAATTGTGCTGTTGTCCATTTCAAGCCCATAGCTTGAGCATTGATCCTGGCTTTATAATATCTACACAAGTGTCCGATCCTCAAGGCACTAACAGTGCAGGTTTTAGTGATATCTGTGCTGATATATCCATATCAGCACAGATGGTTACATCAAAACAACTGAGGTACTAATTAAGTCACATGTGCTTAAGCATGGATATCACACAAACCTGGCCTGTTATACCCCTTTCAGACTGCCAAAATAACATGGGTTATTGCCAGGTCGACTAGGGTAAAGGCTCAGTGTGAACGTGTCCCAAAGAAATAACCTGGGTTGAGTGACCCAACACTTCAACCCGGGTAATGTGCAGGATTGAATACGGGTCCGACCTGGGACATAGTGGAGTGTGAACGGGTCCTACCTGGGTTATCTAACCTGGGACTTTTCAAACATCGTTGATTGGAGTTTCCTGGGGTGCACTGACATTGTCATTTTTTATGACATCCATAGGAAATTGGACCACTGTAAACAGGGCCGACCTGGGAATAACCCAAGTCGCAGGTGCACTGTGAATGACCCAGGTCACGTTCGGGTTGGACCAATGTTCAAAATCCCGGGGGTTAGACCTGGGAATGCAGTGTGAAAGGTGTATTAGTGTGCCTTGAGTACAGAGGTTGGGAAAGCCTGGCCTATAAAACTAGCCAAACTTCAAGATGGGCATTTGTTATGGAAGCCAATGGCATCTTTTCCAGGCACTTCATAAATTTGGGCTATGCTCAAGGTTGTGGCAAAAAAAAGAAACCAATATGAAATATCTCCTAGAGTATGCAGAAAGCACATGGGATACTTGGACACAAGGTGGAGTTAAGATTCTATGGTTGAGATGAATGCAAGACTGAGCTTTGGCCATAAAGCTAGGCACTCTTTGGGGCATACCATCAGTAAATCATTATCCCCACTGAGAGATTATAATGCTATGGGAATGTATCTCTGCTTCAGGGACTTGCTAAAAGGAGAAGGCTAACCTGGATGGAACGAGATATAGACATACTGTATAAAGAAAAAATCTGCTGAGGGCTGCAAGAGACCTTGGGGGTCATTCCGACCTGATCACACGCTAGCTATTTTTTGCAGCGCTGCGATCAGATAGTCGCCGCTTATGGGGGAGTGTATTTTCGCTTTGCAAGTGTGCGAATGCTTGTGCAGCCGAGCGGTACAAAAAACCTTTGTGCAGTTTCTGAGAAGGTCTGAACTTACTCAGCTGCTGCGATCACTTCAGCCTGTCCGGTCCCGGAATTGATGTCAGACACCCGCCCTGCAAACACTTGGATGCGCCTGTGTTTTCCAACCACTCCCAGAAAACGGTCAGTTGAGACCCATAAACGCCCTCTTCCTGTCAGTCTTCTTGCGATCGGCTGTGTGAATGGATTCTTCGTTAAATCCATCACCCAGCAACGATCCGCTTTGTACCCGTACGACGCGCCTGCGCATTGCGGTGCATACGCATGCGCACTTTTGCCGAGTTTTTAACTGATCGCAGCGCTGCAAAAAATAGCTAGCATGCGATCAGGTCGGAATGATCCCCCTTATACTTGGGAGATTTAATTTGCGGTAGAACCCAAAGCATACAGCAAAGCCACAATGGAACTGCTTAAATACAGAAAAATCTATGCCCTGCAGTTGCCCAGTCAAAGCCCAAACTATACCCCGTTCTAATGATCTGAAGATGATTTCTCACCAACATTCTCCACTCAGCCTGGTGGAAATCAGCCATTACTGCAGAGAGGGAAGGAGAACATTTGCATCATCCATTATTAATATTACAGTTTATTTATAAGGCATCACAAGTGGTTTGCAGCACCATACATACGGCATTCCATATGTACAAAGAGGGTTACCCCAAGCCACTAGCCACTGTAATGGCAGCTGCAGTATAGGTTAATACTTTCTTAATCAATTATCATTTTATATTTTAAATATAAAGCATTATTAAAGTTAAAGTAATTCCATTTTTTTATTTTGTCATTACAGGATAATTTGTGTTGATCAGAAAATATTTTTAGATACAGTGAAAGAAAATGTGTTTTACATAACATATATATTATACAGATTTGCCTGTATAATAAAAACAATGTATTAATAAAGCTACCAAAAGACAGCTATACGTATCCTCAAAGAAATCGTGTATGAGTCACTTGGGCACAGCAAACAGTAAACTATGAAAAATGATTATTTGTTTTAGTGCCACATAACAGAATTGGGAAATTTGGGTGGCCCCATAGGTATAAAATACCCCCATTCATGAAGGGGTTAGTGGCATTCAGGGTGGGTTATCTTCTTCTAATCCTTGCAGTTATATGACCTTATTTCCAACTAGTAATTCTACTTGTTCTCCAGTCACTGCTCACACAGTTATACCCTGCCAGGTTAGTCCACAGCAGGCATGGCAGGCTAAACAGTCATACTGTACCTCGCTCATTTCATTAGCAGAGCAGGGGCAGGTCTATTTACTAATCCTTGGATGGAGATAAAGTACCAGCCAGTCGGCTCCTAAATACCATCCCACAGGCTGTGTTTGAAAAATGGCAGTTAGGAGTGGATTGGCTAGTACTTTATCTCCATCCACTTTATCTCCATCCAAGGCTTAGTAAATAGACCCCAGAAGAATGGCTACGTGATTATTGTGTAAATCCTTGTTATACTGCCAGTGACAGCTATTTATTGGAAAAAAATTACCCTGAAATTGTTTAACAAGGTTTCTTTAGACAAAATAAGAAAATAAAGTTATTATTAATAACAATAATAATAATAATAATAATAATAATAATAATAATGAATTATTATTTTTATTATTATTATTCGAAATGTTACTGAAAATTGATCCAAATGTAGGGACCATATCTGACTTCCAGGTCTTTAGGAATGTTTGCTGTAATTTTACAGGATGCCTGCTTATATTTATTCTTGTTTAAGGCATATATGCTGTTGTACTGATTGCTTTTACAGGACATCCAAATTAAAAGCAATCTGTGTAAGGCAAACTTGCAAGATGAATACTTGACAAATCCAGAAAGCACTAAGGTTAAATATTGACTTGACAGATCTTTGATAAATATCAGCAGCTCTGTGTTGGTAACGCCCATCCAATTACTGTGATGTAAATCATTGTGAGACAGTGTCTTACCCAGCTGACCCTAACAGAGAGTATTCTGTTTCTGTACAACTTGTACACTGTAGTTGAATTTTGCGTCTTCAGTGCATTTTTATGACAAAATACCTTGCCTTTCATATTTGCATCATTAGCCTATATATAAAACACCGTAATAGACTTCTTCCATTGGCATTATAGTAACAAACATCTGTCCATGTAGAAGTGTGCACATTCCTAATCTCTGTTTCTTGGTATGCTTTTCTTCTTCCTTATGTTTAAACTTATGTATGATATAGGGAAAATGTACCCCTACAAGTGGTCTTATGCTTTTATATGGTTGTAGCAGTCCTAAGTGATTGCTAATGTGGTTATTATAATCTGTGTGTGGAGGGGGATGGGGTGCATTATACCATCTGCAGATGTATGTCTAGTGATTCAGTGTGGCTTATTCCTCTAGCATTTCCTCTTTTCTTCCTTGTTATACTCTTTCTTTGTGCATAAATGACAGTGTAAAATGTCAGGGTTTCTGTACATTGAACGAGGGTGAGACATAAATAATGTATTGTGATCAGAGAGACAATGATGTTTTGTGGTCATTGGCAGCAAGACAAGTTTCAGGTGTGCTTCCCATTTTTTTTGTCCTATAAATTCAGGAAATGTAAATAATGAGGCGTACAATTCCTAATTAGTGCAGGCTGCAACTAGTTCTGCAGAAACCAGTTTACAATGCTGGAAAGGTACAAATATTGCTGTTGTAATTCATGCAGTCACATTCTAGAATTGTATCAGATTTAGGACAGCCACATATAAGAATGCGTTCCCCTGTTTTCCCCATTAAACACTGAAGACCGCTCATTTATCTGATAGATCAGGGTCCACTGTATGGGGCATTTAGCAATACATCAAATGTTTTGTTTACATGAGCTAGGATCACTAATGCTCAATGAGCTAGTCTGTGATGGGATAACGTATTATTTTTCCATGTATGGCTTATGTTTGCCTCCTTCATTTGTGTTTCATAGGGAACGCGATCAGACACTGCAGTGAGGAGAAGGGCTGGCTTCCTCCCGAACTTTTCAACTGCACTACGCTGACCTTCTTGGAATTGAAAACTCTGGTAAGAGCATTACTAAGCTCCCCAAACACTAAGTCCGTTTTAACATCGCTCATTACCCTCCTCCATGCACACACACAATGCTGAGCTAAAATGCATCAGATTCCACAAAGTGCAACTAACGAAATTGAGGTGATTGTCTATGTTACCGGAGCAGCAGTATTTGACCATATTCTCCTCTGATACCAGTTGGTAATAGACCAAGGTGAGGCAACATGAAGCAGTCCAGCTGCTACTGAAACACAACACTCCCAGCATGCCGTGACAGCCGGTGGCAGTGAGGTTTAGCTTTCAGCAGTCTGATTACCTGTACAGAGTACCTAGCTTTGCAGTAAAATATATTTATTTACAATGCAGACTAAGTTACCATAACACCATGAATTATCATACAATAAATTGTAGAAAATATAGGGGGACACTGGTAAAATAAGCAATGCAGATATTGTATCAATATATAAAAAAAACAACAAACACTCTTAAAGTAGTGTATTTATGTAATGGTTTTGAGATATTGGAAGATTGTCTGTAGCACAGTTCTTGTGTGATGCATGCTATTGAGGCCTCCGTGAGGTATGAGGCATGCTGGTGAGTGCCCTGGTAACTTGAACGGCCAGTCAGAGCTACGGGACTGTGTAATAATGGGTATTATTGTTAAGTGCTTCTTATTCTTCTGCTGACAGTCAGAAGCTTGTGTACTCAGCTCTTCAAACATGTTTTGTTCATGAATGTCAGGAATCCTGTGCATGTCTCGTGCTGCTGTTAATGCCTCTTTCATTGCACAACACCAATACACTTTGTGGTATGCCTGAAAGTATTTATACAGTTAGTATCAACAACATGGCTGATTGTGCCCACCTTTTAGCAAAACAACATGAAAGTAGCACAAGTTAATTGCAACTGGTTGCGACTTGCATGTAACGTGTAAATTTGTTTCCCAGAATGAAAAACTTCACCGTAATGAGACCACTTTGGATGGTGTCAAGTCCATTGAAATAGCTCGAGTTCTGCAGAACGCCACCAACCACACAAGGCCATTCTTCGGGAATGACATCAGAACCAGCTACCAGATGCTGGTCAGGGTACTGCAGTACGAGAGCCAGCAGCAAGGGTTTGACTTGGCTGCAACAAGAGATGTGGAATTTAATGAGGTACAGTGTGTACAGCAGTGATCTGCTTAGGGGATGTGCAGTGTTCTATATCCTATGTCCTCTCAACAGCTTTCTTTTGTTTGTTTATTACATTGTAAGGCCTGTGGAACAAGGTCCGTACACACGATGAGATTCGGGCTGTGCCCGATTCTCACTATGTGACATGGACTGTGGTCGGTATCGCAAGCAAAGATGACTGTACTTGCGATACCGATTTTGGCTAAGTGACAATTTTGACTATCTTTTACACGAGACTTGCCTGCAGTCTATTTTGCTTGCGATGACGATCCCGCGGCACTGCGCATCAGCATCGCAAGCTGTGTACACACTGTGCAATATGCACTAACTTTCCTTACGATTTTAACTATATAGTCAAACTTGGAAGAAAAGTTTAAGTGCATATGGCACCGTGTGTACACACCTTTACTGTACAGTACAGGATAATTTGTGGGTACCTTATAAATATTGATGATAGCCATCACCACTGACTATTTTATAGGGGTGTAAAAAGTGTAACTGTAAAAAAGGAATGCCAGGCATATTGGTGGTTCATTAGTATTGGGGTAGTCAGTCCAGAAAGGCTAGGTTTCTGTAATACTGTATACACATTTAGGTCATTTATTATGGAAAATAAATTTAATGTTTATAAGTTTTCATACAAAAAAGCTAAAGTAGGGGATATACGATTCTCCCAATGTAAGTCTATGGATTTTATTACAGAAAAAGAGAGCTTCTTTCATACAGTACATACCTAGAACCAGATCCACATCAGTACAGAGAGAGAGATTACGATTTCTAGTAGAAGACTTAGGGTGGTATCCAATTAGCCCTGATCCGTTTTCGGACAATAAAAAAGCGGGATATTGCAATTAATGACTGATGGTCATTATCGTGGTATCCAATTAGAGGCCGTCTTCAGCGGGTGAAAACTGATCCACGATTGTTCGATAACACATGGGTCCCCGATCCTTTGTGTAATTGCGGCTCTGGCAGTGGGGCTAATAGGATAGCCCCCATCGATCCTATTAGCAGCGGTAAAGTACTGCTGCTGATAAGACGCCCCCATAGAAATTGGTTATTAGTATTTATAACACATTCCTAAATAAAATGAATGATAATTTACTGTGATTGTCAATGTGATGTGTGGGCATGTGTCAACAGGTCAGCAGTAGTTTGTGATGTAAAGTGGAACCTGCATGTGCAGTAAATAACTTTTGGATGATTTTTTGCATAAACTTGAGTTTTGCTGACATTCATTCAAAATGTTAAAAGAATACTGTAGGTCTGTCCTGAGAAAGCTCTAGGCTCTAAGGTAATCCAAAGTGTACAAGTGTTATAATAGGTGGCTGTAGTCAAACACCTGTTGTTGTTGTTTTATGCATTGGAGCGTCATGTGGGTTAACAAAATATGTGAAAGTTCCCATACACTTATAGAATTGAAGATATGTAAATATAATGTACAACTTTTATCGGCCGCTTAATTCTTTAACCCCTTGTGAAGCATGACAAAGTTTAAATTTTTTGCTGGTGGTAAAGCAGCCTGTGACCCTTTGAAATACATACAATCTAATAAAAAATAGAATAAACGCAACAAGAACCAAGCATGTGCAGGCAGGGGAGGCAGAGCATATTAAGAGGCAACAGAGATGTGGTATTAAAAGACTTATTTTCTATTTTGTGAATCAACCTTCCTGTACAAACACATGAGCAAACTTAGGGGTATATTTACTAAAGGTCCCTTTTCATAGATTTCCATCAATTTAAAATCGATGAAAATTGATCTGAAATAATGTGCATCAGGGGCTTCAACACCCATTTACCCCTTATACACTGCACACAAGGGTCTAGCGTGGGTCACTGAACACTGGTTTCTTGCTGTGTCACAGCAGCTTGAAACCCGTTAACACCGCAACTGGACCCAGGTGTGTGCTGTGGCTTTCCTCTGACAGCGCTTGGAGATATCATCATCTCTGAGTGCCGAAGAGACAGCTCTGCATACAGTGTAAACAGGACCCGGGTTACCAGTGTACACTGCCCCATTACACAGGTCCAACCCTGACCCTTTTACACAGAGGGGTGAACCGGCAATAAACCATGGGGTAATGTAAACAGGGGTACACCAGATTTTCTTTTTTAGTAGTACATGTGTGTTTTAGCCCCTGGAAAACAACACTGATTTAGCTTGATTTCCATTGATTTTCAATAGATGAAAATCGATGTTTAGTAAATATACTCCTTACAGTTTATACAATTTACATAAAACTACATTATAAGGACAATTAAAACAAACTAGTGTTAACTAGACATGTAGCGATAAACCATGCGATTGCTATTATAAATTTCAGAGCAGTACAGATATTGTTGACAAAGTATTCATACAATAGACCACTGGTTCCCAAACTTTTGTGAATCACTGCGCCCTAGATTATCCCAAAAAATGTCATGGCACGCCTAGCTCAAAAGTTTCTTTTTGAATCATTCTGCAAACCTTATTAAATTAAGTAAATTGTGCTCACATGTCATCCTTATGTTCAGTTATGTATTGGTGGACAGGGTTGAAATTCTGTTGGTCCACGTGTTTTGTGATTGGCAGCTGCCGTCTCTGGTTTGCTATCACATGGCCTATGAATAATTTGATTTAGTCCTGGACCACCAATCTATGGCACCCATGTAAGTTCTCCACAGACCCCAGGGGGCCATGGCACCCAGTTTGGGAACTATTGCAATATACCCAAAAGAGGGACAAATTGAAAAGTAAAATTAATGTTTCATGTATCAAGCAGTGAAAAGAGAGGAGAAGAGGATCATTGGAGAAGTTGCCCATAGCAGCCAGTCAGCTTTGAAGTAGCATTTATCAAATATTATGATATGCTGAGCTGAGTGGTTGCTATTGGCAACTTCTCCACTGGTCAATGTCTATACTCTTCAGTCCTGTGAAAGCAGCACACTGTAGAGGTATTCAGTACTTTGGATTTGATAATAGTGCACCTAGTAAAACCATTACCATTAGATCACGTTTTGCAAGGATCGCAGCTGCACAAAACATACCAAGGATTTATGGGAGTTTTGGTAATTGAGCTCTTTTTGAACAATAAATAGTGATATATGCCAGTCAGAATGCAGCTTGATGAATGACGATATCTAAAGATCATCAGCGTTCCGTAAAGACAGGTTAATATGTCAGCTGCCTGGGGCTGTAAGCCTCTTTCACTCTTTTCAAAGATTTGGAAGCTAGAGTCCTAATTTCTTAACAGTATTGAGATTTGAAGCCAAACAGTGTTGGGTTTCTAGTTTAATAATTACCGTAATCTCTGAACTTGGCTAAGACTCTCCAGTGAAAAGCTGCTTTAAAGGATTACTGGTAAGTAATGCAATTTGCAACCAAGAAGTACATTATGTGAGAGGCAATACCACTCAGAGAGAGCCGTATAGGTCATTGTTACCAAAATCTGCCACGTGTATTTACAAACCAGGGGCCAACGTCCATTGGACTCTGGAATTGTTTTTGATTTGTCATTATTTTAAATTTTTGTGTTGTATTTAAGTGTATGTATTAAACAGTTAAAGTACAAATCCTTTTGTTTTTCATTTCTGCAGAACGTCATCCATGCAGGCAGTGCGATATTGGACCGCAGCAACAAAGACCATTGGGATCAGATCCAGAGGACAGAAGGAGGCACTGCACATCTGCTGAAGCATTATGAAGAGTATGCCAACAACGTAGCAAGGAACTTGAAAAAGACTTATATGAAGCCTTTTGTCATCGTCACTAAAAATATTAGTGAGTTTTACCTTTGAGTTGTATTACTCTATTACATAACATAGAGTATGCAGTCAATGCAGACATTATTAGTAGGGCTTATGGAATGTACTACTTACTGTATAAGGTTACAATTAGTGATAAATGCAGATAGAGGGTGTGTGTTGTAATGTTGGAGCAAGAGTTTCCAAATTATGTTAGCTCATTAAATAAGTGATATAGATGTTAAGAAAGGCAATGAGGAGAGGAGGAATAAGGTAAAGAGGAACATCTTGGACTATATATTATTTAAGTTATAGAGAAGAAGAATAAATGAGTTAATACATTTGTATATAGTGCTGTGATTTATAACTAATGCTAAAGTGTAAACAGTGTAACGTCCCCTGTAAGCACACGCCAACTTGTAAGGAGCCATTCAGTCACTTCTGTAACTGTAAAGTATCCATTTTTATAGAAAAATAAAAGAACAACAGAAACGTTAAAAGCATACAAAAGCCAAGGAATAGGGAAAGAAAATAGTGAAATAGAGATAAGAAAAGTGAAATGAGGGCTGATGCTTGGTGGAGCTGTAGGCTGGGTTTCCCTCCCATGCTAGCCAGTGGTCTTCCTGTATAGGCCGAATAGCGATCCCCGCAGGGGTGGGTTTGGTTATAATAATCATATAAATAACCTTCGTACTTTAATAGATTTAAATTATTATATTGTCATTTTATAGGACAGTGAATATATAGAACAAGCTGTAATATTGTAATTGTCTGGGTAGGACCTGGGACTCTCTCTGTTCCTCTGATTCATGGGTTTACAGCGAACACCAGTACCCCAATAGTAGAAAGGTCACGTCCTCAACCACCTGCTTTACATAGTGGCCATTTAGATTTACATTCCTGCCTTGCCCCGGGTGACAAACACTCTGTTTTCGGCCTTGGTTTGTCACTGTGGTTGCTGTGACCAAAGTACGGAGATGTAAGATCAATGAATGAGAACAGGAGGTATAAGGGTTGCCGCTTACATAAGTTGCAGTGTACAAGGTATATTGGCACAGGTTACAGGACACTTTTAGACCTGATTAGGATACAATAGATAAAATGTATGCAGTTCTATGCGCACACAGACTAAAAGGTAGTCCTCCAGGACAGTCTATATCCCTCCATGTGAGATTCAGTGACAGCTCTCAAGCTTTGCTGTCAGCACCTTCACCTCCTAAAGGGTACCTCAGGGATGACTTTTCCCCAGCAGGTGCAAGAGAAAAGGACAGGTACCTAGTGGGATCATATACCCCCAATCCATACAGCCCCAGAATGCATTTAATATACCACTAGCATATAGAGGGGGGATGGAATAAAATGTTGTTCATTTATCACTTGATGGGGTTTAAGGATCATTCTTACAATTGTGTAATTTGTAGCAAATGTCTATTACTCTCCTGTAGTAATTCATAAAGATCTTAAGAGCTTACAGTAGTGTGAATAAAGGGGAGTGTTTGTCAGTACAACGCCATGCTCACGCACTAGTCATGTGTGCCTCTGAGGTGTGTGTTGCGTTTTTTTGAAGTTTGTGGAGGAAATGTAAATATAATACTCTGATTTTATAAAATCACAGTGTTTCTAATGTATTTATTTTATGTGTTTGAAAAGTCCCCCTGCTGATTGTTTTGTATAATGTTTATTCTTTAGCTATACATTATGTTATGAAGTGTTTGTACTGAACATTCTGTCTGGGAACACGTGTCACAGGTTTAGGATTGAAAGGAACTGGCTACTTTTTTGGCCGGATTAAAAAAAATGCTGTCATTTATTGCACCGGGAAAAAGGTGGTAGCCTCGAGCTTTAATGCCTAACATATTAATAATTGTAATCATGTTTTTTTGTTTTTTAAATGCTTATAAGAATTTCCGGGTCAGGAAAATGATAGGCTGTAACTTAATACAACTTTTGCAATGGTGTTTGCAGTAATAGTGTCATTTATGTGTTTAATTCTATATATTCCTTCCACCAGTCATTGCTGTAGACATATTTGACAAGGCCAATTTCAGTGGAGCCAAAGTCCCTGAGTTTAATGAGATCTATGAAGATTACCCTAAAGATTTGCAGTCGTCAGTCCTGTTCCCTGACACTTTGTTTAAGCCTCCTGAAAAAAAAGGTAATATTACAATACTGCTCTGTGTGTCACAATTAATAGCTAAACGAAGTTATGTTATATGATATAGTCTCTAGGAATCTATATTTTGACAAGTGCTCTACTTTTTTGTAATTACTGGATTTAAAACAAATATATATGATCAAAGTGTGTTCTGTGTTGCTTTTCCTTGCACTGCGCTGGGCGACACTGATGCATCAGTTTAAATAATGTAATATTTGATAGTAAAAGCACTATTTTTTCCTTTGCATGGATTTGTATATTGTTGCCATCCACTGCATTAGTATCTTCAAATGCTGCCATATGATTTAAGTCAGCAGTTCTCAAACTGTGGGCCACGACTCCAAAGTGGGTTGCTGCTATCTCATCTTGGGGTCACGACTCGTATGGGGTCAAGCTGATGACTCCTTGAATCTCTCAGCAGCATCTGAGGAGTCTGAAATTACTTGAACTGTCTGTTATTTCAGACTCCTCCGCTCACTGGCTGAAAGATCTGAGGAGTCCTCAGGCAGCTTCGCCCCCACCCCAGTACTCAGCCTCTCCAGGCCCGCCCAGCAATAGAAGCAGACGCACCGGCAGCCGACACCAGCAGCGGGCAGTGAGGGGTAAACGTATTACCAGTCATTGATCGTGCCGGTAATACTCTTCCTGCTTCCCCTTTATACCGAAGCAAAGCAGGAAGCAATATCGACAAGATGCATCAACATCTTGTTTGCCGGAGTGGTAAATTGAAAACTCACTCCCCCTTCCGGCGATCCCTGTCAGCCCCCAACAGTGCATCAGCCTAGTGCTGATGCTAGGTGTCTCCTCTCCCGTCCGGCTCCAGTGCGCATGCACGAGATCTCGCTACTATCAAGAGATCTCCAGTGCGCAGTCCGGAGGCGGCAGTCGCAGCCAGGTAAGAGTGGCTGTGTATGGGACAAAGGGGGACATTTACTAAGCAGTGATAAGAGCAGAGAAGTGGGCCAGTGGAGAAGTTGCCCATGGCAACCAATCAGCACTGAAGTAACAGATATAATTTGCATACTATAAAATGATACAGAGCTGCTGATTGCTTGATGGGGCCACTTCTCCACTGGCTCACTTCTCCGCTCTTATCACTGCTTAGTAAATGTCCCCCAAAGACACCTGCAGCTACTAAAATTGACAGCTGCAGGTGTTGATACATTCAGTGTATCTTACATTGCCCCTCACATCGGCCTGCTATCTTACAGACAGCAGCGGCGATAAGGACAGGGCTGCAGTCGGGAGCATGCTCCTCCATACTTCCGACTGCAGCAGGGGAGTATGAGTGGGAAGGAAGGGAGTACTGTGCACAGACCCCATGGGATGTGTCTGTGGATAGGGGAACAGGGGAACACACAGTCTGGGATTTGGAGGAGGAACAGCCAACACACATTCATTTAACACCCACTGACTTCACTGCCACCCTCTGCCTCCCCACGGCTCTCCCTGACACCATCTGCCTTCCACTGCCTCCCATCCCCTTCCCCGGCCTCCCCCCTTTACGGCCAAAGACTTCACAACGGGTATAAGCTTTACATTTGTATGAATGTATTAAAAAACACATGCAGAGACGGGGGCTCTTAGAGGAGCTTGTCCATGCGATGTGTAAGAAATGAAGAGATCGCATTAGCCTCCACAGTGCTACTCTGCATGTCCGGTCTGCTGACCACGCATGTTTGGTGGCCATTCTTTGGCAACTTGCTGGTGTTATGTAATAATTTACATTTTCAGGCCGTGTCCCAGAGCAAAATAGTTTGAGAACCCCTGATCTAGGTTAAATATCAGTTTCTATGAAGATAAAAACTAAAACAATTAAAAACACAAAACAATTTTTAGGCTCATTGCAAAAATAAGCCACAGTGTGCTATAAATTTACTGTAGGTAACTATAGACCTAGTATTTATCAGCACAGATGGACAACTTCATTTGTCAGTTTCAAAATGAGGATGAGGGTGTAATAAACTAGCGTGTCTTGTGTCTCAGTCCCACACTGTAGAAAAGTGATGGCTGTAATAATTAAAATAATTCTGATTATGATTCCAGTCTATTTTACAAAACCTGTAAAAAAAATAAAAAAAATGAATGAATAAAAATATATGTAAGTTTCATTTTGAAATAAGCTTTAACTGAATAGTTTTAATTAATTAAAGGACTCCCTAAAATGCTCATTTATCACTTTAATAAATAGAATACAGTAGATACATATTTCTTAAGTCTTTAATTGTCCCAGTAATCTTTAGGACCTAACTCCATTATCCTGTCTCTCTGAATCTGCAAATTTGCAATTCAGTGGCTTCATTCTTGACAGGTTTTTAAGGTTTCCTGGCTTGTGGAGAGAGCCACAGGGGGTTTCAGCCTCTAGGGGGGTGGTTTAAGCGCAATCCCCTCCCCACCTGCCCAAGAGTAACATATGCTGAAGAGACCTGTGCAGGGTTTCATTGCAGGGGTCCCACAATCCTGGTCTACCTATAATGGTAGAGATTTTTTTGCGATGGTTATATTTTACCCATTTATTAAATCTTATAGCAATTCAATAGTTTTCAAGCTACAGGAGATTAAAATGGTGAAACCTGAATGACCACATTTCTGAAATGTTCATTACATTATTTTACGTTGTGTGTGCTGCAATCACATGATCTTGTCATATAAGATGACATTGCACAAGACGTGTGTTCTGCGTTATGGCTGTGTGGTACTGATGGAGCAGAACTGCAGACTCGTTGTGCCAAGCATTCTAGTCTTGCAGTTGGAGATCTTCATAATCCCTGGTCACAGTGATGTCTCCCATAATAAAATGAGTAGTTCTAGTATATCAAGTGAAGGCAGGACAGTTACAGGAATGCGTAGGATGGTATTTGATAATAAGAAACAATGACAGTATATGAAGCTTCATACTAACCACAATCACGATAATAACTTTACAAGTGTAAAATATAATGTTCTGGGCTATCTCTTCTGTCAACAGCACACAGTCAATGACACTAAAATAATTGTTATGGAGAAGGAAAATTAATTTGGCTTAATCTGTGTAGGGAAATTGTGTGAATATGGATGGGTGCATGAAAGACATCAGCAGCTCATATGATAAAAGAAATTAAAAGAACATTTAAAGTGTGTGAACCTTATGACATTTGTCCTCTGATTTTATGTTGGCAGCAAAATCATCATATAATAATAAAGCAGAGTGCTCTGTAGAACAATGATAGCTAATACATGCGTGGTTATGGGTTTGTTGTATACAAACTTATTTTCCAGAATGTTTAGAGAACCAGAAATGAAAACATAGTAATCAAGGGCAAAGCCAGAACAGGTGTGGTATAATAGATCTACAGTGTCTAGGCAGACAGTCAATAGGTCAACAACATACTGTATGGTCGATAGTAACAAAGGTCGACACAAAAATGTTCAACGCAAGTTTTTTAGGCAAACTCTTGTATATTCCATGTTATGTTACCAAAATCGGTACAGACATGTACCCTCGCTACCCTCCCTGACTCTCTTCGCTCGCCACACTTCAGGCAAGGTGGCTTGCTCTGATTTGCTCGCCACAGGTTACTATTCACAACAGATGTCCACATGGATAGTAAATCAAGTATATGTTTGGAAAACGTGTGAAAAAACAAAAAAAACTTGTGTAGACCTTTTGTACCTGTTGACCTTAAGAATTGTTGACCTTTCATCTGTCAATCTTTTATACCTGTGGACCATATGGTGTCGACCGATACACTGTGGATCTATCATCCGGATATCCCCAGAACTTTGTGGACCCCATAGCAACATTTTGATTGGGCCACGACCTCAGTGCTGTTAGAGAGACAGTTATACATGCAGCAGTTATACATTTTATAAACCATAGTAGTGCCCTAGTTAATTTTATGCCCCATAGTAGTGCCTTAGTTCACATTGTAACCCCAGTCCATATTATGCTACACAATACCCCAGTATAGATTATGCCACACTGTAGTGGCCCAGTTCCTATTGGTAGACAATTATATGAGTTGGGTGCAGGTGAGCTGGGCCTCCTAAGCCTCTGAGCCCCATAGCAAACTCACCCCCTTTACCCACTATAGCTGCAGCCATGATAGTAATTTATGCCTTAGTAGCCTTTAATGTAAATATCTTACTGAGGATGGCAATTCCAGAGGCAGTACAGAGAAGCCAAGAATAATTACTCTTATTTAGCCTATTTTAGGCTTGGCACTCCAAATTTTGGATTAAAAATCCATGCTACAAAGGGTATGGGTCGTTGGGTCGACTCAACTTAGGTCGACAGTCATTGGGTCGACCATGGAAGGTTGACATGTACTAGGTCGACATGTACTAGGTCGACAGGCCAAAAGGTCGACATGGGTTTTTGGACTTTTTTTGGTGGCGTTTTCTTCGTAAAGTGACGGAGGAACCACAATTAGTGCACCGTGTACCCTTACATGGCTCGCTTCTGGCAAGGTGCCTCGCTCCGCTACCACTGCGCTCTGCACAGGTTACCGTTCCCAACTGTAGTCAACGTGGATCGTCAAGTATGAAAAAGTCCACAAAATAAAAAAAAGTTAAAAACTCACGTCGATCTTTTGACCTGTCAACCCAATGACTGTCAACCTATTGCCCATGTTGACCTAATGCATGTCGACCTTCAGTGGTCGACCTAATGACTGTCGACCTAACGACCGTATCCCGCTACAAATGCTGGGGCTCTACCTTCCCAATATATAATCGTACATTTCAATAATGAAATGCAGTAGCTGTTCTATTGTATCTTATAATAAGGGCAACACATTATTTTCACTTGAACCTAGATAGAACAAATATTAGAAAATACAAGTGGAAACTGGTACACAGAAGAAAAGCAGATAAGGTGTCCTCAAGCAATACATCAAATGTTTACTTTCAGTTTATAAACTTTACTACAATATTGACATTTACAATTTGGTTGCTAGGGGTTACAGCACATTTCCCTATGCATCAGTTCTGATGATATAGTTCTCTGTTAGCTTGAAGCTAGTAAATAGCAGGGCTTATATTGATAAGCTCACAATTGGGATGTGACTCAGCCTGAGCAAAGTGCTTGTTTTTGCAAATAATGACATTATATATAAGGTTTATTTTACAATGCCGGGAGTGGATAGTTTTATAAGTTGCTTAAAAATTTATTTGCAAACCTTGATTGTTTTAACTAGCTTTTATTATCTGAACTCAGCTGTGTAAGACTTCCTCAATATTTATTAATCATAACATTTTGCATTCTCTATACAATTCAATGTAAAAGTTTTATATCTTGCTTAATTAACACAATGATTTGTATAAAGCCAGTACAAACCACAATGATACCATATAATTATTATTTTCGTTAAGCAGCTCTACCTACGATAAAGCCTTTCAACCAGAAACATCCCATCAGTGAGGACGAATATGACACTCGTCTGTCCAAACGAAAAAAGAGGCAACCTGATCCATCAGACCAGTATGCAGTTGCCATGGTGATAGTGTACCACTCGCTGGGTCAGCTATTACCAGAGAATTATGATCCTGACCGCAGGAGCTTAAGGTACGCTTGGCAAATTCACCTTGTCTGCTCTGTTATATAAGAATACACTCTTCATATAGTTTAAATCATCTTCATATAGTATAAATCAGTAGTTCTCAACTCCAGCCCTTAAGTACCCCCAACAGGTCATGTTTTCTGGATGTCTTTAATCATGTACAGGTGAGATAATCTATGTTGCTGGGTCAGTAATTATCCCACCTCCTTCCCCAGACTGAAATCCTCAAAACATCACCTGCTGCGAAATCTTGAGTTGAGGTTGAGAACCACTGGTATAAATGAAACTGTGTACTATATCAGCTGTTGTTGTGGTCATTGATGACACAGGGTGTTATCTGGGCATACAGATGGAAGGGAAAGGTTTTGTGGGAGTGTCATGGGCACGTAGTCAGTGGTCAGAGGCGCGATCTCTGGTACCCATGTTGGGGTAGGTGAAAAAAAAGATACTAATGATAGCTGCTGTGCTTGTGGAGGCACGATGCGTATGCTTTAAGACGTTTTAGCATTACATTAGCAGAACAGCCTCAGCCTCAATGCTGGTGAATATGGAGTTAGATGCCACTCAGAATCAGGCACATTGGTGTGTTGCTGCTCTGTGTGAGTGAATACATTCTGGAAATATTATCCCTCTTTCATACAATGCTGCTTTATGGCACTAGTCTAACCAGGCAAAGATCACATTAGTCGTCCCCCAACCCCCTTTGCACAACACGAGAAACATTCCAGTGGAACAATTAGTCTGTGTGATGGTTTAGTACATTTATAGAATTTTGATGTGAGCATAAGAAATCTTCTGGTGCCCAAGGTAGTTTTCAGACTTTACCTATATTTATTTCTATATATGTGCTAGGGCAGAGTTCCCCCAATTGGCACCTTACACTCAGACGCAGCAAAAAGCAGCTCATAGTGTACTAGATACGCTAGGCTGCAACTATAACCACGCAGGAATTGGTTTAATACACAGAGTCACAAATGTTGCATGGAAAAAAAAATCCACGACAGCTGCATTTCAGCACCCATATTCATACTCAGCCGCACACAGTTGTACAAATGTAAACCCCCCCCCCCCCCCCCCCCCCCCATTGATCAGTCCACACTAGCAATATAGTTTTGTGGCTTCTATGCATTTTAATTATATTAATAAGAAGCACATTTTTGAATAAAAAAGCTACTCTGCATGGCTGATTAGCATGGGACTTGGCGAGCCAAGATGGGCTGTTTGGCGTATCTGTAGCAGCAGTGAAAAAGGGCACATCTGTATTTGTTCCATGCAGTACTGCAACCAACATGCAGAAGTATTTAGACAAATTGCTTAATGATACTTATATAGTGTTCTGTAGAACAAGATACTAGAGGAATCTGTTAAACTCCAGGGAATACATAGATTAAGCACGGATAACTACTGATAAGGGAGTTGTGTAGTGGTGATACAGGAAGAATAACAGCAAATGTCTCATGAGAAAATGTACAACAGAACACTGCCAGAGCACACCTAGTTATCAGGAACACAACTTGGTTTTTATTATCATTCTAGAAAGTTGATAACCATATTTGTTTTGCAAGTCGTGTATTAGATGTATCTTTCATTTTGTAGTAAATGACAATAACGTTGAGCTGCAAAAACGTTCTTGGAAACAGTTTTTATAATGCAGAACTTCACTATTCTTTTCCTTACAGAGTTCCCAATCGTCCGATCATTAACACACCTATTTTAAGTGCAACCGTACATAATGAAGGTGAGCCACTACCATCCCAACTGGACAAGCCAATAATACTGGAGTATACTATGTTAGAAACAGAGGAGAGAACCAAACCTGTGTGTGTATTCTGGAACCATTCCATCATGTAAGAGTCTATTCTGTATTTGTGTGTATCACTTGTAGACAAGCAGCAGAAGATGCTGTAAGTCACAGCCAGTATATCTAGTACATTACAGTAGAAATATTTAGCAGTTACTGGTACCTTTTGGGCTGACAGTACCAACACAAGCCTGTTTCGGATTATTTTTCAGATCTGGAAGCACAGGAGGGTGGTCTTCTAAAGGCTGTGACCTGATTTCCCGGAATAAAAGCCATGTCACATGTCAGTGCAATCACATGACCAGTTTTGCAGTGTTAATGGACATTTCTAAGCGAGAAGTAAGTGAAAAAAGGGGCAAATTGCGTTAATACCTTAATTAAAATAAAAACTTACTGTACCATGAGCAAGGCAAGAGGCTGGAGCTGGCAGTCTTAGGAAGATATTGACAATGAAGCAGGAATAATAGCTTTTATATTATAGATTAGCCACATCTATATTGAAAAGGATGATGACTTGTCAAGTGCTCAGTGAATGCTATATGGGCTGTTTTCCAGCTAATTACTGTGCAAATGTGGAAATAGGAACAGATAGTGGTGGAGGGTATTGCAAATATGGAATAATAATTTTACTTGGTGTAGAATTAAGATGTTTTAAAGAGTGAGTAGGGGTCCCTCAAGTTTCAACCATTCATAAATTCTAATTACATGGATGCAGAGGAATACAAAACAAAAGCCTTAAGCTGGTTACACGTTAGACATTGTCATCGACAACGAAGGGACCCAGTGGTCCATCAGCAACAGAGCAACTGTGTCGGCCATGCTGCATTTGACATCATGACCCTCGCTAATGACATCCCGTGTTGGCCATTTATGCAGAGGATGTAGCGGACGACTTGCGGAAGCTCACATCATCATCATCTACATAGTGCGTACACACTGGACAATTTGAATGATTTGTGGAATCGGGCAAATCATTCAAAAGATCATCTAATGTGTACCCAGCTTTAGTGTGACAGGTGACAATTTAAACATTGGGTTAAACGTCCTTCCTGACCCATAAAATGGCAGTGCAGTAACTCCTTTGGCTCTGTCACCGTTATTACATCCTCTGCTAGTTATAGCTACAGAGAGTATTCATTGTAAGAAGGACATCCAGGTTTATCATCCCCACCTCATGTTAAGGGATTCCACAGCTTAAACCACTCTTACAGTAAAGATCCCTTCCTAAGCTCATAGGGACACCTTGTTTCTTCCATCCCCAGCTAATTACTGTACATTGTGCTCTCTTTATGGACCTTGGTGTAAAAAGTTTCTTTGGCATAACTCAGTGAATATATTTCCGCATGTTACTTAGGTCATCTCTAAGGCACTTTTTCCCAAAGTAGGTAAAGCTCAATGAAATGGGAGGCATGAAGGAAAGGACAGCGGAATGTCACTCAGGGGTGTTAGTTATACACATTCTCACTGGAGAAAGTGTAGAGTTGGATATGGAGTGCAGAATCTCTTAAGTAGAATATTGCAAAGGAGACTCTAAAATGTATCTAGAAGGAGTGATGGTAATAAATGTTGCATTGGGATGCAGCAGATACAACTAGAATAATAAGTCATTTACATGTAGGTTGGGAATGTATGGCCAACATGCTGCTATTGCTCATAACTTGTTTTGCAGTAATCTAGAGTCTGTGACGGTCAAAGTAAGTAAGGGATCTGCACTTTCACATGTAAAATTGTTACCACGCAGATGTAAATTGTGTACAAATGTAAAGGGACAATGGTACATTTCATTAATATCTTCAATGCTACAACTCTGACCTCAACCCTTGTTTTAAATAATATAAATATATATTTATGGCATTGACCAATCATTTTAAATCTGAAGGTCTTTTAAAGCTATATTCCTGAGGGTTAACTAGGTGTATTGTCCAATGTTTCCCTTACTGTTCAGGGCTGGACTGTGCTTTACTTATCGAGCTATCAGTCATCAGAGAGTATGTAATGGAAGTGACCTGTGACTTGTCTCTATTACAGAATGGCGAGGTGCTTCCTCTGAAGATTATCACATATACGTCTGTGTCTGTGTCACTGGTGGCTTTGCTGGTCACTTTCATTTTGCTGATGATTATCAGAACATTACGTTCCAACATCCACAATATCCACAAAAACCTAGTGGCAGCCCTCTTCTTCTCTGAGCTAGTATTCCTCATTGGAATCAACCAGACCGAAAATCCAGTAAGTGAGAATCCAGTGTGTGCTTGATACCAGGTGTAGTGTGAAAAGTCGCTATTCCTAATACAGTTTTCTGCATATTTTAGCCTAAACCTAAGATGCATTGTCCACATTCTAGTGTTGATATTTTCACCAAGTTGACAATTGTAAATGGTGACATTTGTGAATGGTGACATTTTCTTGCCAACCTTATGTCAATGATTAAGTTACGTTAAAGATTTGCATATACTGTATACTATTAAATATGTTATTGTATTTATAGCAAATGCTCTGTCTAGTATCTGTAAATCTACTGGATTTACATGAGTTTCCCAGAAGAAAGGCAGAAATAAGCTGCAGAGAGTATAATACAGTATTTATATAAAAGCCATCAGGACCTGTGCACTACCTGTGTTTAACGTATTGACATTGCAAAACATACCCTGTACCTAATGCACGGCTATTGCTGTTGGCTAACACAGCAGTGACTTACCCCAAAACTTCCCACTCCTGAGTTACTGTAGTACATTTCACAACAGGGTGTTTCATCACATCAGGCAGTGGTACCATTAGGCAGACCTGGCACTGTGGTACCCGATTAATCATTTGTGTACCTTGATCTGCTGCCTGACACGTCACGCACTGGTAAACCCAAGAAGCAGGAATGCTAGAGCTAACATAATTCATGCCTGCCTGGCTCACAGCCTGATTTATGACCTTTCTTGTGGAAAACAATACAGTTGCAGGGAGCAGTTGTAACCCCCAAAGTATGCAGTGTGTAATAGGTGATTAATGGTATTTTTGCTCCATATATGTTTTCTTTCTAAAACTACCAGCACCTACGTCACTATTTGAGGACTGTGATATAAAGTTAGTGGAAAAAGAGCATTTTTTTTGTTTTGTTTTTTTACACAGAACTGTAAGCAAATATTAATATTGGACTGAAGCCAGTCCTTTCTAAATGACGTGTTGACCTGCTTTTGTTGTCACTGTCATTTGGATGGAAAATATTTGGGCTTATCATGTTCAGTCTTCGCTTCCTGCTAATCCTTTTGTTATGAACAACTTTCTCTAAAATGAGATGACTGGACAATGAGAGGTCTGTTATGCTGTAGAGCTAGCTGGTCTGTGGTTAAAGTACAGTGCTCGGTTATCTGTGTGAGATACATGGTTATGTGACTGCGTACACATGTCTGTTAACTGAATTTTTGTCCTTGATCTAGTTTGTGTGTACAGTGATCGCCATCCTCCTGCATTACTTTTACATGAGTACTTTCGCCTGGATGTTTGTGGAAGGTCTTCACATCTACCGCATGCTGACAGAAGTGCGGAACATTGATACTGGTCACATGCGCTTCTACTATGTGGTTGGTTATGGAATACCTGCCATCATTACAGGTACATTGCCGCCTGTACCGCAGAGCGGTGTCCTCTCTCTGCAAGGGTCAAGTTATCAGGAGCTGCATAGAAAGTGACCTCTGTGACTAAGATCAGGCTACTTTGTTCTCTGAGACGCACAGGGATGTTGTCCCTGGGAGTATGGTGCAGTGCCCAAAACACGTCTGCTTTGCTTCTAATGTACCCTTAATGAATTTGTCAGTTTAGTAATGGGTATTATTATTTTCCCCATAACCATTCATTAGCCAGCGCCTGCTGCCTTCTATCTACCACCTTTCATTACATTGTGCGTGAACCCTTGGATAAATGTGCGTACAATGTCTGTTGTTTCTGTAAGTGTCTTATATATTGACTCAGTAGCTGGGAACATTACCTGGTGGTTTCCATAATTCTGCTAGTTGCTGAATGATCGCTGAGTGGTTCTTCTGTGTCCTGTCAGTGCCCCAGGGTAGAGTCAATATCATTTAAAACTGGAATGTTTATTTCTCTATAGGTGAAATGTATAGAGCAATGTTATCGGAGGCTTAGAGAGGCCTTTTGAGATGGTTCTCGTGTTAACGCTTACGTACGGTACAATTACACTCTTGTCCAGTATGTAGTGTTAAATGTGGTACAACAGTTATTATAGATTGTCCTAATTCACTTGAATTTTTATTTTGGACACATGGGTGTTTAGAATGGGGAGTATGTTGGGAATTTCCATTGTATAGTTTCCACTAAAGAAAACAATGCTGGAGATCTAGGAATACCGTTCTAATATAAACATGAGTTCCATATCTATTCCTGGTACTGCTCTGTTACTGATGTGTGGAAACAAGTCTGCTTTTAATGAATGTATTCCTCTGTTGTCCAGGGCTGGCTGTGGGTCTTGACCCTCAAGGCTATGGAAACCCGGATTTCTGCTGGCTCTCAGTACATGACACATTAATCTGGAGTTTTGCTGGGCCCATCGTCATCGTAGTCGCTGTAAGTGCCAACTTGTTGCGTCACCATACAGAGCACTGTAGAGCCTTAGGCCAGGAAAGTGTTGTCATTACATTGTACTGACTGTAAAATTGGATTTCACATGAATGAAAGTAGATGCGTCAGATTATTCCCTTTGTGGCTGACGTATCTGAGTTCATCTATTCAGTTCTCAGTTTATAATATTTTATTTTATCCTTACATGAAAGCATATTTAGTATATAGAGAGAGCATTCAGTGACTGTTTAATATAATTAGAAGTATGTAGGGTGAGACAAATTAGAAGAGGAGAAATGTAAGCAGTGACATAAGCAGGGTCTTTTAGATTGACCTCATAAAATGAATATTTATGAATCTGTCTGGTCATACTGCCATGTCCTATGCACAATATTCTAAAACAGAAAAGCAAGCTATCTATGTGACCTGAAGACTGATAAGGCGATATGTGTTTGTGTCCTTCGTTGTCAGCCAGAATGAGGAGCATGTGTATAGTAATGCTATTCCTATTAGTGTTTTGGCTAAGCTCACACTGTACTGGGAACAGCAGGCAGATGGGAAATCTGTCCCTGCTTGCTATGTAACGCCTCATTTATCCTGGCATAGTCTGGAAAGGGAGAAGACAGTGCAGCATGAACAGAGGCCGCTGGGCACATCATTCAGTCTTCCTATGTGCAGGAGTTCCCATGCTGGGAAGGTTATTAGCCGTGAGAATAACTACATGATATGATAATCCTAATACATCACCAGTCATGAATGGCAAAGAATAAGCTGAACCACTCTCGGACAGGACAACTAAATGTTTGTTTGTTTTACATTAATAATACACAATCTTGTTTTCTTTATAAAACTGTGAAGATAACATTGTGAAGTCTATATATATATATATATATATATATATATATATATATATATATCGCTGTGAAAATTGTGCAGTAGCCAGTAATAAATAACCCTTTATTAATTGAGAAGTTTTGTTTGTTTTATACAGATAAACACAGTCATTTTTGTATTGGCTGTAAAGACGACATGTGGACGGAGGCAACGTGTATTTGAGAAAACGGGGGTGATGTAAGTTATTGTGCTAATTCTAAAGGGACTTTATATGTTTGGCTGCACAACCCTTACCTGCAGGGCTCATAACTGAGAGAGAACGGGCAGTGGGATGGGGCACTTATTACTTTGCTTGCCCGGGAGTATGTTGCTTTGTTTAGCAGATAGATCAGACAACCTAAGTTTGGTCTTTCACTTCGGTAAGGGAATTGTATAATAAAATAAAATAATAAGTAAATGCCAGACTTGGAACATGTTTAACTCAGGGATGTTCTTTTTTTCCATGTAATGCTTCGTATACTAAGCAAGTATAATGGGGGAAACCCCTACTTTCCGGCCTACTTGTTACACTAGGCAGTGAAAGCTATCCATTATGTATCTGGCTGTTGTACAGTCTTACTGCAGTAAGTACATGCTGATGTAGGCCCTCACTATTCTTCTAGCTCAACTCTGAGAACAGCCTTCCTCATGCTGCTCCTGATCAGTGTCACGTGGCTACTGGGACTCATGGCCGTCAACAGTGATGTGATGACGTTTCACTACCTCTTTGCCATCTTCAGCTGTATGCAGGTAACCTGCCTTATATTCTTTTCTCAGGACAGGAAAATAACCCTGATGACCATGTTGACAAACATTCTGCTATGATGAAAAATATCCTTAGAAATAGTTTCTGCTTTTCCTTACACCTTGGTCTCTCATTACATGTAGTTAGGGTGTGCAGTCTGGGCCCCCTCCTTATATACTGTGGTCTTTGATTCTAGATACTCTGCTTCATATTTACCTATAGAGACAGTTCATATAGGACACCCAGCCTACTCCACCACTGATCTAAGAGCCACCACATTATATAGCAGACGCACTGTTTTCCTACCCAGCGTTAAGCTCCCTTTTACTTTCATAAACTGCTCTCTGTTTTGTGTGTCCTGTGTTGTCTGCACATTCTGTGTCCACTTGCATTTATGTGTGTGTCACTGTATTTATTTGTAATTGTTGTTCACTGCAAAATATGAGCCGTACAGTTGTGATGCTAATTATTACATATATAGTTGTACTATATATATATATAAAGTGACCCACAATGTGATAATCAATGTAGATGTCCTTTCTCTTATTAGCATTCATCCCATTCTTCTTCATTTACAAAAATGTGATTTTAGCACTTTAAAGCATCAACCATAGTGCTTACTGTACAGACCTGTCCCACCATACTTCCCATCTGTGCGGTGGTAGCATCTCTCTTCTCTCCTCACTGAGAACAATTATTGTGGGTGCCAGACATCAGCTGAACCTCTCCAGAGCAGCCGCAGGCAGCATTCAATATGGTTATTTCCCCTGTGACACCCATATGGCCAGATTATGTTTTCTGTGCTTCTCAGACAAAAGTCCTAGTAATCACTGTCCTTGGCTTCTCCAGTGTATGACTCTGCTATCCTGGTGTATGTGATAGCATGCATTTCCTTTTTGCTGAATTGAACTTCCCAATTAATCTTTCAATTCAGTTATCTTAAAGAGTAAGCTGCCATGATGCTGGCTTGGGTATTCACCGAGCCTGTATGTTTTATATTATGTACTCTTTTTTTGCTTGCAGGCTGTCAGTGTATTTTGTGTGTCAGCTTGAACAAATACATTTCTGCTTTGGAATTCTTATATCACTTTTAGCACATTTCTGTATACAGCCTGGGCAGAAGGGTAGTAACTGTGGTATCAACTTAATAAACTGCTCCCGTAATTTGCTGGTGAACATTCAGTACATCAGTGTTTTGCCTGTTGCATACAATAAGACATTCAGTGGTGAAATCTGTTTTACACATACATTTTGGCAATTGATAAATTGTTTCCATGTCAGCATTGTGTAACTTTTGTTGCCAAGTTACTGGTAAAAGTGGAGACGTATTACATCAGAGACCAGAAAGCCAGTCTGCTTTATATTTTCATCTTTGTTTTTCTTTACATTGAGGAGGTAATTTACGATTGTAATACAGCCGAGGCGCAGTCAGTTGTGGCTATTTCCACTCCACTAGAGTACTTAAACCTTCACACACACAGAAGTGGCACTGTTGTATTAAATTTAACCTTAAATGAGGCTAAACTGAGCAACTAAAGCCTTACTTAATCAGTCATTAAGGGGTAGGAGGTTGGATAGTATAGTGATTCACTGTCACACAGCATACCACTTCAGAGTCTCTGCTCCTTTTGTTTATGCTGTGTTGCACACAGCGGTTTCTGGTGCACACAGAGTGTTCCTTGTAAATGAGGCTGTGTGTATATTTTCTGACACCTGACCCGAAACTTTTTTCTTCTTTTTACATTTTATTTACTGCAGGGGCTCTTCATTTTCTTTTTCCATTGCATCTTTAACAAGGAAGTAAGAAAGCAGTTAAAGAATACATTCACTGGAAAGAAATCCCTGGCAGATGATACTACAACAAGAGCCGCATTACTAACAGTAAGTTAGATCCACCATGACAAATGATATTACATTGTCTCTACTGCCCTCTCTGGATGACACAAAGTATATACAGTACACACACTTCATGAGTTATTAGCTGTTTAAAACAAAAATATATTTATGTGACAGCTTAGAATATGTTACAATAAACATTACATTTAATTATTATATATATATATATATATATATATATATATATATTATACATATGCAGGGGTGTAGCTAGGTGCCATGGTGCCCGGAGCAAGGGTATGTTTCGGCGCCCCCTCCCTTGTGCTGAATTGGGTGCATGTTACATTTGTAAAGAAAAAATATTAAAAATCCTAAATTGGTGACCGGGCCGATTCTAGACCTTGTGGCGCTCAGGGCAAAAGTTTCTTTTGGGCGCCCCAAGAATAAAACAGGGACAGTGCGCGCCGAAGGCGCACAACAAAATATTGTAGCGTGGCTTCATGGGTAAGATGCATGGCCATAGCATAGTACCAATTCAGATTATACCGCACAGTATTGTCCATTATTCACATTACGCCACAGTAGTACCCCTCACACATATTACGCCACACAGTAAAGCCCCTTACACACATTACGCCACACAGTAGAGCCCCTTATACACATTACAGAAAACAGTAGAGACGCTTTTACATGTTACTCTACAGCTTCTAATGAAGAGAGGGGTGCTACAACAGCCAGATCAGAGAGAGGTGCTGCAGCAGCTGGGCAGAGAGAGGTGCTGTAGCTGCTGGGGCAAAGAGAGGTGCTGCACCAGCGGGGGCAGAGAGTGGTGTAGCAGGACAGAAGTAACCCTGCTGCACAACTACAGTACAAGCATACAGTGAGACATATTAAGAGGGCGCAGAGCACTGGCATGTGCTGGCTGTCAGTGTCTGCTGCTGTCGCCTCTGGCTAGCCCTGTGTCTCCGAGTCAGTGTGCACCCCTCTGCTTCTCCTGCTCTGCGGCTGCCTGTACAGCGGCCCGCGGTATAGCAGGCAGAGGGGGAAGGGGGTGGCAGGTGGTAGCACGCCCTCGCGCTTCACCGGAGCCACCCTCAATACACCCCTATATATGTTATATTAGTCTTATATTTTCAGAAAGCTAGTAACCAACATACCAACTAGAAGGCAGGGACGTTAATCTCAATGTCCTTAATTATTTGTAAAACTTACTTTCAAAATTATTTTGTGTATGTTTTACAGCAATTAATTAATTTGCTTCTTGCTTGATATTGTACATCAGAAATTAAGATTAGTTGTTTGACTAAGCAGTAACATATGTTTGCTTTTTCTTATCTGCAATTTTATTTCAGGCATTTACATTTTTGCTCTTTCTCAAATATCATAGGCATTTATTGGTGTTTGTAATGAGAATGCTCACATGTTTTAGGATATAAATGTATTTTCTTCTTTGTAAAGCTCAATCATACAAATGCCACCATAAGTTAGTTGTGGATTTACAGTATGTCGCTTATAGCAGTGATAAGGTATTTTTTCATAGGATTACTTAGAATACAACCAACATAAAGAGTCAACATGTCATAAATGTACAGCAAATGAAGGCTGCATATCAGGGATTTTTCACCCAGGTATAATAAGTGATAATCCATAATTTTTTTTTGTTTTTACTGTATAGATTTGAACATATCTGTACTCATTTCTTCTTACAGTATTGCCATAACCTGTTATCTATCTATATAAAAGGCAAATACCACTGACTCATCACAAAATCTCCCGAATTATAAGGACTAGGAACTTGACATTTGGACAGTAGCTTGCTTTTGTGACACAGGCACCCACTAAGAAGGGATTTTTCAAACTCCCTCCCACAAAGGGGTTACAAGGGGTGAGATGATTATTGGGAATTCCCTCCTCACAGAAGAGAGTTAAGTCAGCCCACCCAGCTGGGGCTATAGAAAATGCATGGTGGCGGCGATACCAAGTCGGGGAGTACACAATGCTCTGTTCCTGAATTTACTTACCAGTGGCAGTTGCACAGAAGTCCACTATACAAATAGGGAAGCCACATCAACTTCCACCCCTAAACACTTTCAAATATCGCTGGGTGTGGCTTCCCTATTTTAATAATTGAATGCTCTAAAACTGCCACTGGAAAGAAAGTCCAGCCTTATGGTTCAGTAGATTTTGTGATGAGTCAGTGGTATTTGCCTTTTAAGTACTTAACCAACCTATTTCTAGTCAGGAGAGGATAGTGTCTCAGTTATCAGAGGTTAACCTGTCACTTGAACTGAACATTGCCGAACCTCTCAGAGAGCAATAGAAGGAAAGGAGAGATAGATATTTTGACTCTCAAATGCATTAAAGGAAAGCTTAATAGTCAGCAACTGCTTATCTGCTGTGTAAAGGGTACTGACACCTTTCCCAGTGACCTTAAGTGTTGTGCGAAAATCTTTACCTTTTTACCTCAAAGGAGGAGCCCTAAGGAGAGCGAGAAGCTAAGCAAGGAGACCTAGGGCCCTTTGGAATAGAGTCATCCTATCCCTGCAAATCTTACATATTTAACATACAGTGGGTGGAGCTTGGCCTGTCATTCCAGCATTTATAGCACTGAGCAGGGCAGCATCAGAGGCGAGACGGGGCAGAGAAGGAGGCGGATTATTCTCCTCAGCGCCAGCCCTTTGACAGCATCATTCCATGGAAGGCCTGCCCGAAGGTGTGGCCTGACAAAGATTGGCATTATACTTGAAATTCCGTAGTGAAGCACGGGTATTCAGCTAGTTTAAATATACCCTTATCATTCTGTATCATGGCGTGGAGCAAGAGCAATGTGTTCCCCCTCTGTTGGGAAATTTTTTGTTCTGTTTGGTAGTTTTGGTAAAGTTTCTATTCGTAAGAAAGGCATAGAGTTCTGTTCTCACTTAAGATGGGTTACACACCAGGCAATATATTGGCCATTCGAGCAAGCAGTTGATATATTGTGAGCCCGTCAGCGGATATGTAAACCCATTATGTCTGTGAATGACATTGTTCAGACATATTTATTCTGCAGTGTAGCACATATCTAAAGATATATCGGCACAATCCAGTTGTTTGTATGGGCGGTCCGCCGACCATCCATACATTTGCTGTAGGTGTTGAAGTCACAACTGGGCACGCAAATTCATTGCCCGCCCAGCTAGGTGTCCAGACTGACACATCGAGTGGCAGATTGGTAAGTGTGTATAGTTGCCTGAATCGGCCGTTCCATCAGTGCGATGTGTGTACCCAGCCTTAGAAGTTGGGCTGCAGAATCTGACTACATGCAAGGATTCCGCAATTGGCCGCTACATCATATTAAAGTTTATGGTTACAGGTAAATCAGTATGGCAGCTCCAAATCTTAGTACGTAGAAGAATGAAGAATAGCTTTGTCCTCAGTGCTTTAGAGAACATATTCAAACAATATAATCATAACCCTGATTTAAAATTGGGATATATTGTTCAGAAAAGCAGATTAGCTATTATACCTTAGTTCAGGTGGTGGTAGGTGGATAATTGGTTCAGTCTTCTATCTCCCAATACCACCTTTAAGTGACCTACACCTTCTGCTAACAATTATCTTCGTTTTTTTTCCTTTCTAGCAAACCCTAAATTGCAATAATACATATCTGGATGAAACGAACATGTACAGAACAGGTTTCGGAGAGTCCACTGTGTCTTTGGAGAGCACCGTCAGGTCAGCCAAGAGCCACAATAGCTACCTTGCTTATATACTCAGGTAATCTGGTGGCTGGTGCATGCCGCTTGGCTTCTCTTTATTTGTCACTCATCACTTCAAAAGTACAGGGGGTTTAAAACGCAACTTGTAATACTCCTAAACTGCTGGATGTAAGCCTACTGTCTCATTTCCCTTTGAAATACCATTAGACGTTGTGTCATTACAGCCAGCATACAGTCTATTCAGGTACAATGGGGAAATGTAGGGGCTGAAAATGCTGCAGTGAAATCTCTTGGCACATAATGGGGTATGACTATTGCATCTGCATGGCTATCTTTCCTATTGTTTTCCTCTATAACTGCTAAATCAAATAGTGCAATGTTCAAGGTCCTATAGTTGCCATTATTGTGTTATCAAGATTAGGGCAAATAAGTCTAGTATATCTCTACTATACTGGGTGACATTATTTCCACCATGTTATATACTTAGGTGGGTGTTCAATTCAAGTCGGAACTGCCGTCTTGTCGGAAAGACTTTTTTAGGTCGGATAGTGTTCCGACCTATTCAATTGGGCTGCCGTTTTTCCGACAGTTCGGCAATTCCAACTAGCTGCAGATCCAAGTGTTTTGTCGGATTCTCGGCTAAATCCGACAAGTTTTAGCCCCGTTTCCGACAATGTCAATCCGACTTTTAAAAAAGTCGGATTGGCATTGTCGGGAACAGCCAAATCCTGTCAGATTTGGCCACTAATTGAATACTTAAATGTCGGATCCTCTCCGTCAGAAAGGATCCGACATCAATTGAATACAATTGAAATAGTTCCCATAGCTCTATTGATAATTAAAACATGCATAATACAGTAACAATATAAAAACCCTTCTCTTGCTGTTATAGTAAATTATTCTCTTCTCGTGATTAGTTCAGTGCAGTCAGCAAACGTGTCAAGATTCCTTCATGTCTGGTACAAAGAAAGCAAAATTCCCACCAGAGGAGCAGTAATACTAATTTTAATAAATGCTTTCCTTGTATGCGTTTACTGACGGGATCGCAAACTGCTATTGAGCACTCCCCATACACCCTTTCCCCTATCCCTTTCCTTATTACCTATTTTGATTTCAAGCTACTTGTATTTTTATTTATACACTTTTTTTTATATAAGACGCTGGCTAAATACATTTGTATACACAAAGCATACACTTCGATGATTCCCAACTCCAGTCCTCGGGGACCCCCGACAGTGCGGGGTCTATAGATCTACTAGTTGGTACATAGGCGTATTCATTACTGATTGACACATTTTAAATCGCCCACAGGTGGAGCTAATTATTTTAATTGGGCTAGTGAGGAGATATATAGGGGTCCCTGAGAGCTGGAATTGGGAAACACTGTGTTAGTACCCAGGAGCTGAGGAATATATGCTCCAGACTTCTGTTGTGATAATACCGGATATAAAACAACAGTTTTAGGCTAAGACACTGGTGCCTTACCTGCTTGCTGAAAACTGAAATGACCTTTGTGGAACACTGACTACTAAATATTCTTCTACTTTAGTATCGCTCTAAAATGTTCTGATATCCTTTTCCTTTCCTTGCTGTTTGTAATCATTCGCTAAGAGCATGGCAAAATTCTGTATTGCTTTGTCAGTAATATCCCATTTCTATTGGTCAGTTATGTGTTTTAATGTGATAATAGTTACTGAGTAGTTGTCCATTTCTGACACAGGGATGAGGCTGCGCAGAAGCTCAGCATGTCTTCAGGACAGACTCGTGCTGGTGTTACTGAGGTCGACACTGCACTGTTCCATAGAAACCGCACACGTTCCCATGGTGAGGAAACTGTCCCAGCCAATAGGATTACTTAATATAATCTCTGTTTCCATGTTCTACATAACTGTAAAAATGTTAATCAGTGATTTTGATGACATAAAGTTCTTTGAACATCTATGAAGCGTTTCAGCAATGGCAAGCTCCTGGGGCTCAGGGGGAATGTGATGTGGGACGTCTAACAGCAGGAAGATACGGAAGTTCTTGGCGGTCTATCTTTTTTATTTATTTATTTATTTATTTATTCATTTACAGGCAATGACTCGGACTCAGACAGTGAGCTGTCCCTTGATGAGCACAGCAGCTCGTACGCTTCCTCACACTCTTCTGACAGTGAGGAAGAAGAGATTGAAGCCGAGAAACAATGGAAACCCACCAGTCCTAAAAATAATGATCGAGGACCTGTTCATAGCACCCCTAAAGGTAACGCACAAGGAACACTTACCTCCCTCTATACCAGGCATTCCCAACCGCGGTCCTCAAGGCACACCAACAGTGCAGGTTTTAGTGATATCCAGGCTTCAGCACAGATGGTTAAATCAAAATAACTGAGGTACTAATAAAGTCACCTGTGTTCAAACCTGGATATCACTAAAACCAGGACTGTTAGTGTGCCTTGAGGACCGTGGTTGGGGAACACTGCTCTATACCATACATATTTCTGACTCTTACGTCTCTGTTATTTAGTATCAGAGCGTCTAAAGCGGACAAGTGGAGAGGTTGCCCTTAGCTTGAAGCTATCATTTATCAAGTACATTCTACAAACTGGTTGCTATGGGCAACTTCTGCATTTGCCCTCTCTAGAAGGTTTGATACATCTCGCTAGGGAAGCCAATCCTGGGTATTGGGATTGAAAAATGGGCAAACCCGGGACACCCGAGATTGGCTTTTAATTATGTGGCCGTCCCCTCGCCCCGCCCACCCTGCACACATAACTAACCGTATATACCGCAGGCGGGTGGGTGGGAAACTCCACATTCTCTCCCCCAGTGGCGGCTGACGGCGCAGCGTGACCTCACGCTGCGCCGTGGGAGCCGGAAGGAGGAAGCCGGGCAGCGTCTGAGCGTCCTGTGGATGCTCAACGATGATCCCTCAATCGCCGGGATTGGACCTTCCAATCCTGGGATTGAATTCCGTCCGTTTTTGGCCTTAAATCCCGGGATCCCGCCAATCCCGATCCCGGGATTGGCCTCCCTACATCTCACGCCCGGAGCCGTACTTTGACTATAGCACTCTTTCTTTGCTTGAAAACTGAACACTAGCATTATATAACAAAAATGACATTTGTATACATGTATATATGGGATTTTATTTTCCGCAGTGGATACAGTACCAAACCACGTTAAACCTTACTGGCCAGCTGAATGTATGACTGCCAGTGACAGTGAGGATCAGGGCAACAAATGCACGCTGAAGGTAGAGACCAAAGTGAATGTAGAGCTTCATAATGAGAACAAGGTTAATCATTGCGGAGACACACCTCGTGACAAGGAGAACGATGCACAGAACAAAGATGGAAAACTTGTCATCAATCAAAACAATCAGCAGCCAGAACTCAGAAAAGGTAACATATTATTACAAAAGGAATAGAGATATGATGTGTGAACGCTGCCACCGGGAGAGCAACAGCTGGGAATTGCTACTTGTAGCATTTCGCCTGTGTTTGTACTATATTTATAAACATGATGGGCAATTATTTATTTTAGCTGTCGATCTCCAGGTGCCGGCGTTCCAGGGCCTACATGCTGCTTGTCTACGTTATGAATAGTGACAAAGCATATCTATCCCGGAGCAGAGACCCATATAAAACACTTAGAACTGTGCTGACCACACACAGTTCTGAGTAGAGCAAATTTCAATTGGATATAATTGTTGTCATCATCATACAGTACAGACAAATCTGCCTAAATAATGGTAACCAGTACCTACTGAGCTTCCATACATCTAGTCCATGCTGTCTGCCCCTAATCTTAGCTTTAGCATGATTGGTACTGTATGAGCAACATGAATGTGATGGCTTCTTTGAAAACGTATATATTTTATTATTTAAAAATATATCCCTGATGTGTATTAATATCACACCATGCCAAGTACTTCATGCACATTGTGGATTTAGAATAAAATTCTGGCTTGAGAAGATCATTGTTTCCCACTCACATCACGCGTATACCAGCACCATTAAAGCAGTGCATTCCTCCTTGGCTTTTAGAGCATTTGCCTAGAGTTCCCAAACTCTGTCCTCAGTCCAGGTGTTAAGTATATCTATGCTTGGCAACAGGTGACTTAAGGGGACATTCACTAAGCAGTGATAAGAGCAGAGAAGTGAGCCAGTGGAGAAGTTGCCCATGGCAACCAATCAGCACTGAAGTAACGTCTATAATTTGCATACTATAAAATGATACAGAGCTGCTGATTGGTTGATGGGGCCACTTCTCCACTGGCTCACTTCTCCGCTCTTATCACTGCTTAGTAAATGTCCCCCTTAATCTCAGTCAATTTGATTTAACAATCTGTGCTGAGTCATAGACCTCTTTAAAGCCTGGACTGTTAGAGCTCCTTCAGGACCGATGTTGGGAACCACTGGCCTAGAACCATCTAATTCTGTCCCTGGTGGTTAGATCCACAGATAGATCATTCTGTTACAGAGGTCCATTTCCACTGTGACCTTGTGGTTTCCATCACTAGGGCTACCTATGTAAGGATTGGATAGCTACTTACACATTATCCTTTTTATATAAACGTGTTTATATGATCTAAAATTAGTTTGGCTGTCACAGACATTTTTATTTTGCATGTCTATTTAGCATTGTTATAATCAAAATAACCACAAGTAGCATCTAACATCTTGTGAAACATACACAAGAAAGAGATTAAGGTACAAAATGTAAAAAATAAATAAATTACACACCCTTAAGTTTGACCTACAAAAAATAACAGACCACCTAAGGTACTGATGATATAAGGAATTAATTTGGGGATTTAAACTGACTGCATGCAATCACCATAATGAATTGATGAAAACATGGAACATTTGTATTTTATTTAATTCCTTTCTATATATAATGGACATTATTTAAATAAATCTATATATTCCATTTTGCATTTGCTAGGTTTACTTATGGCTTTTGGAGAAGCTCTCTTGCCAGATCGTTGTTTCTTCCAGTTGAGAAACCGCATACTAGAATCACGCGTGACTGATTCTAGTACATTATGGTTTCCTGTTTTTATATAGTGTTATAAAAATAATCTGCTGTCCCAATTAATGCTAAACCTGGCCGGTAGTAAGAATCACTGAATCCGGTTAGTAGTTACACAGCTCGCGCTCTATACTTCCCCAGCAATGTATGTTAGTTTAAAAACAAAAAATGTAACACAGTGTCCAATTCAACTGATTTTATTATGTAGCCCATAGATCCCTTAGAGCTTTACCAGCTTGGGATAACACATACTGTATGGTTGTCTGCTGCTAATCTGCATTTCCTGTAGACATTTCTGGTGCTTTCCTGCTGCATTAGTTCTTTTGAGCCTAGGAAACCTATCTGCATAGGAGCTAAAATGTGCTCATTGAAATAAGTTGCAATGTACATTTCTATCAATATTCCAAACAACAATAGAGCTTTCATACATGACAGTGAATGATGTGTTCTCTTCATAGCAGGTCCTGCCCATTTTATTTACTTAATGAGTCAAGTTTACTTAAGAGAACAAAAGCCATACATATAATGTGACTTACTCGTACACAGTCCCATGTAGAATGTGTTTCCATGATGATTTATGGAAGGGTATTGTAATCTACAAAATATGCAAAACTGATAGCTGCAGTATTATGCAGGCGGTCTGCTTATTCTACAGATTCCTATGCTGCAAATCCTTTAGGCGACTGATGATCTTTTCTGCACATATTCCCCTTTGTAGTTCAGTGTTGGGATCTGTCGTTTCCGTACAGGGGAGTTTCCAACCTGGGTTTTCCGGTCCACACTCGTGTCTATTAATCCATAACCTTTGTTACCAGTCTAACTGATACTAGGAAAAAATGCAATACTCTGGACAACTTCATTGCTTATATGTTTTTGGGGCTATAATCTTGTGTAGCTTTGTCAGTACATAAGTGCAATGTAAACTGACAAATCTTAGGTACAACACAAGTGAAAAACACAACAGACAAGGTAGCCTGAGGAGAAGGGGTCAGGGTCCAGCAACTCACTGTGACTATATTAAAGCAACAGGGCATAGTATGGGTTGGGTATGCGTGACAGGCGATAGGGATCCTGGAGGTCAGCATACCGATGCCGGGATCCCTGCTGCCAAAATGCCGATAGGGTGGCGAGCGCAACGAAGCCCCTGCTGTGCTCACCACAGGTTCTATTCCCACTCTATGGGTGTCATGGACACTCACGACTGGGAATAGACCCTGTATGCTGGGATCATGCGCGTCGGTATTTTAAGCAGTCTGGATCCTGACCGCCGGGATCCCGATTGCCGGTAACATAACCGCATCCCATACAGGTGTGTACTTATGTATTTGAATACGTGACACTGAGTCACAGGGACAGATCTAGACTTTTGTTTGGAGGGGGGGGGGGATGGGATTTAATAATATTGACCCCTCCCCTTTCCAGTCCCAACTTCACCCCTTGCACCTGCCACATGACATTGATCAGGGCAGCAACATTAGTTCAGAAATACTTTAGAACTAAAAAGATGATAGCTATTACTGGGGCAGCCTACAGAACCATATGCAGAAATACTAAGAGGCCAGAGAATGTAGAGAGAAATGGAAAATACAGACCTTTGTCTTATTACTGCCTTTTCCATTCTGCTGTGACACATTAGTATGAATGCTCTTTCCTCCTGCATCCTACATGCAAGTAGGGAGAGGTGCCAGAATGAGCATGGGGACTATTGCCACGAGGTTGCCTTGGTCACCCAGGCTAGACATGTACCCCCACTGCATTCAGCCATTTAACATCCCTAATAAGTAGCTGGAGGACTGTATACTGTACTAGAGATTACGCAGTTGCACATAAGATGAACCCCTTTAGTGCTGCAAGCACAGCTACAGGTATAGACAAGTATGCAGATCTGGATAGAGAGCCCATATAAAGAGCACTATACACACGTTTTAAGACTGTAGGAGAGAAGACTGCCAGGGTGTGTGATCTTACAGCAGGTCATCCTGCAGGCTGGCAGTGAGGTACACAGCAGCCACTGCACAGGGATCAGGTAGACTCATGATGAGCAGCTCTGCAGTTGATAGATCCAGACTGTGGCAGACAGCATAATTGAACTAAAAATCTTTGATCCCAGCAAAGCTGCATACAGAGATTACACATAGCGGGGACTGCTTGATTACTGCTGACAGTGCTACGGGCGTTATCGGATCTGCCAGTGCTCAGGCACTTTGAGATAGACAGACCAGTTCCTATTCCACTTATTATTTAAATGTGCCTCTTAACAGGTATTCTGAAAAACAAAGTCACGTACCCACCACCCTTGACTGATAAAAACATGAAAAACCGACTGCGTGAGAAGTTGGCAGACTATAATCAAAGCACTATTTCATCAAGGACTTCTTCCCTGTGCTCCAATGATGGCGTACGTCCAGTAACGGACTCTGCAATAACCATAAAGAATGCACGGAGTGACCACTCTCGAGAACAACTCAATGGTATGGCGATGAGTGTGCAAGTTGGGCCTACAAATGGAGAAGCTTCAGATTCTGAGTAAGTATAGAACATACAAACGTGCACTGGGAAACGCAGCACTTGGTGTGTTCCCTGAAACATAATGTCTGCTCACAGCTCCACATTGGCCAGTGCAGTGATGGCTGTGCTTTACTAACCATAGTGTATCCCAGCTGCTCCTCAGGTCCAGGACAGCATGGCTACTAGTAATACAATTTAAGTTTGAGATGAAATCTCGGGGGAATACATACGATTTACCGGCGGGCGGGATGCTGGCTGTCCATATCCCGATAGCGGCACCCCGCCTGCCAGAATGCCGACAACAGGGCTAACGGAAAGAGTCCCCTTGCGGTGGACTCTGTTCCCACTCTATGGGTGTCGTGGACACCCATGAGTGGGGATAGTCCCGTGTTGCCGGGATTCCGGCGTCTGTATCCTGAGCGGCAGGATCCCGACAACCGGCAAATTGAACGGATCCCATCTGGGGGTATGTTTTCAACGTTATACTGTACACCGTGGGGAAAGACTACAGCTGTGAAGGGGCAATGGTGAAGTTGGTCAGATTAGCAGGTGTCCGATAAGTATAGGCAAGCGCTTAGTTATGTATCCAACCCTGCCACCGCATGTGTATTAGAAAGAACTTTGCTAGTGCTATATTTCATTATAAAATAAATCTGTTTTGCTTGGGAACAGGGGATTCTAAACACATTGAAGTATATCCCACTGGATAACCTAGTTTTATTGTTTACTTGCAGTCTGTTGCAGTTTTATTAAAGGCAAAATGTCCTATTATTTTCTAGGGTAACCTGCAATCTGATTTCCCTGGAGCAGAAAGTCAGATTTTAACATATTCATTGCAATTGGGTAAACAGATCTATAGTACAACAAGTACATTTCATTGTGCATGTGTACTGACTGTGGACAAGTGGTGGCAGGGTTGTGTTTGCATGCTACATCTGTGAACACTGTGTGACCCTTTCTCCTCCCTTGGTGATATGCATGACAGACAAACTAACATATAACAGTGTTCTACCTAACCTTAATCCTGCATGGTCCCTTCTTTCATGAACAGCGGCAGTAATGAAACTTCAATTTGAATCATCAGGAAACCATGAAGGCTGCTAGTGACCGGAAATCCTCGTTCCAAGCTTGTGACTTCCCGAACACCTGGGACTAGACAGAGATGTACAAGTGTGCTGGTCGGGGATGTATCATTGCTAATGCAATTACTAAATATGGCAGACTTGTGACTGCTTCATGACATACATCACAGGGCCGCGCTATCAGGATCTATGAGAATAAAAACCCAGTGCCAAATTGTGACAATAAGGCTCCATTGCCCAGGATGAAAAGGACATCATAGCTGTGGACATTGATAGACTGGCGGATGCTCAGAGCCATACGTTGCAGGCAAGACTGCTTTGTGGTGTAATCTAAGCTACGACTCTAGAATGAATGTAAATACAATGGATCTACTATGTTAAAATCAGCACTCTGACCCGTCCTCTTATTTGGGGGCCCGGCGATGCTGATTCTCTGTGCTCTGTCACAATGTGACCTTCCAGCCTACTGAACAATACACACCGGAATATGACACCAAGTGCCCTACTCAATTTCACCACATTACAATGTGTCTTAAAAACAAATCATCATTGTATAAATCTGTTTAAAAAAACTTATTGTAGATATTTTTTTATATATTTTGTATGAAGACTTTTACAAAGAAAACAAAGCTCTTTTTGTAAATTTTACATTACTACTAGTTTTGTCCATTTGCTATCCACAGTCCTACTGATGACAGATATTTTTATATTAAGACGATTGCACAATGTTACTTGAATTTTAACTTTTATTTTTAATGATTCTTATTCTAGACACCTGTCCTATGTTAAGATTAAAAAAAAAGAATCAGTTAATATTGCTGCCAAGTAATTCTTATTGTTTAACACTACTTTCATGATTCCTCTGTTAGGACACAAGTGCCTCTACCATTGTCCGTCCAGTTGTGAAGACAGCCTACCCTATGTATCTTCCATGTAAGTCCACCAGTGGGGTGTTCGACTGTATTGCCTACAGGCTATCAGTGTACCTGGTTCACAGTGAAACTGCGTGGCATAAAGGCAGCATTCAGATTGTTACGCATATTATGCTGGTAAAGGCCTATGACCTGGAGAGTTGTTAGTTTACTTTATTGGTCCTCTTTTATTTTTACTGCATGTCAAAATCTTTTACACATTTGAAATGTTTATTAGGAATTCACCGGATAACAGAACTTCCAAATTTTGAAGACCCAAATTGTTGAACACTTGAGTTATTAAGAAATGTTTGTGGAGAATCGTGAAATTCTAGTGCATTGCTGTCCATCTGTTCACTCAGGAACCTGATTTCTTTGTCCCTCATTATTCTAAAAGTCTACAGAAACTGTTGTATGTTGTGGTATAATAATTAGCAGTGTGCAGGAGGGTCCTGGCTTATGCAGTGTAGCATTAATGGCTGCTCACGCTCGTGCTATCTAAAGGTCATTGAGTCAGGCTGGCAGCTACACAGAACTTGGTATCAGCAGACAAATCTGAATGTACGTGTGGGCGCCACTGAATAATCCTCAGGATCCTAAGCAATGCATATAAGCTCAATATCACGAATTGCGATAGTTTTGCTAAATTGTTCAAATATTAGTAAAAAAAAAATCTGGATACTGTACGGTAGCCTATACCACACAGAAACAAGACAATTAACGCAGAAGTAGCAGATTGGGGGTTGTTGTGTTTTTTTTTTTTTTAAAGTGCCTTGCTTTTTCAAGTATTGGTGATCTGCACAATAATTGTATTTGTTTTGAAGCTCATGGTTTCTTTAATCAATGTTTCAAATAGAAAAAAAAATATTCCGTCATACCTTTAATATTTATGGAGGCAAATAGTTTTTTTATATCTGTGTACACGCAGGCTCAATGGCAGAGGAATGTTCTAGATGACATATGTATATTGTGACTCCGCTAAATGTCTTTTGGAATTTTGGAAAGAAGAAATGTTAAATATTGGCAAGGTTTTTTTATTTGTAATATTATTTTTATGACAAATATTAGACACTGGATCTTTTTTACATGCATATTTATTAATGTACAAAACACTGGAAAAGCAGTACTGATAAAAATGGAACAGTAAATTAAAATGTTCAACTTGTATTATTGTGCTGACTCATTTTATCATCTGAAAGCTAACGGCAAAGTGAAGCAAATCACTTCAGTAAACAAATTAACCTTTAAAAGGAAACCTCTACCAAAATATACTGTAACATGTAAAAATAAAATGTGTGCTTTACAATTAATTTAACCACCTGAAAACTGCATTCATCTTTTCATGTCAGGTCAAATTGTACATTATGCTTCAAGACTATTCAAATAGACACAGTAAAACTTTTTTTTTCTTTTTCTTGGTAAAATATGAAACAAAATACATTTTCTATGAATATTACAACCATTATTTTAAATACAGTGAAACGAGATCTACACTCTGATACTGAATTGACTAGATTTCACAAATTTTTACTTCCTTCAAGACTTGGCTCTCAAAAAAATCAAATGTTCATATTTTAGGTTACAATTAATTTACCCCATATCACCACTGCATGAGTACAAATAATGATATGGGATAGAATATCACAGAAATATCACAGCACATAAAGGGTGGAATTTAAATGTTTGAAAAGTCGGTTGGGTGTCTTCTTTTTCCTGTTTATTAGATAGGAAAAAACAGACACCCAACTACTTTTCAAACAATTGAAAATCCCCCAAAGGGTGTGATACCTTTTACCGGCGTTCAGGATGCCGGCGGTTATATGACTGACAGCGACATCCCAATGGAGAAGATTCAGAGAGGGGTCTGGTAAGTATACTGACCTTCCCATCCATCCCCTCTAACCCTCCCTCTCAGTCTAATCCTAACCATCCCCCTGAGCATCCTAACCCCCTGTTCCCCCACCCTAAACCCAACCCGCAGCCTAACCCTAACACTCCCTGGAGGTGCATAAACCTAACTCCCCCCCCCCTGCATCCTAACCCTAAGAGGGACATGTACTAAGCAGTGATAAAAGTGGAGATGTTACCCATGGCAACCAATCAGCTGCTTTGTATACTTTAATAGTATGCAAATTATAAATGTTACGTCAGTGCAACTTCTCCAGTGGCTCACTTTTCCACTTTTATCACTGCTTAGTACATCTCCTAACTCTCCCTTCCCCTCAGCCTATCCCTCCCCGGTGGCACCTAAACCTAACTTCCCCACTGTGGCCTAAACCTAAGAGTCCCTGGCATATTTATGATCAGGATGCCAGAGGTCGGGATTCCGACATTGGCATTTCAACCCATGAGGGAGTTCTGATGCCAGTATTTTGGGCACATGTCGGGATTCTGGCACCTGTATATCAACTGCTGGCATCACAACCGTTGGCATGCTGAAAGTATCCCAATAATATCGTCTGATAATAACAGTAAAGGTGTGTAAAACTTAGATATACAGATTAGTAACACTGTATCGGAGACTGTAGCTCTGGGCTTTTTTTCTCTTTGCTTTAAGCATTACTACTACTGCCTTGTTCATGTCGCAGTAGGCACTAATGCTTTTACTGGCTAGAAGTAAGTGGTTCACAGAGAGCCTCTACAGTTTAAATTCAAGTTCCCTAATGTACAGTGATGTAGATCGGCTCATGAAGACAACCCTATTGTAAAAAAAAAAATGGTGAGGAAAGGACTTTAGAAATTTGGGGATCCCGTCTTTGTAATGATAGGGCACCTTAGTAGATCACCAGACAATGTTATCCCATGCTTGGGAAAACGTGTTGTCTCTCTCTCTCTCTCTCTCTCTCTATATATATATATATATATATATATATATATATATATATATATATTTATTTCTCTTACGTCCTAGAGGATGCTGGGGACTCCAAAAGGACCATGGGGTATAGACGGGATCCGCAGGAGCTTGGGCACACTGAAAAGACTTAAGACTGGGTGTGAACTGGCTCCTCCCTCTATGCCCCTCCTCCAGACATCAGTTATACTTTGTGCCCAGGACTGACTGGACACTCACTAGGGGAGCTCTACTGAGTTTCTCTGGAAAATACTTTTGTTAGGTTTTTTATTTTCAGGGAGACCTACTGGCTACAGGCTCCCTGCATCGTGGGAGTGAGGGGAGAGAAGCAGACCTACTTCTTCTTAGTTTAAGGGCTCTGCTTCTCGGCTACTGGACACCATTAGCTCCAGAGGGTTCGATCACTTGGTGCGCCTAGCTGCTTGTTCCCGGAGCCACGCCGTCACCTCCTCACAGAAGCCAGAAGAAAGAAGTCGGGTGAGTATGAGAAGATCGGAAGACTTCAGGACGGCAGAAGACTTCGGTGACCAGGTACAGCGCAGCGGTAACGCTGCGCTCCATGCTCCCACACACGATCACTGACGGCACTCACAGGGTGCAGGGCGCTGGGGGGGGGGGCGCCCCGGGCAGCAGGTCACTGGGGTCCGGGAAGCCGGCAGAAGCATTTTCGGTGCCTCTGCACCGTTTCTCAGCCCCCACCGGCATTTTCAAATCTGGCGCGCTGAAGCCCGCCGGGAAGGGGCGGAGCTTAGCGCACGGCTCACAGCGCCATCTTTTTCTCCTCCACGCGGCTGAAGGAGACGCTGGGCCGGGACCTCCATCACTCCTCGCAAGTAACGGGGAGATATCTCAGGGGGGGGGGGTGGGGGGGGGGGGCACAGTGTGGTGCATTATTATTGTTATTTGAAGCAGCGCTGGTCATATGTATCCCTTATAGGGATATATGGGCGCTGGGGTGTGAGCTGGCATACTCCCTCTGGGTCCTCTATCTGGGCTTCACTGTGGGCCTGTCCCCTAGCTGGGACATTCTGAGTGTGTGTCGGTGTGTCGATTAAACGTGTCGGCATGTCTGAGGCTGAATGTGATTCACCGGAGGAGGTTGTTGGGGGTGCGGTTGTAGGTCTGGATTTAGGTCTGTCGGCGCAGCCGACACCTGATTTACTCACATTACTAAGTACAATCAATACGAATGTAGCTTCTTTATCAAAGAGGTTAGATAAGTCTGAGTCACAGACGCAGGTGTGGAAGAAGTCCATAGAGGAGGCTTTGTCTCAGGTACAGACCCCAGCGGGCTCGCAAAAGCAGCCGTTTACTCAAGTGGTAGATACTGATACCGACACGGACTCTGATTCTGAGGTCGATTTTTCTGAGGCTGCTTTGCATCCACGGTTAGTGAAGAGTATTCAGTACATGATTGTGGCTATAAAGGATGTTTTACACATTTCTGATGAACCTGCGGTGCAGGAAACAAGGATTTGCTTGTTCAAAGGGAAAAAACCTGAAGTGAAGTTTCCCCCCTCTCATAAAATGAATACTCTTTGTGAAAAGGCTTGGGAGTCGCCGGATAAGAGGTGGCAGATTCCCAAGAGGATTTACATGGCGTATCCTTTCCCCTCTGATGACAGGGAAAAATGGGAGTCGTCTCCAAATGTTGACAAAGCTCTATCTCGTTTGTCTAAGAAAGTGGCGCTTCCGTCTCCTGACACGGCAGCTCTCAAGGATCCAGCGGATCGCAAGCTGGAGACGTCTCTGAAGTCCATTTTCGCTAATACGGGTGCATTGCTCAGGCCTGCAGTGGCGTCGGTGTGGGTGAGTAGTGCTATTGCTAAATGGGCTGAGAATTTAGCTGCTGATATGGATACCCTTGATAAAGATAATGTTCTTCTGACTCTTGGTTATATCAAGGACGCTGCAGATTACCTGAAGGATGCGGCGAGGGATGTTTGTCTCTTGGGATCAAGAGCCAATGCCATGTCAATATTGGCAAGGAGGGCGTTGTGGATCCATCAATGGAATGCGGATGCTGACTCCAAGAGAGCTATGGAAGCTTTACCCTTCAAAGGTAATTTCTTGTTTGGGGACGGCTTGGCGGACCTGGTCTCTACCGCAACGGCGGGTAAGTCCTCTTTTCTTCCCTATGTTCCCACACAACACAAAAAGGCACCACATCAGCAGATGCAGTCCTTTCATCCCAATAAATACAGGCGTGGAAAAGGTTTGTCCTTCCTCGCTTCAAAAGGTAAATGAAGGGGTAGGAAGTCGCCTGCCGTGTCGGGCGCCCAGGACCAAAAGTCCTCCCCTGCCTCTACCAAGTCCACCGCATGACGTTGGGGCTTCCCTGGGGGAGTCCGGACCGGTGGGGGGCCGTCCCCGAATCTTCAGTCAGGTCTGGATTCATTCAGGCCTCGATACTTGGGTCCTAAAGATTGTATCTCAGGGATACAAGCTGGAGTTTCGGGAGGTGCCCCCTCACCGGTTTTTCGTTTCGCCCTTACCAGCGTCTCTTCCGGACAGGGAGCTAGTGCTGTCAGCGATACAAAAATTGTGTCAACAGAGGGTCATTGTTCCCGTTCCCCCGTCACAACGGGGGAAGGGGTTCTACTCGAGCCTATTTGTTGTGCCGAAACCGGACGGTTCGGTCAGACCGATTCTGAATCTAAAATCCCTCAATCCATACTTGAAAGTTTTCAAGTTCAAGATGGAATCTCTTCGAGCTGTGATTTCCAGCCTAGAAGGGGGGGATTGTATGGCGTCAGTCGACATAAAGGATGCCTACTTACACGTCCCGATATTTCCTTCGCATCAGGCCTTCCTCAGGTTTGCGATACAGGATTCTCATTACCAATTTCAGACGTTGCCATTTGGTCTTTCCACGGCCCCGAGGGTTTTCACCAAGGTCATGGCAGAAATGATGGTTCTCCTTCGCAAGCAAGGGGTTACAATTATCCCGTACTTGGACGATCTCCTGATAAAGGCGAGGTCCAAGGATAGGTTTCTAAGGAGTGTAGATTTGGTGCTGTCGGTGCTACGACAGCACGGTTGGGTGCTAAATTTGCCAAAATCTCAGTTGATTCCGACCACCCGGCTGTCTTTTCTGGGCATGATTCTGAACACGGAGTTACAGAGAGTTTTTCTTCCACAGGAAAAGGCTCTAGAACTGCAGTCGATGGTCAGGGAACTTCTGAGGCCGAAGACTGTGTCCATCCATCAATGTACGCGGGTTCTGGGGAAGATGGTTGCAGCGTACGAAGCCATTCCATTCAGCAGGTTTCATGCCCGGGTGTTTCAGTGGGACTTGCTGAGCAAATGGTCCGGGTCTCACCTGAACATGCACCGGAAGATAAGTTTATCTCCCAGAGCCAGAATTTCCCTCCTGTGGTGGCTACAAGGGTCTCACCTCCTAGAGGGACGCCGGTTCGGTATACTGGACTGGGTACTTCTGACAACAGATGCAAGTCTCCGGGGCTGGGGTGCAGTCACACAAGGCAGGAACTTCCAGGGGAGATGGTCGCTCCACGAAGCGGGTCTCCACATAAATGTTCTCGAGTTAAAAGCCATTTACAGCGGCCTGCTACAGGCAAGAAGCCTTCTTCAGGGTCGATCTGTCCTGGTACAGTCAGACAACATCACAGCGGTGGCACATATCAACCGTCAAGGCGGCACAAGGAGCAGAGCGGCAATGGCGGAGGCCACAAGAATCCTTCGCTGACACGATCTCCATCCGGGAGAGTGGGCTCTTCATCAAGAGGTGTTTGCAGAAGTGACAAAGCGTTGGGGACTCCCTCTGATAGACATGATGGCGTCTCGTCTCAACAAGAAGCTCCCGAGGTATTGTTCCAGGTCAAGGGCCCCCCAAGCCAGTGCGGTGGACGCCCTGGTGTCTCCGTGGGTGTTGAAGTCGGTGTATGTGTTTTCTCCACTTCCTCTCATTCCAAAGGTACTGGGGATCATTCGCCGAGCAAGAGTTCAGGCGATTCTCGTAGTTCCAGATTGGCCAAGAAGGGCCTGGTATCCGGATCTTCAGGAATTACTTGTGGAAGATCCTTGGCCGCTTCCTCTAAGAGAGGACCTGTTGTTGCAGGGTCCATGCGTGTTTCCAGACTTACCGCGGCTGCGTTTGACGGCATGGAAGTTGAGCGCCAGATCTTAGCTCGTAAGGGTATTCCCGGTGAGGTCATTCCTACTCTCCTCAAGGCTAGGAAGGAGGTTACGGCGAAGCATTATCACCGTATTTGGAAGAAGTATGTTTCCTGGTGTGAGATTAAAAGGGCTCCTGCAGAAGAATTTAATTTGGGGCGTTTTCTCCACTTTTTGCAGGCTGGTGTGGATGCAGGCCTGAAGTTGGGCTCCATCAAGGTGCAGATTTCGGCATTGTCTATTTTCTTTCAAAGGGAATTGGCTGCTCTCCCAGAGGTTCAGACGTTTGTGAAAGGAGTTTTGCATATCAATCCTCCGTTTGTGCCTCCTGTGGCCCCATGGGATCTTGATGTGGTCTTACAGTTTCTCATGTCTTCCTGGTTTGAGCCTTTGCGTAAGGTTGAGTTGAAGTTTGTCACCTGGAAGGTAGTCATGCTGTTGGCGCTGGCATCTGCCAGGCGAGTGTCTGAGTTGGCGGCCTTATCTCATTAGAGCCCGTACTTGATCTTTCATTCAGATAGGGCAGAATTGAGGACTCGTCAACAATTTTTACCAAAGGTGGTGTCTTCGTTTCACATTAACCAACCTATTGTGGTACCGGTGGCTAGGGATGCTGTGGCAGTTCCAAGGTCTCTGGATGTAGTGAGGGCTTTGAAGATCTACGTCGCCCGTACGGCTGTTGCCAGGAAAACTGAGGCGCTGTTTGTCCTGTATGCTTCCAACAAGATTGGTCATCCTGCTTCAAAACAGACTATTGCACGCTGGATTTGTAGTACGATTCAGCAGGCTCACTCTTCGGCCGGGTTACCGGTGCCGAAGTCAGTGAAAGCCCATTCTACCAGGAAAGTGGGCTCGTCTTGGGCGGCTGCCCGGGGCGTCTCGGCTTTACAGCTTTGCCGAGCAGCTACCTGGTCAGGTTCAAACACTTTTGCTAAGTTCTATAAGTTTGATACCCTGGCTGCTGAGGACCTTGCGTTTGCTCAGTCGGTGCTGCAGAGTCGTCCGCACTCTCCCGCCCGGTCTGGAGCTTTGGTATAAACCCCATGGTCCTTTTGGAGTCCCCAGCATCCTCTAGGACGTAAGAGAAAATAGAATTTTGGTACTTACCGGTAAATCCTTTTCTCCTAGTCCGTAGAGGATGCTGGGCGCCCGTCCCAGTGCGGACTGTTTCTTGCAGTGTTCTCTTGTGGGTTCACTTAGTTTATACACGGGTTGTGTATTTCTGGTTTCAGCTTGTTGCTGTTGTTTTTTCATACTGTTATCTGGTTTACTGTTACTCCGGTTGTACGGTATGGTTGTGGTGTGGGCTGGTATGTTTGTAGCCCTTAGTTTACACAAAAATCCTTTCCTCGAAATGTCCGTCTCTCCTGGGCACAGTTCCTATAACTGAGGTCTGAAGGAGGGGCATAGAGGGAGGAGCCAGTTCACACCCAGTCTTAAGTCTTTTCAGTGTGCCCAAGCTCCTGCGGATCCCGTCTATACCCCATGGTCCTTTTGGAGTCCCCAGCATCCTCTACGGACTAGGAGAAAAGGATTTACCGGTAAGTACCAAAATCCTATTATATATATATTGGAAAGGTGCTATCTAATGCCTTGCTGGGCTAAAATATAATTTCTACATCTTGTAAGCATTTAAATCGAAACAGCAAAAACTATCCCAAGGAAAAAATCTAACCTGCATTATCATTTTCATTTGCGCATGTAAATAAAAACGTACACGTAGAATCCTCCATTTTGCAATTTTAAAAAGTTGGAAGCAAAAAATATAGTTATTTCTTTGTGACGTTTATTTAAAAAGAAAAGAAAAGTGAAGAAACAGCTAAATATTTTTTCTTTTGGTTACATTTTATTTGATATTAGACAGAGCAAAATGTCTAATGGGATTTTTTTGGAAATGCAAAATCTGAAATAAAAAAAATAAGGTATAATGTGTGTGGTACTGCAGGAAGAAAATACTTATTGATGTTGGAATGTGGCAAGCGCAAAAGTATAAAATTGGGCTCCGCACAGGTGTGAGAAAACCCTCCGTTGCAATGGGCTGTAGTCTTAAGGTGGGTACACACTGGAAGAGCATACACACTGCCCGATCCGTCTTGGACTGACGTCATGAACTACACGCCCGCCCAGTTCAGCTGTCAATCACCGCCGGCCGCAGCAGCATGTATACGGGCGGTCAGCCGACCGCCTCGTACACACACAGCGACGCACCAATATATCGGTAGATATATTGGCCGTCGGCTGTGCTGCGGGGTCGACGCGATACGTCTGTGACCGACGGAGTTCACAGACGTATCGGCCGTACACACTGGCGTACGGACCCGCGATATATCGGCCGTTCAAGAGAACAGCCGATATATCGGCCAGTGTGTACCCACCTTTATTGACTGCGGGCATGTGAAAACTTAACTCTAACTCATGTAATGTCCTCTATTCTCTTACTGGACCATGGATCCATTAATCTTGAAATGGATTCTGTAGGTGACAAATCAGATATGATCCAACCATTCATCACCTTGGAATTGATATGGCTCATCCTGCTAAAAAAATAAAAAAAATAATAATAATACAAATGACGTATTCATTCCTTTGTAGCAGTCGAATGCTAATACAGTAGTTACATTTATGTAAAAAAGCTATATTCCTTTTATAGGACTTTAGCTAGATAATGTAATGATGCAAGTAAGGCTGGGTACACAGGCCAAACCCCCCCTTCATGATTTCTTGTTGTAGTTATTCAGTATTGTGCTATAAGTAAGTGAAAGCTATTCACATCCGTATATATGCTTACAACATATGCGGAAATCACTCCAAAACGGGACAGTATTAGCACACCTGTAAGTGGAAACTATCTTCCTTCCTTTTTTCAATTCCTGTATTGAAGACAAAAGCTTGTTTACCATTTATTTCTATTGTCGTTTTTGTTGAAGTATTGCATATTATCCCAACACTACCCACTCCAGGAGGGATAAAATGCTCTGCTGCTGGACTTTTCTCTTAATTTATGATTGCCGTCACCTGTTTTGAACAGGTTAATGGATGAGAAAGGTGTTTCAGCACACCAGTGATGGCGATTATAAAAGGGAAGTCCAGGAGCAGAGCATTCTGTCCCTCTTGGAGAGGGTCATGTTGGGAAGTATGCGATTGGTCAAAGCAATCAATGAACACCATCAGTAATCCTCCTTTATAAAGACTTTGACAACCCAAGTCTTAGTAAATCTATCCCTTAGTGTTTTTCTGTTGCATTATTTACGTCAGTGGTTCTCAACCCTCAAGTTTTCCCAACAGGTCTTGTTTTGATGATTTCTGTCTTCTTTGGAAGCAGGTACGATAATTACTGACCCAGCAACATAGATTATCTCACCTGTGCATGATTAAAGACAAACATGACCCGAGGACTGGAGTTGAGAACCACCGATTTAAGTGATTACCCACCTGTAGGGATCATGTTGTAGGAAGTGGCACAGTGAGCTAACTAGTGAATTTTTGCAATGGTGCATAATAAAATCCACATAATTAGTAATGCAGGTAAGTGAACTTTAGATTAATTCCTTCATTTGACCTTGTCAAAGATAAATAGTTATGTAAACTGATTTATAGATGATGTTTTAACTAAGGGTGTGGAGAACAAATATTCAGGGGATTAACTATGAGAATACGACTGAATGGGTCTTGTCAGCTATAACATTTGCATATACTTAATCAGTCAACTCTTGTAGCCAAGATCGAAAGACCGGATTTTCTGGACCCAGGTAAGATACTATTTACCAACTCCACAATTAAGTCTGCATTGGAATAATAGAGTAATACTTGTTTTATAGCTCAATATATATATATATATATATATATATTGTACTACAATAACAAAAGCACCCAAACGTCCATTCATATTGGTCTAGCTAAAATCTATATATGGGTTATAAAACATTCCAGAAACATCTGTTAGATCAGGTTTCCTTACTATTGACTTGGTGCTTGGCCTGCACACAACAGTTTTTTTGCTGGTCTAGGATTCCTTGTGTGTTATTGGCAGAGCAGTGATTGTGTAAAGTCAAAATTCTTACACACTCATGTACATGTGCTTAGTAGACTGTTGAAAATATTCTGAAGTTTTTTTTTTTCATATCCGTTGTTAGAGTAATTATCTACATAGCACGCCATTTAGAGTCTGTTTTTGTGGTTACCACCAAAACTGAAGAAGTAATTTCTGCAGTGGGGTACCCTGATATTACACAGGGAATAACATCGGGGTGTAGAGTTGGATCTTGATCCAAGGCACCAACAGGCTAAAGCTTTGACTGTTCCCAGGATACACTGCACCGCCTCCTCTATAACACCACCTCCAGGCACTGGAGCTCAGTTTGTAAGTTGGTGCCTGCAGTGCAGTTCACTAACAGGTGGGGCTGAGCTAGGCAGCCCTGAAAAGAGCTTTTTAAGAAGTCTTCAAGGGACACAGCACTATTTATGTCAGTCTGATATTCTGTGCTGCGGCTCCAACACCTCCCTAGCAGCGCAGCATACTCCTGCGGCTGGGTTCCCGAGTACTTGCAGCGCAGGTGCACCGGTCATCATGCACACCACCGCTGACGCTCTCTAGGATCGCGTGGCTGCACATCAGAGAGGAGGTAAGAGGGTCCCCTAGGTGGGACCCGCCGGTTAATCGCAGTCTGGTCGTGATCCCAGGAGATGGACCACGCCGCTGGTGTGGACACTGTACTGCACAGAGACCCCACTATATCCACCAGGGCAAGGGAGCACAGGTCGGATTTTCTAAAATCCTTTTTATATAGGCACCACAGTACCTGGTGGTGAGGACCAGCATAGGGGATAAGGCGCTGACCTGTATCCCCTCCCCCAGCTCCGGCGCCATCTACTGCTAGTGTTCCCGCGCTGGAGCTGCATTTCACTCTCCCTCACTCCCTGACAGAGATTTTTGCACCATCTTCACTACTAGCTGGGCTGATCTCCGGGACTGCATGGCTCTGTCTCCTCTGTAAAGCCGCCTGCCTCTTCAGCACTCTGCATTTACAGGCACATAAGTATTCTATATGTCATTTTTAGACAGTGTTAGTTAAGAACAAGTGTACTGCTATCTGAATATTTAGTACAAGTATTCTGTGATATACATCCAGTATCTACTGTGCATTGTTATATACTCATTCATATTTATATGTAGTTTTGCTAGTCCAATGTGCATGTAGCTGTTGTGTGGGATTCCATTCTCCTGTATCACATATTGCTATCACTGTATACTGTACCCTGAGGGGCTAGGTGCGTCAAGGTCCCATATATATATATATATATATATATATATACACATTATATATATATATATATATATATATATATATATAGTAACAGGAGTCTTGCTAGAATATGCTCTTTTGCAAAAATTCCACCAGCAACCGACTCCAGGCTTGTGCAAAAACAACAAACACCTTTTATTCAGGTAGCTCAAATACAGAGAAACACATAAAACAAAGATCACTGTCTTTAGTATAAACAACCAGGGAGGTTAGGCCCTGCCTCACTCCCTCTCCCTAAATAAGGAACCCTTCAGGTCCCGGCATCCTGACACTAGTGACCCAGCCCTCCGGATCCCACTGTCCCTAGCAGGCCTATCACCTGGACAATAATTGCCTTCAGGAGCCCTGACTTATGGGAGAGACTCTGCTTTAAACCCAGCACCCAGGTGCTGGCTGATGAAACAGCTTCTTGGGCTAAGAAGCCTATAAGACCTGGTCTGGGCCAAATGGACGAGAACCCTTTCCATCCACACTTCCCATCCACCCCTAGGACACTGTGTGTAGCTTACAGGTGGCAAAGTACCTCTCCTGCCACATACCCTTTCCCTCAGCTTTTCCTGGCACAGAAAAGCTGCATTTTACATTGGCAAGGTTTCACATTTGCCAATTATTTTGGGCTGACAAATCTTTGGGACATAACTTGGGCCCATACACCTGGGTCCCAAGCTCCTCTCCCAAGTACATGTCCGAGGCCCTTTTAACTGGTCTTGGAATCTATTTCCATTAAAGGTTGGTGGCACCAACTCCACTGTGCCACCTTCCCTTTCCCTTCACTTTGGCATAGTGGCCAAAGTGGTCGTTTTAATAGACAACTTCCCATTGCCCACTAAACTTCCTCTCCTCTTCATCTTTCCACCTTTAGGGATGGTTCCCTTATCTGGCTCGGATTTACTGGCTACTGAGGAAGTCGCTTCATTCTTTTCTGGGTGTTTGTGACACCTGACATTAACCAACTCTGGACTGGGGAAGGTTTTTAAGTTCACTCTGGGCCTAGTAGTCACCCCGGCCCTCACTGGTCTTGGCCTATATGGACAATTCCACTTTTATGGCCCAGCTCTTGGCACCGGTAACACCTAGTCTCTGTCACGACTTTAATTGTTCTCAGGTCATGGTCCAACTTCGCCCCCACCCTTTCCCTCAGAGTGAGGCACTGGTCCCGAGTCTCAGAAAGTCCTTTAATTTGTTGAACTTTTAGTGCTTCCTTCAGTCTTTTCAGCTTTGATAACATTTCCTTCATTAACATGACTGCTTCGTCCTCCGATCTCCCGTCTTTGACCTTAGTCACTGACTCCTGCCGTTCTGTGACTGGCACATAACCCATTTTGAGTCTCTTGTCCAGGTCTCTTATTCGACTCCATAGTTCAGGAATCTCCTTCACTACTTCTTTTAGCTGGCTATTACTTAGGGCCAGCTTTTGGAACTCTCCCCTCAAGTTTTCCAGCTCTCGTGTCTCATATAGAGAACTCTCCCTGGGTAGAGCAACCTCAGAAATGGGACTCTGCACCGATCCCTCTGGGACAGGTTCTTGCTCCTTACTTAGTGTGTCCTTTATGAACTGTCCCAGTTCAGCAATTGGATCTTGAGCCTTTCGTGGTGGATCATGCCGGGGTGCAACAACCCGAAGATCGAAATCTTGCACCTTATCGTCCACATACACGAGTGGAACTCCTTCAGAAGCAGGTTCCCGGATGACTTCGGAAGTAGACTTCTCTATTGCCACTAGCTTAGCCATGACTAGTTCACGTGGGCGAGACACCTCCAAAGGTACGGTCTTTGTCTGTGATTCGTCAGAGAAAGTCTCACATGTGCACTGGATGTCCAGATCCTGGGTTTCCAAGACCTCAACAGAAGCAATCTCCAGCTCAGGTAAGACTTCCTGCTCTAGGATGGGCTCTTAAGTAGTCATCAAATTGCCATCTGTCCAGGTAGATTCCTGGGGTTCATCATTCTGCCACAGATCCAGCAGATTAGAGGATTCTTGTTTTGGAGGTGGATGATCACTTGACATCAAGTAAACCTCTCCCAGCTCCATTACCGCTTCCTCCTCACTCCCTGTCAACTGAGGAGCAGCCGGGCATCCCACATCTTCATCTCTTGTCTCCATAAACACATCTTCTGTGAGCCCCTGTGCCTGCCATGCTCCATCTTGAACAGATTCTACTGAACTCAGGGCTTTGTTCGACTCTTCACCCAAGCTACTACGACATTCTTTTTCCGGAGAATGAGGTGGTGCTGCTTCGGAGGAACTTCTCACTGCCGTCCTAGGTGTTAACAACAAAACACTGCCATCTGATGTGGCTCTCTCTTGCTGCTTGAAAAATTCCCGTGGATTTTCTGTGCACTGCGCAATAATGGCTGCAGCTTCCTCCATGCTCTGGAATGGCAATACCAACTGAATGGACATTAGTGCCTGTAAATTATCTACCTCTGAGGAAGGGCCCTCATTTCCACTTTCCAGGCAGATGGCCTTACTAGTGGCATAGCAGGGAGCCTTCCGGGCCTTAGGCACTGGCAGCTCTGGCTCAACTTTCCTGTTCCTTCTGGCTGGAACAGGGAATCCAGTATAGCCGGGTTCCAATACAGTATGGTACCATTCTTCCGCAGCCTGCACCACCGTTGGCATCATTTCCCCCGAAGATGGCATCTCCACTTTGGCCGATAATGTCTCTGACCCAACCTTCGGCATAACGTCTTCAGCAACTGGTGTAGCTACGCCTGTGTCTGAACTGAAACTAGGCATAGCCAATGGTTTTAGCTGAGAAACCTCCTCCTGAAGCTCCGCCCAGTCTTGCAACAGAGCCTTATTGGCCAGCACCAGACTTCCATCTTGTGTCTGGTCACAGGAGATTTTCTCTAATAGTCCATGGCTATGTACTACAAAGTTTTCAGATCTGGGTTTAGCCTTTGCCAAGGTTTTCTGACACCTGGGGGTAAATTTACTAAGATGGGAGTTCTATTTAAGATGGAATGTTGCCCTTAGCAACCAATCAGATTCCAGGTATTATCTTCTAGAAGATGCTAGATAAATGAGATGTAGAATCTGATTGGTTGCTATGGGCAACATCCCATCTTTAATAGAACTCCCATTTTAGTAAATTTACCCCCTGGCCTGAGAGCTTGGCAATCTCTTCTCTACTCCTTCCAAATTTGGTCAGAGAGTCAGACAAAAGAGATTCCTTCTCCTCCAGCTTTTGCATTAAGGCAGTGGTTCCCAAACTTTTTTAGTCCAAGGCACCGTTTGGGTCTCCCTGACTTTTTCAAGGCACCCTTACGCCAAAATAATTACCAATGCTATCAGTATTTAGATGAGGGAAAAAAATTACTTATTAGCTTGTTTGTAAAAATAATAAACATAAATCCAATAAAAAATATATTTATTTAATTTGATTTCTTTTAAAGAACAATTGACAGCACTCATTAACAGGAATAACATCAAACAAAATAAAACAACAATATGTAGGCAGTTATTAGAGTGTTCAAAAACGACAACACTTATTATTGGGATATGTGAGCCTGTTGTGCACTGCACAACTTTTCAAACCTTGGGATTAGCTTGGACACTGCCCCCCTTATTTCCTCTTCCACATTGATTTTTGAACAGTACTTGCTTTTTATTACAGCAACTGCTGAAAACCCAGCTTCACACAAATATGTTGTTGCAAAAGAAACAAGGATTTGCTGTGCTTTAGCACTTAGCATTGGATATTCATCTTTAATGGATATCCAAAACTCTTCAAGTCCCATGCTGCTGAATTTTACTTTCAAGGTCTTGTCACAGGAGAGCTCGATGAGTTTTTCTTCTTCTACAGAAGAAAATTTGATTGGGGCACTAGTATTGAATGGATCCTGGATCCATACGAACTTTTCCATATTTTCAGGAAAATATTTTTCAAACCAGTAACTGAGGTTTGTTAGGTGCTGCTCAAAAACTGATTTAAGTGTGACACATTCATGTGTCAAACAAACATCATCGGATGTAGCAAACTGATGCAACATGGGGAAACAGTCATTGTAACAATCTTAATTTAATTTTCTTCTCCATAGAAACAGTTTTTTCCTGAATGCAGATACCTTCTCTGAGAGTTTAAGAATGTGGGTGTTGTTTCCCTGCAGTGAGAGGTTCAATGCATTCAGTTTATCAAAGATATCACACAGGTAGGCTAACTTGGACAAAAAAAACACAGTATCCAAGTAGTTATTGGCACACTCATGTTCTTCTTCTACAAGATATGAGTAGAGTTCCTGGTGTAACTTAAAAACATGAGAAAGTACATTGCCACGGGAAAGCCATCGTGAGTTGCAGTAGTACAACAAAGATGTGTGCTCAGAGCCCATATCCTCACACATTTTTCAAAAAAACCTTGCCTTCTGTGGTCGAGTTTTTATAAAGTTCACAACTTTCAACACACTTTCCATGACTGCATTGAGTGGCGGACTCAGATGCTTTGATGCAAGGGCTTCCCTGTGGATAATGCAGTGGGTCCAAAGCGCATCAGCAGCTTTGCTTCGTATGAGTGCCTGCAATCCTCCATAACAGCCAGACATAGAACGACCACCATCAGTACAGACACCAAAGCACTTTGTCCAGTCTAACTGGTTTTCACTCAAAAAAGTGTCAATGATCTGAAACAAGTCGTGTGCCTTTATACCGGCGGTGATACTTTCACAAAAGAGGTCTTCCACAATATTGTCACAATCTACAAAGCGTGTGTAGCAAATCAAATGAGCATACTTGTTACTGTCTGTTGGCTCATCTAGTTGTAGCGCAAAATCCTTCCCTTTCATTTTTTCAATGAACTGGTCATTTAGATCTTCAGCCATATGTTGGATTCTGCGACTGATGGTATTGTTTGATAAAGGTACCTTTGAAAGCAGTTTTCCAGCTGATTCCCCAACCAGAATGTTAACCATATCCACTGCAGCCGGTAAAATCAGTTCTTCTGCAATGGTGTGAGGCTTTTTACACATCGCAATTCTATGTGCCACCTTGTAGGATGCAAGCAAAGCATTGCATGGTATGGATGCTTGTTTAAAGAATGTGCCTTTTTGTCCTTTTAATTCTTTTAGCTTTCTGCTGAAGAAATCACGCGGTTTCTTAGCCATGTTAGGGTGATTGGTCTCCAAATAGCGTCTTAGTTTGCTTGGAATCATGCTTTCTGTTGACAATATTTTCAGGCACAGTACACACTGTGGACGCTCTTCATGGTTGACATCTACAGATGTAAAAACGATGTCTAGGTAAGTATCGTCGTATCTGCGATGTTTCCTTTTCTTCCCGACTGTGCCACTGGCCTGTGGTTCTTCATCCTTTTCTTCACTAACAGACTTCTTTCCAGTGTGTAAAAACCTTTCCATTTTTTGTGCAACAAAATAATTCTGTACTGGAGCAATCACAATAAATTCATTTAAGTTGAAGGCAAATCCTGTGTAGCTTCCATACGAGAAGTAAAATTGTGTTTCTAAAAAGCAGCAACATAAAAAGCATAGCCAAAACTTTCTGGGCCCCATAGCAACATATTTATGGGGCCTCTGTCCCAATGGTTCTTGAGAGACACCACTCCGCAACAGTTATTAATATTATGTCCCTTAATAGTGCCCCGGTTAATTTTCCGAATCATAGTATTGCCGTAGTTAATGTTATTCCCCGTAGTTTATTTTTTGAATGTAGTTCCATAGTTTGCAATGATGCCACACTGTAGGGCTACCAGTACATATTATGCCACACAGTATTCCCAATTCACATTATCACTGTGTCCCCAATTCATATTATGCCCCATTACACTGCCCTCCAGTTCATACTGTGTCACTTCACAGTGCCCTCCAGTTCATACTGTGTCACTTTACAGTGCCCTCCAGTTCAAATTATGCGGTGTTACAGTGCCCCATTTTGAAACATTACAGTGCCCCGTTACCATTAAAATATCCAATACAAATACACTTCTCACTGAAAATGTAATGTCGCACAATTAAGGCTGGACAATGGTATGAAAATTTTGCGGAAATGAGGGCTTTACTGTGCTTCGGGCCATTCATGGAGCAGGTTACCGTGGAGAAGTTCTTGACTTCTCCAGTTCTTGACTGCTCTGTGGCTGAATCGCATCACCATACATTAGTATGGTAAGTGCGATTCATGGAGGAATGTAAAGCTCTGGTTTCCGCATCTCCATGGCGTTTAGATTTGCCATCGCAGGATGGCAGAATCTGAACATCTGTGCAAAAATTGCAAGCAAGCTAAAGGTGCCCACACACGGTACATTTTGTACTAGATGCGTTTTGTACTAGATCGTATTGCATCATGTTCAAATCACATGCGATACGCTACGACAACGTGCGATTTGAACTAGATGCAATCTAGTCCAAAAATACTTTTTTGGCTTGCGATGAGAACTACGTGGGAGCACGCATCGCATCACAAGCCAAAAGAAACACGTGTGATTTGAACTACAAGTGATGCGTTTTGAACTAAAAAGTTCAAAACGCATCCGAGAACCGCACCATGTATGGGCACCATGAGTGCTTCCCTGCTTTCTGCCCAGCACCCAGCCATAGTCCTGCTCCCTGACCACCCTGCAACGTCCCGGTACTTCTGCATGTGTAGAGGGACCCGCCAGCTGAATCCAACACCGCAATGGGAGACTGCAGGAGAAGACAGCGCTGCTGGAGCACGAGATACCACACATTGCCGGAAAGGTGAGTATTCATGAATTGCTACTTACCGAAGTTATATATCGCATCAACCCGATGCGATGTATAGTGATAAGTATCAATTTATTTTACGTAGCGTACATGAATACTCCCCTATGGGGGTCATTCAGAGTTGGTAGCTCGCTAGCAGTTTTTCGCTGCCGTGCAAACGCTAAGCCGCCGCCCTCTGTGAGTGTATATTAGTTTTGCAGAAGTCTGAACGCTTTAATCGCAGAACGGCTACAAAAATAATTTGTGCAGTTTTAGAGCAGCTCAAAACCTACTCAGAGCTTGCGATCACTTCAGACCATTCAGTTCTGGATTTGACGTCACAAACACGCCCAGCGTTCTCCCAGCCATGCCTGCATTTTCCCTGGCATGCCTACGTTTTTCAGAACACTCCCTGAAAACGGTTAGTTGCCACCCAGAAACGCCCACTTCATGTCAATCACTCTGCGGCAGCCATTGCGACTGAACTGCATCGCTAGACCCTGTGTGAAACTACATTGGTCGTTGTAATAGTACGTCGCGCGTGCGCATTGCGACGCATATGCAGAAGTGCCATTTTTTAGCCTCATCGCTGCGCAGCGAATAAATGCAGCTAGCGATCAACTCAGAATGACCCCCTATGTCTTTTTGCAGTGCGATACTGGTCACCTGCACCTGTATTCATTTAAGAAGAAAAAAACCCCAGGCTTTGTATAAAATAACAGGTTTTTTTTGCAGTCAAACCAAGACCAGCCCCCCACCCCCCACCTGCTTGCCAGCTTGTCGTCATATAAAGGGCCCTACATACACACTTAAAGATTTTACTGAACGATATGAACTCGTTCATTTCTTTCAGTGTGTAGGCACCACCGATGAACAATGCGCGGCCCAGCGCTCGTTCATCGTTGGTGCCAGCTCGTTCATACCTGCAGGCCGATATGGACAATCTCGTCTATATTACCATGCAGGGCTATGGAACCGGGTGACGGGGGAAGTGAAGAAATGTCACTCCCCCCGTCACCTCCCCCTCTGTTTGGGAAGGCCTTGCGGACCTGATTTCCACAGCTACCACGGGTAAGTCTTCTTTTCTGCCTTACATTCCCCCACAGCAAAAGAAAACACCTCAATACCAGATGCAGTCCTTTCGGTCTCATAAATTCAGAAAGGGGCGCGGTTCATCCTTCCTCGCCAGAGGTAGGGGGAATAGAACACCAGCTTCGGCTAGTTCCCAGGAGCAAAAGTCCTCCCCGACCTCTACCAAATCCACTGCATGACGTTGGGGCCCCGCTGCAGGAGTCCGCACCGGTGGGGGCACGTCTTCAGCTCTTCAGCCAGGTCTGGGTTCATTCGGACTTGGATCCTCGGGTGATAAGAATTGTGTCCCAAGGCTACAAACTGAAGTTCGTAGATGTGCCTCCACGCCGATTTTTCAAATCGGCCTTACCAGCTTCTCTCCCAGAGAGAGTAATAGTTTCGGCGGCTATACAAAAGCTGTGTCAACAGCAAGTGATTATCCAGGTTCCCCAGTTGCAACAGGGAAAGGTGTTCTGTTCAACCCTGTTTGTGGTCCCGAAGCCGGACGGTTCGGTCAGACCGATTCTGAACCTAAAATCCCTAAATCTATATTTGAAGAGATTCAAATTCAAAATGGAATCTCTCTGGGCAGTGATCTCCAGCCTGGAAGGGGGGGATTTTATGGTGTCACTAGACATAAAGGATGCATACCTTCATGTCCCCATATATCCTCATCAGGCGTTCCTGAGATTCGCTGTACAGGATTGTCATTACCAGTTTCAGACGTTGCCGTTTGGGCTTTCCACCGACCCGAGGATTTTCACCAAGGTAATGGCAGAAATGATGGTGCTCCTGCGCAAGCTGGTTTTTCAAAATTATCCCGTACTTGGACGATCTCCTGATAAAAGCGAGATCAAGAGAACAATTACTGAAGAGCGTGGCTCTCTCTCTCTGAAGGTGCTACAATAACACGGCTGGCTTCTAAATTTGCCAAAGTCGCAGTTGGTCCCGACAACTCGGCTGTCGTTTTTGGGCATGATTCTGGACACGGAACGGCAGAGGGTTTTTCTCCCAGTGGAAAAAGCTCTGGAACTCCAGAACATGGTCAGGGTTCTGCTGAAACCAAAAAGAGTGTCGATTCATCAGTGCACTTGAGTGTTGGGAAAGATGGTGGCGGCCTACGAGGCCATTCCGTTTGGCAGGTTCCATGCAAGAACTTTTCAGTGGGACCTACTGAGCAAGCGGTCAGGGTCCCATCCCCAAATGCATCAGATGATAAGCCTGTCCCCCAGGGCCAGGATTTCTCTCCTGTGGTGGCTCCAGAGTGCTCACCTTCTAGAGCAGGGGTGGGGAACCTCAGGCCCGAGGGCCGTATAAGTCCCTCAAAGCCACTTGATCCGGCCCGCCCAGGCTCACCTAAGCGAGAGGAGATGCTGAGCGCCCGCTGAGATTTTACCACCAGCGGGCGCCCATCTCCTCAGCAGCAGCCGGAGGCAGGAGCTCACTCCTGAGCTCCAGATTCTGGCTCAGGCAGTGTACATGTGTGGCTATGCGGTGCTATGGGAGAGACGTCATGACATCTCTCCCATAGTTTCGAGGAGAGGGAGGTGGGGTTTTTTTCTTTCTTTTAATGTGAGTGTGTGTGTGTAAGCGGCACTACTAGGGGGCATATTTAATGGGGCATAACTACAAGGGGATATCTAATGGGGCATAACTACAGGGGGCATATTTAATGGGGCATAACAACTGACGGGGCATATCTAATGGGCCAAAACAACTGACAGTGGGCATATCTAATGGGCCAAAACAACTGACAGTGAGCATATCTAATGGGGCATAACAAGTGACTGGGGGCAAATCTAATCGGGCATAACAAGTGACTGGGGGCATAACTACTGACTGGGGGCAGGCTAATTTTTAAGTTGATCATTTTTGTATGGCCCCCGAAGGATTTTATAAATATCCAAATGGCCCTTGGTAGAAAAAAGGTTCCCCACCCCTGTTCTAGAGGGTTGCTGGTTTGGAATTCAAGATTGGGTTCTCGTGACCACGAGCCTCCGAGGTTGGGGAGCAGTCACACAGGGAAAAAACTTTCAGGGAATATGGTCAAGCCAGTAGGCTTGTCTGCACATAAACGTGCTGGAATTAAGGGCCATATACAACGGCCTGAGACAGGCGGAGCATCTCATTCGCAACCTACCCGTTCTGATCCAGTCAGACAATATCACAGCCGTGGCGCATGTAAACCGCCAGGGCGGAACAAGGAGCAGAGCAGCAATGGCGGAGGCCACCAGGATTCTTCGCTGGGCGGAAAATCATGTAAGCGCTCTGTCCGCGGTATTCATTCCGGTAGTGGACAACTGGTTAGCAGACTTCCTCAGCAGACACGATCTCCATCCAGGGCCAGTGTTTACTAAAAATCCGAGTTTTGCCGATTTGTGTTTTTTTTTCTAAGTCCCAATCCGGGAATTCACTAAGCAGAAAACTCAGCAGTGTCTGGTCTATTTGTAATGGTTTGATTGGCAAAGTTTTGAAATACGAATGAATAGACCATCGGTCAAACGCGGCTTTTATTTCATACAATACGGATATTCACTATTCATTCGTATTTGGGATGTTAGTCTCTGAGTGCTCAAGTGCAGGTCTATTTTTTTCGATTCGTTAAAAAAAGCAGGAAAAAAATAGACCTGCTTTTTCCAGTCGAGTTTGGATAACCATGCACGGATCAGTGAGATCTGTGCATGGTTATCTATGGGAAAGGGTGTGTTTAGTGTCAAAAGTGAAAAAAAAATTGCGTGGGGTCCCCCCTCCTAAGCACAACCAGCCTCGGGCTCTTTGAGCCGGTCCTGGTTGACAAAATATGGGGGGAAAAATGACAGGGGTTCCCCCAGATTTCATCAACCAGCACCGGGCTCTGCGCCTGGTCCTGGTCCAAAAAATATGGGGGACAAAAAGCGTAGGGGTCCCCCGTATTTTTAAAACCAGCACCGGGCTCCACTAGCCAGGTACATAATGCCACAGCCGGGGGACACTTTTATAGTGGTCCCTGCGGCCCTGGCATTACATACCCAACTAGTCACCCCTGGCCGGGGTACCCTGGAGGAGTGGGAACCCCTTAAATCAAGGTGTGTCCCCCCTCCAGCCACCCAAGGGCCAGGGGTGAAGCCCGAGGCTGTCCCCCCCATCCAAGGGCGGTGGATGGGGGGCTGATAGCCAAGTGTAAAAAATGTGAATATTGTTTTTAGTAGCAGTACTACAAGTCCCAGCAAGCCTCCCCCGCAAGCTGGTACTTGGAGAACCACAAGTACCAGCATGCGGTGGAAAACCTGGGCCGCTGGTACCTGTAGTACTACTACTAAAAAAATACCCCCAAAAAACAGGACACACATACCGTGAAAGTATAAGTTTATTACATACATGCACACCTCCATACATACATACATACTTACCTATGTTCCCATGAGGCTCGATCCTCTTCTCCATGTAGAATCCTTGGGGGACCTGTGGTGGGAACTTTGCGGTCAGCGGTTGACCGAAAGTAACCTCACCGCTGACCGCAAAGTTCCCACCATTGGATACAATGGAGCGCATAGGCGCTACATTGTATCTCTGCCGTGTGCTGCCTCACAGACACTACAGGAGCACACAGCCAATCGGGAGAGTGCCACGACGTGGCGCTCCCTGATTGGCTGAAGGGACCCTCTTTGACAGGAGTCAGGGGGGGTCCTGGCAGTCGGGGAAAGGGGTCCCATGTGTAAACATGGGACCCCTTTCAGTGCGTGGTCGGGTTTCCGTTTTTTTGTTTTGCCAAGTACGTGGATTATACAAAGAACAGAATCTACACTGGATTATGTGAGTATAATTTTTTTCACAGGTCCCCCAAGGATTCTACATGGAGAAGTGGATCGAGCCTCGTGGGAACATAGGTAAGTATGTATGTATGGAGGTGTGCATGTATGTAATAAACTTATACTTTCACGGTGTGTGTGTCCTGTTTTTTGGGGGGTATTTTTTTAGTAGTAGTACTACAGGTACCAGCGGCCCAGGTTTTCCACCGCATGCTGGTACTTGTGGTTCTCCAAGTACCAGCTTGCGGGGGAGGCTTACTGGGACTTGTAGTACTGCTACTAAAAACAATATTCACATTTTTTACACTTGGCTATCAGCCCTCCATCCGCCGCCCTTGGATGGGGGGGGGCACAGCCTCGGGCTTCACCCCTGGCCCTTGGGTGGCTGGAGGGGGGGGACACCCCTTGATTTAAGGGGTTCCCACTCCTCCAGGGTACCCCGGCCAGGGGTGACTAGTTGGGTATGTAATGCCAGGGCCGCAGGGACCACTATAAAAGTGTCCCCCGGCTGTGGCATTATGTACCTGGCTAGTGGAGCCCGGTGCTGGTTTTAAAAATACGGGGGACCCCTACACTTTTTGTCCCCCGTATTTTTGGAACCAGGACCAGGCGCAGAGCCCGGTGCTGGTTGATGAAATATGGGGGAACCCCTGTCATTTCCCCCCCCATATTTTGTCAACCAGGACCGGCTCAAAGAGCCCGAGGCTGGTTGTGCTTAGGAGGGGGGACCCCACGCATTTTTTTTCAGAATTTTAAAGACTTTAAACACCTTTTTAAGGTACACAATGAAGCCCTGCACGGATCTCACAGATCCGGCCGGGATTCCTTGTGATTTGTCAGGCAGTGTTTTACTCATCACTCCCGTAAAACACTGCCTGACATTACGAATCATATCGACATCGGAAAATATGAATTGTGAAAAGTCGGCAGCTTAGTGAATGACCGTATCAGGATTCAAAAAGTTGCAGTAAAATGCACCCAATACCATTCGAGATCAAACACCCTTCAAAAGGGCAAAAACGCAAATCTTTGTAAATATACCCCCAGGAGAGTGGGGACTTCATCAAGAGGTCTTTGCAGAAGTGATCAGGCAATAGCAGTGAACGCGCTAGTAACACCATGGGTGTATCAAGCGGTCTATGTGTTCCCTCCGCTTCCGCTCATCTCAAAAATATTGAGAATCATAAGAACAGGAGTTCAGACGATACTCATTGTCCCAGATTGGCCTCGAAGGGCCTGGTATCCAGATCTTCAGGAAATGATCACAGAAGATCCTTGGCCGCTTCCTCTCAGAGAGGACCTGTTACAACAGGGGCCGTGTGTGTCCCAAGACTTACCGCGATTACGTTTGATGGCATGGCGGTTGAACACCAGATCCTAGCTAGGAAAGGTATTCCAGGGGAAGTCATCGCTACTCTACTTAAAGCTAGGAAGGAAGTAACGACGAAGCACTATCACGGTATCTGGAGGAAGTATGTGTCTTGGTGTGAATCCAAGAATGCTCCTACGGAAGAATTCCAGCTGGGTCATTTTCTCCAATTTCTACAGACAGGAGTGGATATGGGCCTAAAGTTAGGTTCCATTAAGGTGCAGATTTCGGCCTTATCAATATTCTTTCAGAAGCAATTGGCCTCTTCCAGAAGTACAGACTTTTGTGAAAGGAGTACTGCACATCCAACCTCCTTTTGTGCCCCCTGTACGTGGTGTTGCAGTTCCTTAAATCACATTGGTTTGAACCACTTCAAACTGTTGAGTTAAAATTTCTCACGTGGAAAGTGGTCATGTTATTGGCCTTGGCATCTGCAAGGCGGGTGTCAGAATTGGCGGCCTTGTCCCACAAGAGCCCCTATCTGATTTTCCATGTGGATAGAGCGGAATTGAGAACTCGTCCACAATTTCTACCTAAGGTGGTTTCGTCGTTTCACATGAACCAACCTATTGCAGTGCCGGTGGCTACGGATGTCTTGGAGGAGTCCAAGTCCCTTGATGTAGTCAGGGCTTTAAAAATCTATGTAGCCAGAACGGCTCGTATAAGGAAAACAGAGGCTCTGTTTGTCCTATATGCAGCCAACAAGGTTGGCGCTCCTGCTTCCAAGCAGACTATTGCACGCTGGATCTGTAACACGATTCAGCAGGCTCATTCTACGGCAGGATTGCCGTTACCAAAATCGGTGAAGGCCCATTCCACTAGGAAGGTGGGCTCTTCTTGGGCGTCTGCCCGAGGTGTCTCGGCATTACAGCTTTGCCGAGCAGCTACTTGGTCGGGTTCACTTTTGCAAAATTCTATAAGTTTGATACCCTGGCTGATGAGGACCTCCTGTTTGCTCAATCGGTGCTGCAGAGTCATCCGCACTCTCCCGCCCGTTCTGGAGCTTTGGTATAAACCCCATGGTCCTTACGGAGTCCCCAGCATCCTCTAGGACGTGAGAGAAAATAAGATTTTAAACCTACCGGTAAATCTTTTTCTCCTAGTCCGTAGAGGATGCTGGGCGCCCGTCCCAGTGCGGAATAAATCTGCAGTACTTGTACATAGTTACTGATGTAGTTACACGAGAGTTGTGTACGGTTGAGATCAGACTGTTGCTGATTTCTGTTCATGCTGTTAACTGGTTTAGTTATATACCATGTTATACGGTGTTTGTGGTGTAAGCTGGTATGTATCTCACCCTTAATTAACAAAATCCTTTTCCTCGAAATGTCCGTCTCCTCTGGGCACAGTTCTATAACTGAGGTCTGGAGGAGGGACATAGAGGGAGGAGCCAGCTCACGCCCATTAAAAGATCTTAGAGTGCCCATGTCTGCTGCGGAGCCCGTCTATACCCCATAGTCCTTACGGAGTCCCCAGCATCCACTACGGACTAGGAGAAAAAGATTTACCGGTAGGTTTAAAATCTTATTTTTTTCTTTTTAGCACAGATTAAGTGGTCCCAAATACCTTACACTGGTAGTGCATATAAACAACTTCTCCATTCAGGCTCTTAAAACTAGAACTCAGGGATTGCTGGGACACATAGTGCCACAAAATGTCTCTATTTAAATAGAACCACATTTATAAAAGGTTTCAACTTTGCTTGATTGGTCTTAATGAGCCAATTAACAAGGACACCAGACTCCCATTACAAGATTTTGCAGGCACAGGTAAAAATAAGCTTGGAAAAGAAATTCAGTTATAAATTATCAGCTGCTTGCAACCCCTTAAAGCACATCAGCACAGCTACTTTCAATGAATGGTGCAAAGAAGAAAAGTCAAAACAGTCCATGCACCCTGTTTAACCCCTTTGCTGCCAATGCAAACCCCTGCACCACAAACAAACACATTCAGTTTAAACAAAACATATCATTATTTTTACCCTGTGGGTGTTAGGATCTCCTGCTCTGTGCTGCCACGTCGCCATGGCAACCGGGAGGCAAGTGTTAGCGAAGTAACCTGAGCGCAGCTGATACTCCGGTCCGGGTTTTTACTGTGTAGTGGTTACAGGCTCTGTGCACGGCAGGGAATCCGGCGCTGGTTTTGTGCTCCCAGTCTGTGAGGTCTGAGTGGGGCGTGGACAGCACCTGCTATATAAACCATCCTCTCAGGCTAGGCAAATGCTGCTGAATCTTTGTTTGTTAGTCAGTTCCAGAGTTAGCTAGTACTGTGTGACTTTGTATTTACTTGTTGCTTACTGCGAATAGGCCTTGGGATTCGGTACTTCATTCTGCCAATCCGGACCTAGCAGTAAGACTGGAGTCAGTTGTTTGACCTGCTGGGGTTCTTTTGCTATTCTGTGAACCCAGCAGGTTTGCGGCTGTACTCTCAGACCTGCTTGCTTAATCCTCCCTCACTGTGCAGGGCGTCCAGGTGTCAGTTTAGTGGCAGTAAGCTGAACCTGTGCCCTGCAAGTGTGGGTTAGGATTGTGGATACTCTCCTTGTGTCTATATTTCTATCTCTGACCAAGGAGTTTATTCCCAAACCCGTTGGTAACCCTTTGGGGTTTTTTCTGTTGCTCTTAGCAACATCATTTCAGGTGCTCCACATGTGAAATCACTACACATCGCTTCATTGTCCGCTCTATCTCATCTGAGCATTCCTGACACTAGGGAGACACCCAATTCCTGAGCCTTTGGGCTTCTCCGTTCACTTTGTGTTTATTAGTTATTCCATCACCTCCTGTGTATGTTATGTTATACTATCTGTGAGTTCGTTTGCTTCGCTTCCCTCTCTGTTCATACACCGGTATACCCCTGTTAGCACTGGTGTGCGTAACATATTCAGCAGCCCTACTCCTGTTGAAATTTTGTGGGAATATGGAGCATACCCCTCAAAATACTTTGCAACAGGTGGTCGATCAGGTGCAGGTCCTGACTCGACAATTTAATGAGATGTCCATTAAAATGAACACCCCGCAGGCCGCTAGCGGAGCTCCCGCAGCAGCAGCGGCAAGTTCAGGGGTTAAGGAGCCGAAAGTAAATCTCCCGGATCGTTTTTCTGGAGATCGCTCGCAGTTCTTTTGTTTCAAGGAGAGCTGTAAGCTATATTTCAGGCTTAGGCCCCAGTCTTCTGGGTCGGAGATTCAGCGGGTGGGCATGGTGATTTCCTTGCTACAAGGAGACCCACAGGTCTGGGCATATGGGTTACAGCCTGACTGTCCGTCGCTTAAAAGTGTTGATGCTTTTTTTACGTCACTGGGCATTTTGTATGATGACCCTGACAAGATGGCTTCAGCCGAGGCTCAGATTACGGTTCTTAAGCAAGGGCGACGGCCAGCTGAGGTTTATAGTACGGAGTTTCGGAGGTTGGCTCATGATACCCAGTGGAATGACCCAGCCCTGAGAAACCAGTACCGAAGGGGCCTTTCTGACCAGATAAAGGACCAACTGGTACAATATCCCTCGCCTGATAGCTTAGATCAGCTCATGCAGTTATCCATCCGGGTGGATAGACGACTGAGAGAGCGTAGGCTTGAAAGGGAGACCGCAGTTTCCTTTTTTCCCAAGGGAACCTCAGACTCTGAGGAATATTCCGAGGAGCCTATGCAGATTGGGGCTACCCGCCTCTCCTCGCGTGAGAAGACGCGGAGGAGACAGCAGGGTTTGTGTTTGTACTGTGGGAATAAAGGTCATGTTGTAGTATCATGCCCAGAAAAAAATGAAAACTTCAGGGCCTGAGGGTGATGGGAAATATCCTGTCAGGCTAGAAGTCAGAATTTCCCAAAAAGACTTTTCTCATTCCGGTGACTTTGGAGATCCTCGGTCAAACTGTCAAGACTGAGGCCTTTGTTGACAGTGGGGCCGATGGGGTTTTCATGGACCGTCAATTCGCCCTGGAACACTCTGTTCCCTCAGTACCTTTGGCATCAGAAATTGAGATCTGTGGGTTAAACGGGGAACCATTGTCCCAGGGTAAAATTACCTCCTGCACCAGCCAAATTCCTTTGTTTATTGGAACCACACACTCTGAAAAATTGTCTTTTTATGTGACTGTCTGTTCTTTTGCCCCATTGGTTTTGGGGTTACCCTGGTTAAGGGCCCATAACCCTCAATTTGACTGGGTCTCTGGGGAGATTCTTAGTTGGGGTAGTGATTGTTTCAGGAGTTGCTTGAGCCTTCCAGTCAGGCTCTCGCAGCTAAGTTTGCCAGGATTGCCAGGATGTTATGCAGATTTTGCGGATGTGTTCTCCAAAAGAGTTGCGGAGGTACTACCTCCCCATCGCCCCTATGACTGTGCCATTGATTTGTTGCCGGATGCTAAGCTTCCCAAGAGCAGGTTGTACTCCCTGTCACGTCCTGAGACTCAGGCTATGGCAGAGTACATTCAGGAGAACTTGGCTAAGGGATTTATTAGACCCTCACAGTCCCCAGTTGGGTCGCGGTTCTTTTTCGTGGGTAAAAAGGACGGTTCATTGCGACCCAGCATCGACTTCAGGGAATTGAACCGTATCACGATTAAAAACTCGTACCCACTGCCTCTCATTTCGGTTTTGTTTGACCAGCTTCGTACTGCCACCATTTTTTCTAAGATTGACCTACGCGGTGCTTACAATCTAATCCGAATAAGAGAGGGGGATGAATGGAAGACTGCCTTTAATACCCACTCAGGGCATTATGAATATTTGGTGATGCCTTTTGGGCTCTCTAATGCCCCGGCAGTCTTCCAGGAATTCATGAACGATGTGCTCAGGGAATATTTGGATAGATTCTTAGTTGTTCATCTAGATGACATCCTAATCTTCTCTCATTCCCTGGAGGAACATCGGAAGCATGTACGCTTAGTCCTCCAGAAACTCAGAGACCACCAGCTTGGGGCGAAGCTGGAGAAGTGCGAGTTTGAAGTCCAGCAAATCGCATTTCTAGGGTATATTATCTCCTCAGAAGGTTTCCAAATGGAGGGTTCTAAGGTACAGGCAGTCCTGGATTGGGTGCAGCCCACTAGTTTGAAGGCGCTTCAGCTTTTTCTGGGCTTTGCGAATTTTTATAGACGGTTTATCGCTGGATTTTCGTCTATAGTGGCCCCCTTGGTGGCACTCACTAAGAAAGGGGCGGATGTTGCTCACTGGTCTTGTGAGGCCAAAGCGGCCTTTGCCCGTCTCAAAAGGGCATTTGTCTCGGCCAAGGTGCTGCGACACCCAGATCCAGAGCGTCCTTTTGTGGTAGAAGTGGATGCCTCTGAGATAGGTATTGGGGCAGTGCTCTCTCAGATGGGGGTGTCTGATAATCGCCTTCATCCCTGTGCTTACTTTTCCCGTAAATTTTCATCTGCCGAGATGAATTATGATGTGGGTAACCGGGAATTGTTGGCTATAAAGGATGAACTCGGGGAGTGGAGACACTGGCTTGAGGGGGCTAAGTTTGTGGTCTCAATTCTCACCGACCATAAGAATCTGGCATATTTAGAGTCAGCGAAGCGGCTCAATGCCAGGCAGGCACGATGGGCTTTGTTTTTTGCTCGCTTTAATTTTTTGATAACATATCGCCCTGGGTCAAAAAACATCAAGGCTGATGCGCTCTCGCTGAGTTTTGCTCCAGTTCAAGAGACCACCGAGGAGCCATTGCCCATTGTGTCCCCATCATGTATTAAAGTGGGCATTACCCAGGACCTCTTGTCATTAGTCCTTAGAGCACAGGAGCAGGCTCCTCCAGACCTTCCGGTAGGTCTCTTGTTTGTGCCTCCTAGGTTAAGACAGCGAGTGTTCCTGGAATTCCATGCCAAGAGGTCGGCAGGGCATCCGGGTATTGCCAGAACTCGGGAGTTGCTGTCTAGGGCGGTGTGGTGGCCCTCGGTGGCTAGGGATGTGGATCAGTGGGTTCGGGCATGTGACGTTTGTGCCCGAAATAAAACTCCTAGAGGGGTTCCTGTCGGCCCATTACATCCACTCTCTATTCCGTCTAAGCCATGGACCCACATTTCCATGGATTTTGTGGTGGACTTGCCCAAATCCTCGGGGATGACAGCCATTTGGGTTGTCGTTGACAGGTTTTCGAAGATGGCGCATTTCGTTCCACTGGTTGGGTTGCCATCGGCCAGACGCCTGTCTGAGTTATTTATGCAGCATGTTGTGCGCCTCCACGGGTTGCCACTTGATGTGGTCTCTGACCGTGGATCCCAGTTTGTGGCCAAATTCTGGAGGGCATTTTGTTCTGATCTCCAGATTTCTGTGAGCTTGTCGTCAGGCTACCATCCACAGTCTAATGGGCAGACTGAGAGGGTGAACCAGTCCTTGGAGCAGTTCCTCAGGTGTTATGTCTCCAAGTGTCATACTGACTGGGTTGCTCATCTGTCCATGGCGGAGTTTGCCTATAACAACGCGGCTCACTCTGCTACAGGGATCTCTCCCTTCCTTTGTGTGTATGGGCATCATCCTAAGGCCAATTCTTTTGACCCCCTGGATTCCACGCCTGGTGGTTCCTCTGTTGTTTCGGTCCTTAGGGGTATTTGGAGGAAAGTGAAGAAAGCCCTTGTGTCTGTGTCATTAGTGACCAAAAGGGTTTTTGATAAGCGGAGAAGACCCTGCAGCTTCAAATTAGGAGACTTCGTCTGGTTGTCCACCAAGAATTTGAAGTTGAGACAGCCATCTCATAAGTTAGGCCCCCGGTTCATCGGCCCTTATAAGATCACCAGGGTTATCAATCCGGTGGCATTTCAGTTAGATCTGCCCCGTTCATTGGGTATCAATAAAACATTTAATTGTTCCCTTTTAAAACTGGCGGTTAGTAATCCTTCTTCCAGGGGAAGACCTTCTCCTCTTCTGATACGGGGTCAGAGGGAGTTTGTGGTTGAAAGGGTTCTTGACTCCAAGATGGTTCGGGGTCGGCTGTCATTTTTGGTGCAGTGGAAGGGGTATGGCCCGGAGGAGCGGTCGTGGGTGCGCAGTTGTGATCTTCATGCCCCCAGACTGATACGCTCTTTCTTCTCGCAGTTCCCCGATAAACCCGGTGGTAGGGGTTCTTTGACCCCTCGTCAGAGGGGGGGTACTGTTAGGATCTCCTGCTCTGTGCTGCCACGTCGCCATGGCAACCGGGAGGCAAGTGTTAGCGAAGTAACCTGAGCGCAGCTGATACTCCGGTCCGGGTTTTTACTGTGTAGTGGTTACAGGCTCTGTGCACGGCAGGGAATCCGGCGCTGGTTTTGTGCTCCCAGTCTGTGAGGTCTGAGTGGGGCGTGGACAGCACCTGCTATATAAACCATCCTCTCAGGCTAGGCAAATGCTGCTGAATCTTTGTTTGTTAGTCAGTTCCAGAGAGTTAGCTAGTACTGTGTGATTTTGTATTTACTTGTTGCTTACTGCGAATAGGCCTTGGGATTCGGTACTTCATTCTGCCAATCCGGACCTAGCAGTAAGACTGGAGTCAGTTGTTTGACCTGCTGGGGTTCTTTTGCTATTCTGTGAACCCAGCAGGTTTGCAGCTGTACTCTCAGACCTGCTTGCTTAATCCTCCCTCACTGTGCAGGGCGTCCAGGTGTCAGTTTAGTGGCAGTAAGCTGAACCTGTGCCCTGCAAGTGGGGGTTAGGATTGTGGATACTCTCCTTGTGTCTATATTTCTATCTCTGACCAAGGAGTTTATTCCCACACCCGTTGGTAACCCTTTGGGGTTTTTTCTGTTGCTCTTAGCAACATCATTTCAGGTGCTCCACATGTGAAATCACTACACATCGCTTCATTGTCCGCTCTATTCCATCTGAGCATTCCTGACACTAGGGAGACACCAAATTCCTGAGCCTTTGGGCTTCTCCGTTCACTTTGTGTTTATTAGTTATTCCATCACCTCCTGTGTATGTTATGTTATACTATCTGTGAGTTCGTTTGCTTCGCTTCCCTCTCTGTTCATACACCGGTATACCCCTGTTAGCACTGGTGTGGGTAACAGTGGGGTTGGTTTTAACCACTACTCACAACACCCTTGGTCTGGTACTGATGCCCACGAGTTCAGCTTGGTCTGGAGTTCGCTGGTATGTGTGCCGCTACCTTGCGGCTGTTGGGTCCTCTGCCACGTGTGACACGACTAGCAGAAGGGCCCCACGTTGGGCGCCATTTGTAACAGGAGTCTTGCTAGAATATGCTCTGCTACAAAATTCCACCAGCAACCTTCTCCAGGCTTGTGCAAAAACAACAAACACCTTTTATTCAGGTAGCTCAAATACAGAGAAACACATAAAACACATAAAACAAAGATAGTCTTTAGTATAAACAACCAGGAAGGTTAGGCCCTGCCTCACTCCCTTTTCCTAAATAAGGAACCCTTTAGGTCCCGGCATCCTGACACTAGTGGCCCAGCCCTCCGGATCCCACTGTCCCTAGCAGGCCTATCACCTGGACACTAATTGCCTTCAGGATCCCTGACTCATGGGAGAGACTCTGCTTTAAACCCAGCACCCAGGTGCTGGCTGATGAAGCAGCTTTTTGGGCTAAGAAGCCTATAAGACCTGGTCTGGGGCAAATGGATGGGAACCTGGTCCATCCACACTTCCCGTCCACCCCCAGGACCCTGTGTGTAGCTTACAGGTGGCAAAGTACCTCTCCTGCCACAATATATATAGTGTTACACAGAATATACGATTTGGTATTTTTCCTGTGTTTTTCAGTCACCTCATACCACTTAAATCCTCTGTTCTGTGTCCTGTATTTACTGTCACATTACATAGGGGGTTATTTGCAGGTATTATTTTTTGTCTGGCTATATTGTACTGTTACGCTCTAAGGCTACCCTATGGTGGGAGGCCGACTTCTGCAGTACACCCAGGCCTGGTGAAAGACCACTTCAGACGCCTGGGTGCAGGAAGTTGTCTCCCACGGGTACGCAGTCTCTTTCAAGAGACGTCCCCCTTGCCAGTTTTGCACAATGGTTATCCCTGCGGATCCATTAATAGCGCGAGCTCTACACTTGGTTGTACAATCCATCCTGGATACAGGAGTGGTAGTGCCGGTACCTCTGTCTCAGAGTGGCAGGGGTTACTATTCGACCCCGTTTCTAGTTCCGAAGCCAAATGGGTCCTTCTGGCCTATACTCAACCTCAAATCTTTGAACAAGTTTGTGAGAGTATCCAAATTCCGTATGGTGCTGGCCATGGAACCCGATGACTCTGTGGTTTCCCTGGACATACAGGATGCTTACCTGCACATACCTATTGCGATGTCGCATCAGCAATATCTGCGGTTTGCTATTGGCAACCTACATTATCAATTCCAGGCACTGCCTTTTGGATTGGCCACAGCCCCTCGAATCTTCACCAAGGTCATGATGACGGCTCTTCTCCGCCGTCAGGGAATCAGGATCCTGCCGTATCTGGACGACTTGATGATCCTGGCGAACTCCCAAGAGGTTCTCCTCAGTCATCTGGAACTGATGGTCCAATTCCTACTAGCCCACGGGTGGCTCATCAACTGGAAAAAGTCCTCGCTGGTCCCTGCTCGGAGTATGGTGCATATGGGGGCACTACTGGACACACACAGCCAACGATTGTTTCTGTTTCCAGAGAAAGTCCTGAAACTTCAGGACAGGATCAGATATTTCCTCTTTCGCCCAAAAGTGTCGATACTACTAGGCCTCATGGTGTCGTCTTTCAACATGGTAGAGTACGCTCAATTTCACTCCCACCCTCTGCAGAGGTTAATCCTTTCCAAGTGGGATGGCCTGCCTCATCGGATCAGGTCTCAAATGATCTCCTTGACTCCGGAGGTTCGTCTGTCACTAAGTTGGTGGCTACAGGACCAGCAGTTGAGCAGGGGGCGTCCCTTCTGGATATCCAACTGGGTCCTCCTGACAACACATGCCAGTCTGCGGGGGTGGTGCGCGGTGTTGGAGCAACACTCTCTCCAGAGTCGGTGGACCAGGGAGGAATCTCTCCTCCCGATAAACATTCTGGAATTGTGGGCAGTGTTCAATGCGTTGACACTAGTCCTGCCTCTAGTACAGAACAGGCCTGTTCAAGTACTATCAGACAACACCACCACGGTGGCGTACATAAATCATCAAGGCGGCACTCAAAGCCGCATGGCAATGCTGTAAGTATCAAAAATCCTCCATTGGGTGGAACGCCATCTGCCAGCAATATCGGCAGTGTTCATCCCCGGGGTCCTCAACTGGGAAGCGGATTTCCTCAGTCGTCAGGACGTTCACGCCGGAGAGTGGAGTCTTCATCCAGAAGTCTTTCAACTCCTAGTGGACAAGTGGGGCCTACCAGATGTAGACCTGATGGCGTCTCGACACAATCACAAGGTTCCGGTCTTCGGATCAAGGACAAGGGATCCTCAGCAGCGTTCGTGGACACACTGGCAATTCTATGGAACTTTCGGCTGCCATACGTGTTCCCACCAGTGTCACTCCTGCCCGGGGTTCTACGGAAGTTCAAGCAAGAATGAGGAATACTACTTCTAGTCGCTCCAGCGTGGCCCAAACGTCATTGGTTCTCAGACCTGCAGGGTCTATCGATAGTGCATCCTCTTCTACTTCCTCACTGCCCAGACCTCCTCGTTCAGGGCCCTTGTGTCTATCCAGGCCTGGTTTTACTGGCTTTGACGGTGTGGCTTTTGAAGCTTCACTCCTGAGGGCCAAAGGATTCTCCGAGGCAGTTATTCAAACTATGTTGAAGGCCCGCAAACCGACTTCTGCACGGATTTATTACAGGGTCTTGAAGTCTTACTTCACATGGTGTGCTGCTAAGAATTATGATGCCTATTCGTTCAGTACGTCTAAGCTTTTGGCCTTTCTGCAACAAGGCCTAGATTTAGGACTTCGTCTGGCCTCCCTCAAGTTTCATATATCTACCTTTGTCGGTGTGGTTTCAGAGGAAAATTATGTCTTTTCCGGACGTTCATACTTTCACTCAGGGCATTTTATGGATTCAGCCTCCTTATGTCCCTCTTGTGGCTCCATGGGATCTGTCTGTTGTCTTAAATGCCCTACAAGAGTCTCCATTTGAACCTCTTGAGTCTGTGGATCTGAAATGTCTTACACTTAAGGTCGTGTTTTTACTGGCTTTTGCCTCTGCTAGGAGGATGTTGGACTTAGGCCCCTTGTTCTGTCGTCCACCCTTTCTGATTTTTCACTGTGACCGGGCAGTTCTTCGAACTAACCCTGGTTATCTACCTAAGGTGGTGTCATTTTTTCATCTTAGCCAAGAGATTGTGGTTCTGGCCTTTATCTCTTCTGGTTTGTCCTCCAAAGAGCGGTCTTTGGATGTGGTACGGGCTCTCTGTATTTACGTAGAGAGTACTGCCTCCGTCAGGTCAGATACCCTTTTTGTACTTTTTGATTCTCACAAACATGGCTGGCCTGCGAATACGCAAACCTTGGCAAGGTGGATTAGAATGGTGATTGCACAAGCTTATCCACAGGCTGGTCTTCCAGCTCATGCTGCTATCAAAGCCCATTCTACCCGGTCTGTTGGACCTTCTTGGCGGCCCGCTGAGGTGCGTTCCACTGAACAATTGTGCATGGCGGCTACGTGGTCCTCTGTGAACACGTTCATCAGGTTCTATGCCTTTGATACTTCCGCCTCCCAGGATGCTTCCTTTGGACGCCGGGTTCTTGTACCAGCTTCAGTGCATCCCATCCATTCCCATCAGTAACTGCTTTAGGACATCCCCGATTATTCCCTGTGGAATACCAGTGTACCCTGCTGCAGAAAAGGAGATTTATGGTAGACTTACCATAGTTAAATCTCTTTCTGCAAGGTACACTGGATTCCACAGGGCATCCACCCTGACGCACTTAGCTTCTTTTAGGCACTACCGAAGATAGTTATGGTTAGGCTGCGGAGAGGGAGGGCTAGGGGGGTAATTCTCTGCATTGGGATGCTAGTTTCAGTCATATGACCACCAGCATCCTATCTGCCAGCATATCATATATATTCCTTTGGTAACCCTGGGTTATGTCCAAACCCTGAATAAAACAATGTTTACATATGATCAAATACTATATGAACTGTTATAGGTGACCTGGAGTAGCTAGGAACAGGCAGCATTTTACTGACTCTCACGCTGAAATCATTACAGTACTCCACGTTCTTCTCTGCTTGTTCTCGAGTGGGCTGGGACAGGACTGTTCCTTTAATTACATCCTTGCAAGAGGCTGAGGACTGGTCGGATTAGTGCTCTGAAGCCCGTCATCCTTTAATTGTCTAATTGTTTAAATGCATTTTCTACCCTCCTTTTTTATTCTTACTGGGGTGTATTTGTACATTCCGTTTTTTTGGTTTGGGGTTTTTTTTTGTTATATTTGTAGGTATGATATCAAGGATTGACACCACTTTCTTATTGTGCGAGAGCATGGACCTCATACAGTTTAGGGTCATTTAGATTATTGCCCCTATCATTTAGGTAGTTTTACCATCCTTTATTTGGTTTAGGGGTGGGGAGGTTCCTATGTAGTTTAGTTTAAGTTGTAGGAAGGGGGGCTGTTTTGGTATCCAAGTACACCTAGGGTGGGGTTGGAGGGTTTCTTTAGGTTTGATGTATATCCTATTTTGATTATTATGTACTGTACATTACTTTACCTGCACTGCCCAATTTCATTATCTATGACACATTTATTTTGTCCGTGTCTACCATCGTTTTCTTTTTGTACTTTTTTTTTTCTTTGTGTTGTTATACTCTCTTTAAAATGAATAAAAATGACTCAATTTAAAAAAAAATGAACGGTTATAGTTTATATTCTGGACTATGGGAAAAGAGGCATGATTGCTATTCAATTAGAAATCTGCAGTAAGTTTATGTAGGACTCAATGAGCAATGTGGATTTTAGTTTACAGCTACAGAGTATGTAGGGAAAAAAAGTAAAAATCCATATTTTATGTAAAAAATGTCAGGACATGGAGCAGTAACCCAGGGGGGGGGGGGTTGGGGCTGTGAGACCGGAGGTGGGGATCCCGGAGGTCAGCATACCAACCCCATATCCTGATCACAGTATGCAAGCAGGAAGGGGGGGGGGGGGGGGGGGCTCGCTGCACTCACCACAGTCTCTGTTCCCACTTTATGGACATCCATGAGTGGGAATAGTCCCTTTTAATTGGCATGCGGTGTTTGAACGCTAGGGATCCCGGCATCGCCATGGTCACTTTACCTCATCCCCCCAGGGGCACCCATCATAGTGAATAATGTATTTAGAGATTTTAAATAGGAAAGATGGCCAATAAAGATATATCATTTTTCAGGTGATTTTCTGTAAGAACAAAAAATAAGATTTTAATTACCTACCGGGAAATCCTTTTCTCTTAGTCCGTAGAGGATAATGGGGTCCACATTAGTATCATGGGGTATAGACAGGTCCACTAGAAGCCTTGGGCACTTTAAAAAATTAATAGTGTGCACAGGCTCCTCCCTCTATGCCCCTCCTACCAGACTCAGTCTAGAAACTATGCCGAGGAGACAGACATATCCTGAGGAAGGATGTAACAGAACAGTGGTGAGATTCGAACCAGCACACACAAACAAGAGGAAAGCCATACTAACCAACTGAACAGGAACAGCAACAGCTGAACCAACATTACTTAACTAAGTATACAGGACAGGATACACGAAGAACTGGGCGGGCGCCTAGTATCCTCTACGGACTACGAGAAAAAGATTTACCGGTAGGTAATTAAAATCCTATTTTCTCTTACGTGCTAGAGGATACTGGGGTCCACATTAGTACCATGGGGATATACCAAAGCTCCCAAACTGGGTGGGAGAGTGCTGAGGTTTGTGCAGAACTGATTGACCAAACTGAAGGTCCTCAGAGGCCAAAGTATCGAACTTGTAGCACTTAGCAAAAATGTGTTCGATCCAGACCAAGTAGCTGCTTGGCAGAGCTGTAAAGCCGAGACACCCCAGGCAGCCACCCAGGAAGAATCCACTGACCTAGTAGAGTGGGCCTATATTTTAGGAACCGGTAATCCTGCCGTGGAATAAGCATGCTAGATAGTAAGCCTGATCCAGCGAGCAATATACTGCTTTGAAGCAGGACGCACAGTTTTCTTGGGATCATAGAGAACAATTAACGAATCAGATTTTCTGTGACGAGTTGTCCTCTGAGGTAGCAGAGGTGTCAGTAAGCACCGGAACCACAACAGGTTGGTTGATATGAAACGCAGACACCACCTTAGGAAGAAATTGCTGATGAGTTCAGCTCTATCCTCATAAAAAATTAAATATGGGCTTTTGTGAGACAACGCCCATAGTTCGGACACACGCCTTGCAGAAGCCAAGGCCAACAGTGTAACAGTCTTCCACGTAAGAAGCTTAACGTCAACCTCCTATAAAGATTCAAACCAGTCCGATTGCAGAAACTGCAACACCACGTTAAGATCCCAAGGTGCTGTGGAAGGTACAAAGGGTGGCTGGATGTGCATAACACCCTTCAAGAACGTCTGAACCTCAGTGAGGGAAGCCAATTGTTTCTGGAAGAAAATGGACAAGGCCGAAATCTAGACTTTCAAGGAGCCCAAACGTAGGCCCACATCCACACCTGACTGTACAAAAAGGAGAAAACGCCCCAGTTGAAATTCCACTGCAAGAAATTTCCTGTTCTCACACCATGAGATATGTTTTTTCCAAATGCAGTGGTAATGTTTAGACGTTACCACCTTCTTAGATTTGATCAGGGTCAGAGTAACCTTGTTCGGAATGCCTTTCCAGGCTAAAATTTGACACTCAACTTCCATGCCGTCAAACGTAGCTGCGGTAAGTCTTGATAGACGAAAGGCTCCTATTGCAGAAGATCCTCTCGCAGAGGCCACGGGTCGTCCAGGAGCAACTTCAGTAGATCCGCGTACCAGGCCCTTCTCGGCCAATCTAGAGCAATGAGAATTGTTTGAACCTTTTCCCTTTTTATTCTTTTGAGAATTCTTGGGATCAGTGGAAGAGGTGGGAACACGTAAACCATCTGGTATACCCATGGAGTCACCAGAAGGTCTACCGCCACTGCTTGTGGGTCTCTCGACCTGGAACAATAGCGCTTTAGCTTCTTGTTGAGACGAGAGGCCATCATGTCTATCTGTGGAATTCCCCACCGGGTGAAGGTCCCACTCTCCTGGGTGGAGGATGTGCCTGCTGAGGAAGTCCGCTTTCCAGTTATCTACTCCCGGAATGAACATTGCTGACAGCGCCACCGCGTGTTTTTCTGCCCAGAGGAGAATTTTTGTTACCTCTGACATTGCAGCTCTGCTCTTCGTTCCGCCATGTCGGTTTATGTATGTTACTGCTGTTACATTGTCCGACTGAACCTGAATGGCTTGATCTTGAAGAAGATGCGATGCCTGTAGAAGGGCGTTGTATATGGCCCTTAGTTCCAGAATGTTGATTGGAAGAATGGCTTCCTGACTTGACCATTTTCCTTGGAACTGTTCCCCTTGGGTGACTGCCCCCCAACCCCTGAGGCTTGCGTCCATGGTTAGCAGATTCCAATTTTGAATCCCGAACCGTCGACCCTCGGTCAGGTGAGAAGTCTGGAGCCACCACAGAGGAGAAATGCTGGCTTTTGGCGACAGACGTATCCTCTGGTGCATGTGAAGATGCGATCCGGACCACTTGTCCAACAGATCCAGCTGGAATGGCCTGGCATGAAACCTTCCATACTGCAGAGCCTCGTAAGAGGCCACCATCTTCCCCAGAAGGTGAATGCACAGATGCACCGATATCCGGATTGGTTTTAGGACATCCCGCACCATGGACTGGATTACCAATGCCTTTTCCAACGGAAGGAACACCTTTTGTTCCTCCATTTCCAGGATCATTCCTAGGAACGGAAGCCTCCGTGTTGGTCCCAGGTGGAATTTTGGCAGGTTCAGAATCCACCCGTGATCCTGGAGATGTGAGAGGGCAATGCTGTCTAACAACCTCTCCCTGGAAGGTGCTTTTATCGGCAGATCGTCCAGGTATGGTATTATGTTCACTCCCTGTTGCGGAGGAAAAACATCTCCGCCATTACCTTGGTGAATACCCTCTATGCCGTGGAGAGGCCAAATGCTGATAGTGACAGTTCTGCAGGGCAAACTTTAGATTTGCCTGATGAGGCGGCCAAATCGGAATGTGAAGGTACGCATCCTTGATTTCCAGAGACACTGAGATCACCGCTCTCAGAGACTCCATCTTGAATTTGAACACCCTTAAATACGGGTTCAGAGATTTGAGGTTGAGAATGTGTCTCACCGAACCGTCCGGTTTCAGTACCATAAACAGGTTGTAGTAATAACCCTTGTTTTGTAGTTGAAGTGGAACTGGGACAATGACCCGAGTCAGCACCAGTTTTTGAATTGCCGTCTGTAAAGTCACACTTGCTTCCGGAGAAGCTGGTAAGCCTGATTTGAAGAATCTGTGAGGTGGGAGTTCCGGAAACTCCAGTCTGTATCCCTGGGTAATAAGGTCTGTGACCCAGGAGTCCTGGCAAGACATTGCCCAAACGTGACTGAAAAAGCGTAACCGTGGTCCCACCTGCCTGTCTTCCAGGCAGTGTGGTCCACCGTCATGTTGAAGGCTTTGAGGAAGCAGACCCGGAGGTCTGTTCTTGAGAACCTGCAGCTGCTGATTTTCTGGTTTTACCTCTATTACCTTTGAAGGTAGAAGAGGAACCCTTGGACTTGCATTTGAACTTTGCTGTCCGAAAGGATTGCTGAGTTGGAGTAGTGTAGGTTTTCCTAGCTGGGGGTGTAGTGAAAGGAAGGTACGTAGACTTACCCACCGTAGCCTTGGATATTAGCTTATCCAGTTCATCCCCGAACAGGACTTCTCCTGTGAGGCAGATTTTCCACTCCTTTCCTGGAGTCCGCATCCGCAGTCCACTGGCGTAGCCACAATCCCCTGCTGACACTGCGATGGCAGTGGTGTGTGCATTGAGCAAACCAATTTCCTTTTAGACCTCCACCATAAAATTAGCAGAAACTTGGATATGCTGCAGGAGTAAAACAATGTCCCCTCTGGGTAAGGTATCCAAACTGTCAATTAGATTACCTGACCATTTTGTGATGGCTCTAATGATCCATGCGCAAGCAATAGTAGGTCTCTGGGCCACCCCCACCGACATATACAGTGATTTGAGAGTGTTCTCAATTTTGCGGTCAGCTGTGTCCTTTAAGGATGCTGCCCCAGGCACCGGTAAGACAATCTTACGTGACAACCTAGATACCGATGCGTCGACAATCGGCGGGTTTTCCCATTTCTTCCTATCATCCAGGGGAAAGGATGTAATCAACCTTGTAGGGATCTGAAATTTCTTGTCAGGGTTAGCCCAAGTTTCTTCAAACAGGGCATTCAATTCCTTTGATGCAGGAAAAGTAGCTGAGGATTTATTTTTTATATTAAAAAAGGATTCCTCCTCCACCTCTGTCGTCTTGTCAGGAATGTGCAGGACATTTCTGATAGCCTCTATCAGGGCCTGTATGCCCTGTGATAAGACAGCTTCCCCCTGCTCGCTTCCACCTCACCCTCCTCTGGATATGATGTATCGTCATCAGTGTCATCCTACATGAGCTGTGCCAGAGAATGCTTTTGTGGGCCAATGGTGGGGTTATGTCACACTGGTATAGGATCTGAATCTCTATTTATCAGGTCATCCATAGACTCTTAAAATTTGTGTCTTTCTCATTATTGGATAATTTAGTTTGAAATATTCAATATCATCCATTTAATGGAAGCTAACCGTGGGGGTTCTGCCCCACGAGCCTGAGAATGAGCACTATCCTGGGTACAGGGTAGTGAGTCTCCAGGGTAAGAAAGGCACTTAGCCGTGCAGGAAACACAGTCCCTGGACATGGTAATGTGAAAGGACACACACGCACCCACACACAGAAGGAAATAAACACAGTTTAACCCACACAGAGCCCCAAGGGAGAGACAGAAATCGTAGCCAGTTACACACAGCGTCCCTGTAGCCAAGAAATTATCAGCTGGGTCGCCACACTAAGTCCCTTAAGAGGGCTTAGTATTTAATACTGCTCCACCCTTTTCTTAGACCCCTTGGTACCGCTGTGATTCCTGTTAGAGCATGCTGCAGAGGGAAAATGGCGCTGGTGAGCTGCTGGAAGCCCCGCCCGCTTAATGTTGCTCAGATTCCTGCTTTTATTTAGACTGGCCAGAGGTACTTTTCAGACTAACAGAGGGTTAAAACCAGTAGTATAGTGAACCACCTTTCATCAAACTTTTGACAGGTGCCCCGCCCCCTTTAAAATCCCGCCCCCTTTTAATTGTGTTTAATATAAAACTGATATCAAATGATATAAAACTGATATCAAATGATTATTGATTGGCTATTAAGAACAGAATCTGACCCTTAAATGGCTAACCAAAAAAAGCTTATGAAAAAGGCGTATTATACGGTATTAAAGCCGGGCAGTTATTGCCGTGTCGATAAATATTATAAGGCTAATAAAGGCAAGTTCAAAAGAGTGGAAATTAAAAAATGGTTTCAAGTACAAGGCGCTTACACATTACATAAGCCGGCACGAAAAACCTATAAAAGGAACATGATTTGCGTATCGGGTATAAATCAACAATGGCAATGTGATCTGGTTTCGCTCATAGACATTGCAAAGTACAATGATGGTTTTAAATATATATTAACCATCATCGATATATTCAGTAAGAAAGCGTGGGCGGCTGGTCTAGCATCCAAGAATGCAACAACAGTCGCTAATGCTTTTGAAAAAATATTCCAACAGGGTTGCGTGCCAAAGAAGTTGCAAACCGATAATGGTAAAGAGTTTCTAAACAAAATCTTTAAAAAAGTGTTAGAAAAATACGGCATACATAATTTCACAACCAATAATGAAGTGAAATCGGCCATTATAGAACGCTTCAATAGGACTTTAAAAACAAGGATGTGGCGTTATTTCACAGCGCGGAACACGTACAGATATATAGATGTCTTACAAGATTTCATAAACCGCTATAATAACACATACCATAGAACGATTAAGTGTACACCGTGTGATGTGGGGCCCTCTAACGCTTTGAGAATTTTCAAGACGATGTACGGCGATTACTTTAGAACTAAGAAAATTACACCACGTTTTTACATCGGTGAACATGTACGCATATCCAAATATAAGGATATATTTCAGAAAGGGTATGAACAGAATTTTTCTGAGGAAATATTTGTCATACAGAATGTGAACACTAAAGGTGTTAAGCCGCTTTATAAGTTGACGGATCTCTACGGCGAAGAAATTACCGGCCGTTTTTACCCCGATGAGTTACAAAGCGTGCCAAAAAACTATAATAGAATATACAAAGTGGAAAAGATTTTAAAACATAAGACGGTCACCGGTCGGAAATACGCGTTAGTCAAGTGGCGCGGGTACCCCGCAAAATTTAACAGTTGGGTTGACGCATCAGAGATAAAAGATATATAAAACGTGCCGCGCTCTAAACAAAATGAGCGATGGATGACAAAACGTTTTACATAACCTTACCCAGCAATGCCTCAGCGGATACTTTTCCGCAAAATAAGATTTCTAACTATACAACAAAACTTGCAAAGTCGATACACTTAAGCGGTGAGTGGGAAGTCGCTCTTACAGAAATACAATATCCACACACGTGGAATACCTTGGATATACAAGATTGTAAGTTACAAATAACACAGGATGTTATGTTTTCCAATCCAGTTGTGGAATTTGCAGCCGTGTGCGTTAAACCCGGATTTTATAAAACAATCGACGCGCTACTGGACGTAATCAACGCGGAAATAGGGCGACAAACTGGATGGCGGATTAAGACTAGTGTACGATCCGCTTGAACGCGTTGTAACATGCGATAGTAAGCGGCTGTATCATCTTACAGCCAGTGATAAACTGACGATCCTTGGTTTACAACCTAAAACTAAGATTTCTAAACCATGCGCCGACATCAAAGGCGGCCAGTATACGCTGTATGTGTATACTGACATTATCGAGCACCAGAGGGTCGGTGATAGCTACGTACCGCTACTATGCACAGTTGAAATTAAGGGATATAACAACGAGGTGATCACAATACGATATGAGAAACCCGATTACGTACCATTGTGCAAAGCGCATTTTGACACTGTAGCCATAGAGATAAAGAACGACCAGAACAAGAACATCTCATTTAAGTTTGGTAAAGTGATCGTGAAACTACACTTTAGACGTCGCAAACACGATATTTATTAACTAAACAGGATGGTCGCTGTTAAAAATGATGGCAATCCAGATCTCTACGCGCAATATTATAAAACGCAGGCCGGTAATGGATTACCAGGTTTTCACGGCAGCGCGTACATGTACGGCTGCGGTTTAGGCGGTATTTTTCGAAGTCTTTTCAGAAAAGCTGTTCCTCTTTTCCGGAGGGGTTTAGAGTTAGCTAAACCGCATATGAAGACCGCGGCACTAAATATAGCGAAAGACGTTATCAGACAAGCCACAACGGCCGTGATGAATAAGATACACGATGCGAACCAAGCAAAACAAGACGGTTCAGGACTAATATATACAAGAAAAGGCGTGTCTAAAAGAAAACGGAAGCGTATGATAGCGCTTCCGCCTTGGGACATACCCTTTTTAAATAAAAACCAGAGACGACGCAACTCAAAGAAGAGAAAGCCGAAGCGCTCCGTTGGTGATATTTTTTAAACATGTCTTTTATACACCACGAGTCCGTTGAATGCGCAAAAACAGAGCTGGATCTTTTTGACGTGCCCCCGACACAAACTAGCATAGAGAAAAGTCTATACGTCGAAGTTCAACCTTTAGCGGCATTATCCGACACAGCACCGCTTGAATTTTATATAGCGGCCAGCGGCGAACACTACTACGATCTGAACAACACGCTGCTGTACGTGACGTGCAAGATCGTACGAACAGATAACACACCGATACCGCAAGGTGCACGGGTCGCACTTATTAATTACCCCATAGCGACTTTATTCAACCAAGTGGATGTAACTTTGGGCGACAGGCTCATATCACAATCCAACAATCTATACGCATACCGCGCATACATTGAGACTATATTGAATTACAGCTCAGACGTTTTGTCAACAAAGCACACAACAGGATTATTTTACAAAGATTCGGCTGGAGAATTTAACAACACGGTGCTGGACGGACCGAATACGGGGTTCAAAAAACGAGCAGGAGCGACAGAGCAGAGTCGCACGGTTGAATTGCTAGGACCGCTTCACTGCGACCTTTTTCATCAACATAAACTAATTTTAAATGCCGTTGACCTGAAGATTAAACTAACCAGAAACAAAGACGCATTCTGCTTAATGTCGGCTGACGCGGATGCCTTTAAAATACAGATCACAGCGGCTTCCCTGTTCGTGAAAAGAGTACAGGTCTCACCGGCCATGCGGATTGGGCACGCGCAGGCCCTGCTAAACGGCAACGTGAAATACGCGATTGACCGCGTTGGGATGAAAATCTACAGCGTACCAGCAGGCAGTTGAGTATTTAATCTAGAAAATCTATTTTTAGGTCAAGTGCCGAAAACCGCCATAGTCGGCTTTGTGGATAACGAAGCATTTTCAGGAATCCATAACCGGAATCCCCTTTGCTTTGAACATAAAAATTTAAGTTTTGCGTCCCTTTATCTGGATGGAACACCGCACCCTGCAAAACCATTTCAACCAGACTTTGAACACGGTAATGCTGTAAGAGAGTATATGTCACTCATACAGATCACAAATAAGCAGAAATCTGACAATGGTAAACTGATTGACCGCGAAGAGTACCTCAGAGGTTACACACTATTTGCTTTTGATCTGTCGCCGGAGCAGGAATGTGGAGAACACCTCTCCCTGATAAGAACGGGCAATCTACGTGCTGAATTTCGCTTTGCAAAAGCGTTGGACAGGACAGTCAATGTGATAATATACGCTCTATTTGATAACATCATCGAGATTAATCAAAGACGCGATGTGCTGTACGATTATCTATAAATGAAATAAACTAACACTACGCTGCTGAAAAATGAACACATTACAGATAAACTGTATTCTGTACGCTGCGCAAAGCACACGGCATATTTTTAAAGGAACGTATCCGTGTGATCTGTTGCCTGCCGATAAACTGACGCATTACCCCTGCGCATTTGTAATTAACACACATAGCAGGGGCAGCCTGGCGAACACTGGTTGGCTGTATATTTTAATGAAGATGGCATTTGTTATTTCTTTGATTCCTACGGTCTCTCGCCGGACAGTGACATTTTCCCAAAGAATATCATAAAGTTTTTACATTTTAATTCAAAAAGTATTTGTCACCAAAACCGTCGGTAACAAGATTTTTCAAGCGATGTATGCGGTCAATACTGTATTTACTTTATATTTTTTATGTGTAAAAACTACAAATATGATGATTTCTTGACACAGTTTAGTAATGATACAAAACGTAATGACCGTTTAGTTTCAAACTTTGTAAGGCGTATGCCAAGAAGCCATTGTTTGAGTCATTATACATATATATATATTCAGAATTGTGTAACTTGTTGTAATAACCAATGTGTTTGATGCTTTTTATGTACAATGTGTCATAACTATGATTATTTTAAAATAAACATCAATGTTTTTAATCTTTATGCTGTTGTGTGTATGTAAGTTTCTTTCAAAGACAACTGATTAGAATAAAGAAAAAACGGGGTCTTTCTAAATCATGAATATATTTTATTAGATCATAAAGTTTATTTACAGATACATTGCCGATGCATTATTATAATATGTCATTTATTACAGTTCTACGCGTAAAAACTAGTGATGAGCGGATTCGGTTTTACTCGGTTTTACTCGGTTCTCAAAACCGAATCTTATTGGCTCACTGATGTCACGTGTTTTGGATAGCCAATAAGATTCGGTTTTGAGAACCGAGTAAAACCGAGTAAAACCGAATCCGCTCATCACTAGTAAAAACTACAAATATGGTGATTTCTTGACATAATTTAGTAAAAATACAAAACATACATTGTGGTACAAAATAAGCACACAAATTTACAAAAATAAATAAATAAACAAACAAACATTAGTTATACATTAGAATGTCAACCACGGTGATTCCTGAAACAGATCTACGGCTCTTTTCCTAGGTAGTAAGTAGCCGTGCGGCGTTGTTAGGCCTGGTGAACTTAAAACATTTATACGTCTTTTCTTAAGGTTTTGCGGTGGCGCGGGCGATGATACAGCAACATCAGTGTCATCGTTCGCCTCTGCTTTTAAACAGTCTAGGTACATTCTAGTTGACGCATTACTAACAAATGTGGATGGCACATTTAATTCAGACAAAGCACGCATAAATTCAGGCCAGCCAGTCGGCATCTTACGACTCGTCACGCTATGGTTTTGTGTGATGCTTCTTATTAAATCCAGCATGTTGGAACCCTGCACAGCTGTGCCTATATACAGAAACTCGCCTTTAGCATTCCAGTTTGTGATGTGCTTAGAGCGTGTCATTTTATTCAATAGTATTTCACAGTGTGTTTTTTTCCTCGCATTAACACCGCTCAGTATTTCATGATAAACATCGGCAGCATCCGGATGTGCAGGGTTAATTGTTTCATGAAAGACATTTGTACCAGGTGATAAAAGAGTTAAAGTTGACATTTCACCATCAATCTGTTTACTCAGGACCAGATACGGCTGCAAAGCGGCTGTGTAACGTTTTGCCTTTTCATATTCTGATAAATTGTTATTCTGTAGTATGTTTACGATCTCTACATCTAGACCTTGTGTGGCTGTTTTACGTATGTCATCGGAATTGGGTTTGTTTTGTAAACGCTCTATCTGTCGCAGGGGCACCAACATAACCGTACAAACGCCATAAAGCTGTATCACAAAGCACAGCCGGATAAACAGATTCACTACTATGATTTTACCAGTCTGTATCCTTTTGTCAACAAAACCAAAATGTACCCAATAAAACACCCACGTATAATCTATCGAAATTTTGGGGATGTTACAAAGTATTTTGGTATTGACAAAGTAAAAGTGTATCCACCACGGGGTCTTTTCTTTCCTGTTCTACCTGTTAAAATGCGTGGAAAAATGATGTTTCCTTTATGTCGCACATGTGCTGAGTCTGGACAGACAGAGCCTTGTGTCCATAGCGATGAATGCAGGGCAATCACGAGTTAAAACTGGCTGTAGACAAGGGTTACAAAGTGTGTAAAATCTATGAGGTGTGGCAATTTGATGAACGATCTGACGATTTGTTTTCAGGTTACATTAAAATGCATCTTAGGGATAAACAAGAGGCTTCTGGTTATCCCGATTGGTGTACAGACTCTGAGAAACGCCAGGCGTATATAGACGCCTATCAAAAAAATGAAGGTGTGTCTTTACGACCCGATCACATAGAAATCAACCCCGCAAAAAGACAAATTTCAAAATTGTTTTTAAACTCCTTATGGGGAAAGTTTGGTCAACGTAATAACATGCCCAACACTTGTCTAGTGTCTGACCCCGACAAGCTTTTTGAATACGCGTTTTTACCGCACTATGAGGTGTCTGCTTTAGACTTTATAGATGATAGTACCGCAATGCTTAATTGGAGATATGCAAAAGATCATTACTCCAAAGCTTCCAATACAAATATATTTATAGCTGCGATTACAACCGCGCATGCTAGGATTGAATTGTACAAACTATTGGATAGATTACAAGAACGTTGTCTTTACCATGATACAGATTCTGTGATTTTTGTCAGCAGGCCCGGTGATTGGAATCCACCATTGGGTGATTATCTAGGCGAGCTGACTAGCGAGCTACCAGCGGGTGCCCATATAACAGAGTTTGTCTCATCAGGCCCCAAATCATATGGATATCGTCTGAACAATGGAAAGACTAGTTTAAAAGTTAAAGGTATAACGCTCAATGTTGATAATGCGCAACACATTAACTTTGAAAGCCTGAAAGACCTGGTCTTAGATTATCCCTTAAACCCCGTAGGGGATGATCAGAAAAAAATTGTGCTCCGTCAACCCGATATAGTCCGATTTAAAAAGTACTGGCAGATTGAAACGCGCACGCTGCAGAAAACGCAAAAGTGTGTTTACACTAAACGGAGACTTACAGATACCCAAACGGGACTGTTGTGAAGTTATTAGGATGGATGTCCGGTTACAACACCCCTTCTCATGTATTTTAGCAGGCCCCTCCAATTCGGGTAAAAGTTATTTTGTGAAAATGTTGCTGAAAAATGCACTTACGCACATATCACATGTGCCTGATAATATTGTTTGGTTTTATGGCTGTTGGCAACCTATGTACGATCAGCTTCTGCGTGATTACCCAAGCATGCGTTTTATAGAGGGTCTACCTGAGACTTTTAACGACGACCAACTTTTTTCCCTTGATAGGATTAATTTAACGGTTGTTGATGATCTGATGGAGTCGGCTAGTAATAATTCTGAGATTGAGAATGCATTCACAAAGTATGTACACCACAGAAACCAGTATCATGTACCTAGTGCAAAATGTCTTTTGCCAAGGTAAAAAGAGCAAGACGATACATCTAAACACAAAATATATGGTCCTTTTCAAAAACCCACGGGATAAATTGCAGGTGACGACGCTGGCTAGACAAATGTACCCCACTAATAGTCGGTTTCTGGATGCATTCCAAAATGCAACATCCACACCGTATGGCTATTTACTGGTTGCTTTAAGAACCAATACGCTTGACGAATACCGTTTACGAAGCGGTTTATTTCCACCGGCTGAACCGGTGGCTTATGTCATTAAAAAGAGAGGCTCTAAAAAGCTATAAACGCACAACTTTTAGTCATTTGTCATAGTCCTATCAGCCGTGAACATGTCAGCCAGGATAAGCCTTAATTGGTCGCTTTTAAAGACGCTAATAAAGGTGACACCGACCCAAAGAAGTGCTATTTTATCCAACGCTTCAAACGATTTGGTGACTGCCATTTGTGAGATAGCCCTCAACATACTTAAAGGTAAAATACCATTGTCACAAAGACAGTTGAAGTACCTTAAAAAGAAGCGGGATCTAATAAAATCTCTTTGTAATAAGAAATGCACCATTGGTAAAAAGAAACGTTTGGTGAAACAATCCGGGGGATTTATTGGGTCGTTGCTTGGTTTTGCTATTCCATTAATAACAGGACTTCTGACTAACCGCTGATGGAATACGCTGAGAAAATGTATTTGGTGCCCCTGCGACAGATGAGCGTTTACAAAACAAACCCAATTCCGATGACATACGTAAAACAGCCACACAAGGTCTAGATGTAGAGATCGTAAACATACAACAGAATAACAATTTATCAGAATATGAAAAGGCAAAACGTTACACAGCCGCTTTGCAGCGGTATCTGGTCCTGAGTAAACAGACTGATGGTGAAATGTCAACTTTAACTCTTTTATCACCTGGAACAAATGTCTTTGATGAAACAATTAACCCTGCACATCCGGATGCTGCCGATGATGTTTATCATGAAATACTGAGCAGTGTTAATGCGAGGGAAAAAAAACTGTGAAATACTATTGAATAAAATGACACGCTCTAAGCACATCACAAACTGGAATGCTAAAGGCGAGTTTCTGTATAAAGGCACAGCTGTACAGGGTTCCAACATGCTGGATTTAATAAGAAGCATCACACAAAACCATAGCGTGACGAGTCGTAAGATGCCGACTGGCTGGCCTTAATTTATGCGTGCTTTGTCTGAATTAAATGTGCCATCCACATTTGTTAGTAATGCATTAACTAGAATGTACCTAGACCGTTTAAAAGCAGAGGCGAACGATGACTCTGATGTTGCTGTATCATCGCCCACGCCACCGCAAAACCTTAAGAAAAGACGTATAAATGTTTTAAGTTCACCAGGCCTAACAACGCCGCACGGCTACTTACTACCTAGGAAAAGAGCAGTAGATCTGTTTCAGGAATCACCGTGGTTGACATTCTAATGTATAAGTGATGTTTGTTTGTTTATTTATTTTTGTAAATTTGTGTGCTTATTTTGTACCACAATGTATGTTTTGTATTTTTACTAAATTACGTCAAGAAATCACCATATTTGTAGTTTTTACGCGTAGAACTGTAATAAATGACATATTATAATAATGCATCGGCAATGTATCTGTAAATAAACTTTATGATCTAATAAAATATATTCATGATTTAGAAAGACCCCGTTTTTTCTTTATTCTAATCAGTTGTCTTTGAAAGAAACTTACATACACACAACAGCATAAAGATTAAAAACATTGATGTTTATTCCAAAATAATCATAGTTATGACGCATTGTACATAAAATGCATCAAACACAATGGTTATTACAACAAGTTATACAATTCTGAATATATTTATCTGTATAATGACTCAAACAATGGCTTCTTGGCATACGCTTTACAAAGTTTGAAACTAAACGGTCATTACGTTTTGTATCATTACTAAACTGTGTCAAGAAATCATCATATTTGTAGTTTTTACACATAAAAAATATAAAGTAAATACAGTATTGACCGCATACATCGCTTGACAAATCTTGTAACCGACGGTTTTGGTGACAAATACTTTTTGAATTAAAATGTAAAAACTTTATGATATTCTTTGGGAAAATGTCACTGTCCGGCGAGAGACCGTAGGAACCAAAGAAATAACAAATGCCATCTTCATTAAAATATACAGCCAACCAGTGTTCGCCAGGCTGCCCACTGCTATGCGTGTTGATTACAAATGCGCAGGGGTAATGCGTCAGTTTATCGGCAGGCAACAGATCACACGGATACGTTCCTTTAAAAATATGCCGTGTGCTTTGCGCAGCGTACAGAATACAGTTTATCTGTAATGTGTTCATTTTTCAGCAGCGTAGTGTTAGTTTATTTCATTTATAGATAATCGTACAGCACATCGCGTCTTTGATTAATCTCGATGATGTTATCAAATAGAGCGTATATTATCACATTGACTGTCCTGTCCAATGCTTCTGCAAAGCGATATTCAGCACGTAGATTGCCCGTTCTTATCAGGGAGAGGTGTTCTCCACATTCCTGCTCCGGCGACAGATCAAAAGCAAATAGTGTGTAACCTCTGAGGTACTCTTCGCGGTCAATCAGTATACCATTGTCAGATTTCTGCTTATTTGTGATCTGTATGAGTGACATATACTCTCTTACAGCATTACCGTGTTCAAAGTCTGGTTGAAATGGTTTTGCAGGGTGCGGTGTTCCATCCAGATAAAGGGACGCAAAACTTAAATTTTTATGTTCAAAGCAAAGGGGATTCCGGTTATGGATTCCTGAAAATGCTTCGTTATCCACAAAGCCGACTATGACGGTTTTCGGCACTTGACCTAAAAATAGATTTTCTAGATTAAATACTCTACTGCCTGCTGGTACGCTGTAGATTTTCATCCCAACGCGGTCAATCGCGTATTTCGCGTTGCCGTTTAGCAGGGCCTGCGCGTGCCCAATCCGCACGGTCGGTGAGACCTGCACTCTTTTCACGAACAGGGAAGCCGCTGTGATCTGTATTTTAAAGGCATCCGCGTCAGCCGACATTAAGCAGAATGCGTCTTTGCTTCTGGTTAGTTTAATCTTCAGGTCAACGGCATTTAAAATTAGTTTATGTTGATGAAAAAGGTCGCAGTGAAGCGGTCCTAGCAATTCAACCGTGCGACTCTGCTCTGTCGCTCCTGCTCGTTTTTTGAACCCCGTATTCGGTCCGTCCAGCACCGTGTTGTTAAATTCTCCAGCCGAATCTTTGTAAAATAATCCTGTTGTGTGCTTTGTTGACAAAGCGTCTGAGCTGTAATTCAATATAGTCTCAATGTATGCGCGGTATGCGTATAGATTGTTGGATTGTGATATGAGCCTGTCGCCCAAAGTTACATCCACTTGGTTGAATAAAGTCGCTATGGGGTAATTAATAAGTGCGACCCGTGCACCTTGCGGTATCGGTGTGTTATCGGTTCGTACGATCTTGCACGTCATGTACAGCAGCGTGTTGTTCAGATCGTAGTAGTGTTCGCCGCTGGCCGCTATATAAAATTCAAGCGGCGCTGTGTCGGATAATGCCGCTAAAGGTTGAACTTCGACGTATAGACTTTTCTCTATGCTAGTTTGTGTCGGGGGCACGTCAAAAAGATCCAGCTCTGTTTTTGCGCATTTAACGGACTCGTGGTGTATGAAAGACATGTTTAAAAAATATTACCAACGGAGCGCTTCGGCTTTCTCTTCTTCTTTGAGTTGCGTCGTCTCTGGTTTTTATTTAAAAAGGGTATGGCCCAAGGCGGAAGCGCTATCATACGCTTCCGTTTTCTTTTAGACACGCCTTTTCTTGTATATATTAGTCCTGAACCGTCTTGTTTTGCTTGGTTCGCATCGTGTATCTTATTCATCACGGCCGTTGTGGCTTGTCCGATAACGTCTTTCGCTATATTACGTGCCGCAGCCTTCATATGCGGTTTAGCTAACTCTAAACCCCTCCGGAAAAGAGGAACAGCTTTTCTGAAAAGACTTCGAAAAATACCGCCTAAAGCCCAGGCGTACATGTACGCGCTGCCGTGAAAACCTGGTAATCCATTACCGGCCTGCGTTTTATAATATTGCGCGTAGAGATCTGGATTGCCATAATTTTTAACAGCGACCATCCTGTTTAGTTAATAAATATCGTGTATGCGACGTCTAAAGTGTAGTTTCACGATCACTTTACCAAACCTAAATGAGATGTTCTTGTTCTGGTCGTTCTTTATCTCTATGGCTACAGTGTCAAAATGCGCTTTGCACAATGGTACGTAATCGGGTTTCTCATATCGTATTGTGATCACCTCGTTGTTATATCCCTTAATTTCAACTGTGCGTAGTAGCGGTACGTAGCTATCACCGACCCTCTGGTGCTTGATAATGTCAGTATACACATACAGCGTATACTGGCCGCCTTTGATGTCGGCGCATGGTTTAGAAATCTTAGTTTTAGGTTGTAAACCAAGGATCGTCGTCAGTTTATCACCGGCTGTAAGATGATACAGCCGCTTACTATCGCATGTTACAACGCGTTCAAGCGGATCGTACACTAGTCTTAATCCGCCATCCAGTTTATGTCGCCCTATTTCCGCGTTGATTACGTCCAGTAGCGCGTCGATTGTTTTATAAAATCCGGGTTTAACGCACACGGCTGCAAATTCCACAACTGGATTGGAAAACATAACATCCTGTGTTATTTGTAACTTACAATCTTGTATATCCAAGGTATTCCACGTGTGTGGATATTGTATTTCTGTAAGAGCGACTTCCCACTCACCGCTTAAGTGTATCGACTTTGCAAGTTTTGTTGTATAGTTAGAAATCTTATTTTGCGGAAAAGTATCCGCTGAGGCATTGCTGGGTAAGGTTATGTAAAACGATTTGTCATCCATCTCTCGTCTTGTTTAGAGCGCGGCACGTTTTATATATCTATTATCTCTGATGCGTCAACCCAACTGTTAAATTTTGCGGGATACCCGCGCCACTTGACTAATGCGTATTTCCGACCGGTGACCGTCTTATGTTTTAAAATCTTTTCCACTTTGTATATTCTATTATAGTTTTTTGGCACGCTTTGTAACTCATCGGGGTAAAAATGGCCGGTAATTTCTTCGCCGTAGAGATCCGTCAACTTATAAAGCGGCTTAACACCTTTAGTGTTCACATTCTGTATGACAAATATTTCCTCAGAAAAATTCCGTTCATACCCTTTCTGAAATATATCCTTATATTTGGATATGCGTACATGTTCACCGATGTAAAAACGTGGTGTAATTTTCTTAGTTCTAAAGTAATCGCCGTACGTCATCTTGAAAATTCTCAAAGCGTTAGCGGGCCCCACATAACACGGTGTACACTTAATCGTTCTATGGTATGTGTTATTATAGCTGTTTATGAAATCTTGTAAGACATCTATATATCTGTACGTGTGCCGCGCTGTGAAATAACGCCACATCCTTGTTTTTAAAGTCCTATTGAAGCGTTCTATAATGGCCGATTTCACTTCATTATTGGTTGTGAAATTATGTATGCCGTATTTTTCTAACACTTTTTTAAAGATTTTGTTTAGAAACTCTTTACCATTATCGGTTTGCAACTTCTTTGGCACGCAACCCTGTTGGAATATTTTTTCAAAAGCATTAGCGACTGTTGTTGCATTTTTGGATGCTAGACCAGCCGCCCACGCTTTCTTACTGAATATATCGATGATGGTTAATATATATTTAAAACCATCATTGTACTTTGCAATGTCTATGAGCGAAACCAGATCACATTGCCATTGTTGATTTATATCCGATACGCAAATCATGTTCCTTTTATAGGTTTTTCGTGCCGGCTTATGTAATGTGTAAGCGTCCTGTACTTGAAACCATTTTTTAATTTCCGCTCTTTTGAACTTGCCTTTATTAGCCTTATACTATTTATCGACACCGCAATAACTGCCCGGCTTTAATACCGTATAATACGCCTTTTTCATAAGCTTTTTTTGGTTAGCCATTTAATATAAATGCGGCTTGTCTAAGGGTCAGATTCTGTTCTTAATAGCCAATCAATAATCATTTGATATCAGTTTTATATCATTTGATATCAGTTTTATATTAAACACAATTAAAAGGAGGCGGGGCTTTAAAGGGGGCGTGGCACCTGTCAATAGTTTGATGAAAGGTGGTTCACTATACTACTAAAACCCTTGGTAGTCATGGGTGACAGTGTGGGTATCATGGGTGGCTCAGCGGAGCCCCTCAGAGTGGGACACACGCAGCTACATGCCCTTCTGAGCCCTCTGGAGCACAGCCTGTACTCAGTGCTGCGCTCCTACCCATGTGCCGCCATTCCCGCCGGCGACCTGCTAACCGGGACGCCGGCGCTGTACATATCACTCTTCTCTCTTCTAACTCTGCTAGGGGCGGTGGCGTGCTGCGGGAGGTTATGCTGCGCCGTGGTGTGGCTTGCGAATAACTCCCTCAGGAGCTCAGTGTCCTGTCAGCGGAGAAACGGGACCATTGACTCTCCAGGAAGTTGGGCCGTTCTCCCCTCCAAGTCCCACGAAGCAGGCAGGCTGGTGCCAATCAGACCTTCCTGAAAACAACAAAACAAAATAAATGCAGAAGACTCTTCAGGAGCTTCCCTAAGCGTGACCGGGTCCTCCGAGCACATTTTCTAAACTGAGTCTGGTAGGAGGGGCATAGAGGGAGGAGCCAGTGCACACTATTCATTTCTTAAAGTGCCCAAGGCTCCTAGTGGACCCATCTATACCCCATGGTACTAATGTGGACCCCAGTATCCTCTAGGACGTAAGAGGAGACAGACATATTTTGAGAGAAGGATACAAAAGGATAGTGGTGAGATTACGAACCAGCACACACAAACAAGAGGAAAGCCATGCTAACCAAACTTGAAACAGCAATAGCTGAACCAAACAACAATACTTAACCAAGTATCAGTGCAGTAAGAACGAAGCACCAGGCGGGCACCCAGTATCCTCTACGGACTACGAGAAAAGGATTTTCCGGTATGTAATTAAAATCCTATTTTCTCTTACATCCTAGAGGATACTGGGGATCCATTTAGTACCATGGGGAAATACCAAAGCTCCCAAAACAGGTGGGAGAGTGCTGAGGTTCCTGCAGGACTGATTGACCAAACTGAAGGTCCTCAGAGGCCAAAGTATCGACCTTGTAGAAATAAGCAAACGTGTTCGAACCTGACCAAGTACTGTAGCTGCTCGGCAGAGCTGTAAAGCCGAGACACCCTAGGAAGCCGCCGAAGAAGAACCCACGACCTAGTCGAGTGGGCCTGAACAGATTTTGGAAATGGCAATCCTGCCGTGGAATAAGCATGCTGGATAGTGAATCTGATCCAGCGCGCGCAATGGACTGCTTTGAAGCAGGACACCCAATCTTATTGGGATAATAAAGAACAAACAGCGAGTCCGACTTCCTGTGACGAGCTGTTCGCTTTACATACACCTTCAAAGCCCTCACAACATCCAAAGACTTCGAAGTAGCAGAGGTGTCGGTAACAACCGGAACCACAATAGGTTGGTTGATGTGACACCACTTTAGGAAGAAATTGCTGATGAGTTCTGAGTTCAGCTCTGTCTTCAATGGAAAATTAAATAGGGGCTTTTGTGAGACAACGCCTCCAGCTCCGACACATGTCTTGCTGAAGCCAAGGCTAACAGTGTGATGGTCTTCCACGTAAGATATTTTATGTCAACCTCCTGTAACAGTTCAAACCAGTCCAATTGGAGGAACTGCAGCACCAAATTGAGATCCCAAGGTGCCTTGGGAAACACAAAGGGAGGTTGGATGTGCAGCACACCTCTCAAGAACGTCTTGACCTCGGGAATAGAAGCCAATTGTTTCTGAAAGAAAATGGACAAGGCCGAAATCTGGACTTTTATGGAGCCCAGACATAGGCCCACATCCACACCTGAGTGGAGAAAAAGTAGGAAACATCTCAAATGAAATTCCACCACAGAAAATATTCTTCTCTCACACCAAGAGATGTATTTCTTCCAAATACGGTGATAATGTTTAGACATTACCCCCTTTCTGGCTTGGATCATAGTCGGGATAACCTTGTCAGGGATCCCTCTCCCGACTAGAATCAGCCATTCAACTTCCATGCCGTTAAACGTAGCCACGGTAAGTCTTGATAGACTAACAGGCCCTGTTGCAGAAGATCCTAGCGAAGAGGTAGAGGCCACGGATCGTCGAGGAGCATCTCCAGAAGATCTGTGTACCAGGCCCTTCTTGGCCAGTCTGGAGCAATGAGTACTGCTTGAACCTTTTCCCTTTTTATTCTCTTTAGAATTCTTGAGATCAGAGGAAGTGGAGGAAACACGTACACTATTTGATAGACCCATGGAGTTGTCAGAGCATCTACAGCCACTGCCTGTGGGTCTCTCGAACTGGAGCAATACCGCTTGTGCTTCTTGTTGAGACGAGAGGCCATCATGTCGATTTGTGGATATCCCCATCGGCCTGTCAAGCACCTGAACACTTCTGGGTGAAGGCCTCACTCTCCCGGGTGCAGGTCGTGTCTGCTGAGGAAGTCTGCTTCCCAGTTGTCTATTCCCGGAATGAAGACCGCTGACAATGCCACAGCAGGTTTTTCTGCCCAGAGGAGAAGTATTGACACCTCTGACATTGCTGCTCTGCTTTTCATTCCGCCCTGTCGGTTAATGTACGCTACTGCCATCACACTGGGGGTAATTCTGAGTTGATCGCAGCAGCACTTTTGTTAGCAGTTGGGCAAAACCATGTGCACTGCAAGGGAGGCAGATATTACATGTGCAGAGAGAGTTAGATTTGGGTGGGTTATTTTGTTTCTGTGCAGGGTAAATACTGGCTGCTTTATTTTTACACTGCAATTCAGATTGCAGATTGAACACACCCCACCCAAATCTAACTCTCTCTGCACATGTTATATCTGCCTCCCCTGCAGTGCACATGGTTTTGCCCAACTGCTAACAAAATTCCTGCTGCGATCAACTTAGAATTACCCCCACTGTCTGAATGGCCCGATCGTGAAGAGACGAGGCCTGCAGAAGGGCGTTGTATACGGCCCTGAGTTTCAGAATGTTGATTGGAAGGACAACTTCCTGACTTGACCATCTATCTTGAAACTGCACCCCCTGGGTGACTGCTCCCCAACCTCTGAGACTTGCGTCTGTGGTTAGCAGAATCCAATTCTGAACCCTCGACGAGGTGAGAAGTCTGTAGCCAGCACAGAAGGGAGATCCTGGCTTTTGGTGACGGATGGATCCTCTGGTGCATGTGAAGATGCGATCCGGACCATTTGTCCAACAGATCGAGCAGGAAGGGTCTTGTGTGAAACCTTCCGTACTGAAGTGCCTTGTAAGAGGCCACCATTTTCCCCAGAAGGTGAATGCATAGATACACCGATATCCGGGTTGGCTTCAGGACATCCTGAACCATTGACTGGATTACTAATGCCTTTTTCAACGGAAGGAACACCTTCTGCGACTCCGTGGCCAATATCATTCCCAGGAATGGGAGCATCCGTGTTGGCTCTAAATGAGATTTCGGAAGGTTCAGAATCCACCCATGATCCTGGAGAAGTTTGGTTGAGAGACCAATGCTGTCCAGCAACCTCTCCCTGGACGGTGCCTTTATCAGAAGATCGTCCAGGTATGGAATTATGTTCACTCCTTGTTTTCTGAGGAGAAACATAATTTCTGCCATCACCTTGGGGAACACCCTCAGTGCCGTGAAGAGACTAAACGGCAGGGCCTGGAACTGGTAGTGACAGCCCTGCAGTGAAAACCGTAGATAAGCCTGATAAGGCGGCCAGATCGTAATGTGAAGGTACGCGTCCTTGATATCCAGAGACTAGGAATTCCCCCTCCTCCAGACCTGAGATCACCGCTCTCAGAGACTCCATCTTGAACTTGAACAGTCTTAAGTACGGGTTCAAAGACTTGAGGTTCAGAATCGGTTGTACCGAACCGTGCGGTTTCGGTACTACAAACAAGTTGGAATAATATCCCTTGTTTTGCAGATGAGGTGGAACTGGAACAATGACCCGAGTCTGTACCAATTTTTGAATGCCTCTTGCGAAACTGGGAAGCCTGATTTGAAGAATCTGTGAGGTGGGAGCTCCTGGAACTCCAGTCTGTAACCCTGGGAAATAAGATCTATGGACCCAGGGATCCTGGCAAGACCTTGTCCAGATGTAACTGAAGAATTTTAGTCGGGCTCCCACCTGCCAGTCCTCCAGGCCTCGTGGTCCACCATCATGCTGAAGGTTTTGAGGAAGCAGAGCTTGAGCTCTGTTCCTGAAAACCGGCGGTTACTGGTTTGCGTGGTTTACCTCTAGCGCCTCTGTTGGCTGTAGAAGTACCTCTGGTTTTGTCCTTAAATTTGGCTGTCCGAAAGGACTGTAAATTTGAAGCTGAGTAAGCCTTCCTGGTTGGGAGAGCTGCGGAAGGAATATATGTAGACTTACCCGCAGTAGCTTTGGAGATCCAATTGTCTAGTTCATCTCCAAATAAGGCCTCTCCTGTGAATGGTAGGCCTTTCATGCCTTTCCTGGAGTCCCCATCAGCAGTCCACCGGCGTAGCCATAAGCCTCTGCGTGCTGACACTGCCATAGCAGTAATGTGTGCATTAAGCAAGCCTATCTCTTTTATGGCTTCCACCATAAAGTAAGCAGAGTCCTGTATATGTTGCTGGAGTAAACAATCTCCCCCCTCGATAAGGAATCTAATCCCTCAATTAGGTTACCTGCCCATTTAGTAATGGCTTTAGTAATACACGCACATGCTATGGTGGGTCTCTGGGCCACCCCAGCAGCTGTATACAATGATTTGAGTGTAGTCTCAATTTTACAATCAGCCGTGCCTTTCAGGGAGGATGCACCAGGGACAGGCAATACAATGTTTCACAGTGACGTGTGGTGAGGTAAATGTCTGGGGAGGCACTGGCTAAACTGAGCAGCACCACATGTATATACACAGCGATGGGGAAGTTATTTCCCGTATCAGCCAGAGGTGACACGTTCCCTAGTAGCTATGACAGTACTAGGTGCCTTATTCAGCATCAGTTGCAGTTTTGCTAAAATAGCAAAACTGCAACTGCTATCACTTCCATGCTGGGGGCAGCCCAGCATGCTAATGGCAATTCAATTCTGAATGCATCGCTGAATAAGTGAAGCCCTCCTGCCTCCGCATGGCTGAGAAGACAGTCAGGTCGCCGCCATTGTCAATGTCACAGCGGCTGCCACGAAAATTATGCCGACCGGCCCCCGCAATGCCCCATCGCCGCCCTGCAAACGCCTCTGCCTGTCAATCAGGCAGAGGTGTATTCATCAATGCGGTGTATTTGCACTGCCTGGGTCGGGCAGAATGGTCCCTGCGCTTGCGCACTTGGCCAAATAGCATCAAGATGCGATGGCATAGCACCAGCATGTGATGCTGAATGAGGTCCTAGGCTCGGAAATGACGCCAACAGTACACGCCTATAATGGAGACTTCAACATGATCTGTGCCTGCAATCAGCCCCACTCAGGATATTTAATAATAAAGGAACCATTCTGTCTACTTTATCCCAAGGGGCAGCTGCATAATACTGGATTGCTGCCCTCCACATGTCGCTGCCGGGCACATGTCCTGGCTAATGGGCCCTACACATTTACAGATTACACTGAAAGATATGAACAATCTCGCTCAGTGTGTAGGCATCAACGATGAATGATGCGCGGCCCCGCAGTCGTTCATCGTTGGTGCCGTCTCGTTCATACCTGCAAGCAAATATGGACAATCTCGTCTGTATTAGCATGCAGGACTGTTGGGCAGGGTGACGGGGGGAGTGAAGAACTTCACTCCCCCCGTCACACACACTACCCTGCCACCGGGCCGTCCGTAATGACCGTCGGGCACCTCGGCAGCCAATCGGCCAGTTTGTAGGGCCCTTAACTGCACAGCGGGAATTCCTCAGCTACTAGTCACACTCTCCATAACCAGCACAGCTAGTGCTACAGTATACCTCCCAACTGTCCTGATTTTGGCGAGACAGTCCCGTTTTTCACGGTCTGTCGCGCTGTCCCTCCCGCAGGTTGCAGTGTCCTGTGATTGTGGGGCAGTTGGGAGATCCCCGTCTCCTGCTGCTCTGAGCAGAGCAGCAGTGAATAGATGCTGTGTGCATGTGCACAGCGTCTATTCCCGGCAGGGGTGTGGTATGCTTGACTGGCGGTTAGGAGACTGCTGGTCAGCATACCGACGCTGGTATCCTGGCAGCGGAATGCTGTGGGGAGGCAAGTTCAACAAGCCCCTTGCGGGCTCGTGGCGACCTGCAGTTGCCATAGTTTCTATTCCCACTCTATGGGTGTTGTGGACACCCACGAGTGGGAATAGTCCCTATTGGTCGGCATGCCGACCATCGGGATTGTGAGGGGGGAGGTACTGTGACCGCCGGTCTCCTGACCTCCGGTCACATAACTCTGAAGCACAAGTGATTCAGTCTGCCGGCAGACTCTTGGATTTCTTCCCTTTTCAGCACCAGTGACGGAGAACTTTTCTGCATACCAGGGACAATCTTTGCTCACTACAGACACCTGTTATTACTGCGAGTAAAACTGCTCTCGTATACAACATTGACTTTGATTTCTGGACATAAGAAACTAATTTACATCCCAGCAAAGGGTGTTTTATAGAAACATTCAGGCACTTATACTCGTGCCTCATTCTCCAGTTAATCCATTTGGACTTTTATTATGGGGGACAAGTAAAACGCAATTCTGTGTATCTACCCCACAAAATACCATCCTTTTTTATGTTTTTTGTTTGTCTATATGTTTTGTCCTACCTGTATAGTATACCGGTATTAGGTTATTATAATCTTTTATCTTATTATTAATTAACATTTTTTTATATTTACATGCTTCCTCTTGATTTTGTATATATTGGAATAGTTTTTCACAAAAATTTGCCACTTGTAAAGCTATATGGTAAGCGCAGTGTAACACACCCACATTTTCACATAACTACACCCCCCCGGCAGAGAGGGACAGGGGGCATGGCCAGCAGCTCACTGAGCACTGTTCATGCCCCCATAATCATGAAACTGAGGGCGTGGCTTGCAATCGTGGCACTTGCCGGGAGACCACGCCTCCTACCCGATAGGCCACGTCCCTAATTTTGGGCCATAGAAGAAATGGGAGGTATGCTACAGAAAATGAGGCCTTGCACTCAACCTGGCAGCGGTACATATCAGTATATCTGCATCTTGAGCCAGGAGATCCACAGCTCTGCACTTTCCTTCATCACTCCACTGAGCGCCCAGCACCACGATCACTCTGCTGTCCACAAGCAGAGGGACGCCGGAAGCTGCAGGGAGCTGTCAGCGACCGGAGAGGGGGTAGGGCAGTCAAGCAGCTGCAGGTCTGGCTGAACTGGAGGAGGTGAGGAGCTGCAGAAGCTCCGTGGTTGAGCTGTGTCCACAGGCAGAAGCGGCTGGTGAATGAATGTCACGCTCCCTCCTGAAGGGAATGCTGTCTGTCGGTGTTTAAAATACAGCCACCCCGGGGGAATGGCATCTGACACCCTGCCCACCCGGCTTTTGGAGCCAGCACACAGCGCCCATATTGCTAATGCCAAGCTTAGCCGGGTCGCAGACTAAGTACCCAGATTGGGGATTTAGGGCCTAATTCTGAGTTGATCGCAGCAGCACTTTTGTTAGCAGTTGGGCAAAACCATGTGCACTGCAGGGGAGGCAGATATAACATGTGCAGAGAGAGTTAGATTTGGGTGGGTTATTTGGTCTCTGTGCAGGGTAAATACTGGCTGCTTTATTTTTACACTGCAATTTAGATTTCAATTTGAACACACCCCACCCAAATCTAACTCTCTCTGCAAATGTTATATCTGCCACACCTGCAGTGTAAATGGTTTTGCCCAACAGCTAACAAATTTGTTGCTGCGATCAACTCGGAATTACCCCCTTAGTACACTAATAATTGCTCCCCCTTGCTATGACGCCCTTGTACCGCTGAGGTAATCTGGAGTCACAGCGGAGGAGCTGCTCATCCCTGTCATTCAGCATCTGTGTCCACTGCAGAGGGAAAATGGCGCTGATGAGCTGCTGGATCTGCTCATAGTGAAGCCCTGCCCCCTCAATGGCGCGCGGTATTCCCGATTTTTTTTATGCTGGCTGAGGCAATTTAGTGCTTAAAATGGAGTCAGATCCGTTTTAAGGCTTTGTTTGCCAGTGTGGGTACTGTGTAGAGTGTGCTAAATCACAGTTGTGTACTGAGTCTGGAGACGCAGTCCACCCCAGTTTGAAACCGTGCGTCTCCGTACCCTCATGCCGCCATAATGGCCGGCGACCCGCTAACCGGCTTAGTACTCACCACTCTTCTTTCTTCTGGCTCTGTTAGGGGTGGCGGCGAATAGCAGTTGGGCAAAACCATGTGCACTGCAGGAAGGGGCAGACATAACATTTGCAGAGAGAGTTAGATTTGGGTGGGTTATTTTGTTTCTGTGCAGGGTAAATAATGGCTGCGTTATTTCTACACTGCAATTTAGATTTCAGTTTGAACACACCCCTCCCAAATCTAACTCTCTCTGCACATGTTATATCTGCCGCAACCCCCCCCCGCAGTGCACATGGTTTTGCCCAACTGCCAACAAATTTGCTGCTACGATCAGGTCTGAATCCTTCCCCCCCTTTGTTACTTGCAACCAAAGCCCCAAGGGCAGAACCAGAACAAAACTGTGAAATCAGAGAACAAACTTGTCCAACAACCATCCTAACGAAAACATTAAAGAAAAAAAGCAAAGGGTGAGCATCCAGTAGACTCAGACAACAGTATCTAATGCAAGTAAGGGTTTAAAAGGATGTTGGAATGCAGGCAGCAAGCAGAATGAGACAAGGTGCTACAACTGGCTGGAGGTTGCATATGCATCACTTCCTGTAAGAGTGACATTTTTCTCTGATAGAAAACAGACAGGTAATAAGTCACAATCCACTGTCCAGACTCTCCTACAAGAAGAGAAATAAACAGGCAAAGCACAATTAAGTCTATGTACACATCAGTACGATGTTCACACGATGTAACATAGCTTGCGCCAGGACCCCGACATTGACAAGTGCATAAATATTTGCCGATGACAGGGGCGGTCATGGTGCATTCAGCGTGGGGATGTTACGAACAGCTTTGGGAGTAAGGTGGCTATCTAGATTTGATATCATTACATGAATAATCATTTCAAGACAGACGTGCTCAGTTGAGGTGTGTCCTTGACTATGAGAATTCACTTATTATTTTTGGTAAATTGACATTAATTACAATCTGCTAGTCTGATTTAAAGCATGGATTTTTGTTAATGCCTAAATAGATGTGATGCTATGCTGGCACTGTTTACTGTGGAAATTATTGCTAGCCTTGTAGTGGAAAGAGGGTATTGGGGTGGAGTTCATTCATTCAGTACACATCTGCATACACTTAATTAATGTATGGGCTGCTGTGTTTTCTTATTCAAAGTTTTATTTTCTAAGTTATTACATTTAAAGCATTATTAAGAGTTATACAGGAGTTAAACAGGATGAAACAGTTTACTATGGTAAAACTACTTTGAGGAAATGGTTTGTTGTCCTCCAATTCAATCACCTGGACACTACTTGATGGGTACTCTGCTTGGATATTGCAAGAACACTTGCTTGATAAACTTCTGATTGTTTTTAGTCTTTTGACAATGACAATGTGCAGCTAGGAAAACCTTTACAATTACAAAGGTACATAATGTCATATGATGACCACTGTTCAGCATCATTCCATAACAAGACAAAGCTGTTTAATTGACAAGTTATTAACATCCCCCAATCAGCCTCTAGGCCCCAGTACAGACATATGTCCACTGTGTGTAAATAATACCTCTGGTTAGCCATAACATTAAATCTGATGTCAAATGAATAGCATTATCTCATTATAATGACACCTGTCAAAGGGTGGCATATATCACACAGCATGTGAACAGTCAGTTCTTAACATAGATGTGTAGGAAGCAGGCAAAATGGGCAAGGATCTGAGTGACTTCGATAAGGAACAAACTGTAATGGCTAGATAGGTCAGAGCATTTCCAAAAGAGCAGATATTGTGGGGTGTTCACAGTATGCAGTGGTATGTATCTACCAAAAGTGGTCCAAGGAAAGTCAACCAGTCTGAGCTTTGACCACATTTTTATCATTGATGCATCCTGACCTTTCACACGTACCACCTATCTTAGCACTGTTGCAGACCAAGTCCACGCCTTCATGGCAACATTATTCCTTGAAGGCAGTGGCCTCTTTCAGAAGGATAAAGTGCCCAGCCACACTGCAAAAATTGTTCAGGAATGGTCTGAGGTGCATAATAGCGTTCAAGGTGTTGACATGGCCTTCTTATTCCCCAGCTCTCATTCAGCTTAAACTGTGGGATGGAAAAACAACTAAGCCATAGAGGCACCAATTTGCAATTTATGGGACTTCAAGGATCTGTGGCTAAGGTCATGGTTTTCGATACAACAGGACAACTTCAGAGGTCTTGTAGCAGCCATGCCTCGAAGGATCAGATCTGTTTTGGAGGGCACCTACACATAATATTAGGATGTTGCTTTAGTTTTATGGCTTATTGTTTATACACCAATCTCTAATTTGAATTTCAAATTTATTATTGACTTTCTTGTTCAAATTAAATGTAGTACTGTGCTATGGCAAATATGTAATCAATGTCTAGATGTATTTAAATATATAAAACAATTAAAGATGCTTATTGTGAAGAAAAAGAAAAAGAAAAAAAATAAGATTTTACTTACCGGTAAATCTATTTCTCGTAGTCCGTAGAGGATGCTGGGGACTTCGTAAGGACCATGGGGATAGACGGGCTCCGCAGGAGACATGGGCATTTTAAGAAAGAATTTAGTTCCTGGTGTGCACTAGCTCCTCCCTCTATGCCCCTCCTCCAGACCTCAGTTAGAGAAACTGTGCCCAGAGGAGATGGACAGTACAAGGAAAGGATTTTGTTAATCCAAGGGCAAGATTCATACCAGCCACACCAATCACACCGTATAACTTGTGATAACTACCCAGTTAACAGTATGAAAACAACATATCATCAGTGCAAGACCGATGCAACTATAACGTAACCCTTATTGAAGCAATAACTATATACAAGTATTGCAGAAGAAGTCCGCACTTGGGACGGGCGCCCAGCATCCTCTACGGACTACGAGAAATAGATTTACCAGTAAGTAAAATCTTATTTTCTCTAACATCCTAGTGGATGCTGGGGACTCCGTAAGGACCATGGGGAATATACCAAAGCTCCCAAACGGGCGGGAGAGTGCGGATGACTCTGCAGCACCGATTGAGCAAACATGAGGTCCACCTCAGCCAGGGTATCAAACCTATAGAATTTTGCAAAAGTGTTTGAACCCGACCAAGTAGCAGCTCGACACAGCTGTAGTGCCGAGACCCCCCGGGCAGCCGCCCAAGAAGAGCCCACCTTCCTAGTGGAATGGGCCTTGACCGATTTTGGTAACGGCAATCCAGCCGTAGAATGCGCTTGCTGAATCGTGTTACAAAGCCAGCGAGCAATAGTTTGCTTTGAAGCAGGGGCACCAATCTTGTTGGATGCATACAGGACAAACAGCGCTTCAGTTTCCTGACTCTAGCCGTTCTGGCCACGTAAATTTTCAAAGCCCTGACCACATCAAGTAACTCGGAATCCTCCAAGTCACGTGTAGCCACAGGCACCACAATAGGTTGGTTCATATGAAAAGATGATACCACTTTCGGCAGAAATTGCGAACGGGTCCGCAATTCTGCCCTATCCATATGGAAAACCAGATAGGGCTTTTATGTGACAAAGCCGCTAATTCTGACACACGTCTAGCCGAAGCCAAGGCTAATAACATGACCACCTTCCACGTGAGATATTTTAACTCCGCCGTTTTAAGTGGTTCAAACCAGTGTGACTTTAGGAAACTTAACACCACGTTAAGATCCCAAGGTGCCACCGGAGGCACAAAAGGAGGCTGAATACGCAGCACTCCTTTTACAAACGTCTGAACTTCTGGTAGAGAAGCCAACTCTTTGTGAAAGAAAATGGATAGGGCCGAAATCTAAACCTTAATGGAGCCTAAGTTTTAGGCCCAAATTCACTCCAGTTTGTAGGAAGTGAAGGAAACGGCCCAGATGGAATTCTTCCGTAGGAGCATTCCTGGCCTCACACCAAGAAACATATTTTCGCCATATACGGTGATAATGTTAAGATGTCACGTCCTTCCTAGTCTTTATCAGCGTAGGAATGACCTCATCCGGAATGCCTTTTTCCGCTAGGATCCGGCGTTCAACCGCCATGCCGTCAAACGCAGCCGCGGTAAGTCTTGGAACAGACATGGGCCCTGTTGCAACAGGTCCTGTCTTAGAGGAAGAGGCCACGGATTTTCTGTAAGCATTTCCTGCAGATCCGGATACCAGATCCTTCGTGGCCAATCTGGAACAATGAGGATTGTTCTCACTCCTCCTTTTTCTTATTATTCTCAACCCTTGGGTATGAGAGGAAGAGGAGGAAATACATAGACTGACTGGAACACCCACGGTGTCACTAGGGCGTCTACCGCTACTGCCTGAGGGTCTCTTGACCAGGCGCAATAACTCTGCAGCTTTTTGTTGAGGCGGGACGCCATCCTGTCTATCTGTGGCAGTCCCCACCGAACTGCAATCTGTGCGAAGACTTCCTGATGAAGTCTCCACTCTCCATGACGTATGTCTGGTGAGGAAGTCTGCTTCCCAGTTGTTCACTTCCGGAATGAACACTGTTGACAGTGCTCTTACATGATTCTCCGCCCAGCGAAGAATTCTGGTGGCTTTCGCCATCGCCACTCTGCTCCTTGTGCCGCCTTGGCGGTTTACATGAGCTACTGCGGTGACGTTGTCTGACTGGATCAGAACCGGTTGGTCGCGAAGAAAGGTCTCCGCTTGACTTAGGGCGTTGTATATGGCCCTTAGTTCCAATATGTTGATGTGAAGACAAGTCTCTTGACTTAACCAAAGACCTTGGAAATTTCTTCCCTGTGTGACTGCTCCCCAGCCTCGGAGGCTCGCGTCCGTGGTCACCAGGATCTAGTCCTGAATGCCGAATCTGCGGCCCTCTAGAAGATGAGCACTCTGCAGCCACCACAGGAGAGATACCCTGGCCCTGGGGGATATGGTGATCAACTGATGAATCTGTAGATGTGACCCGGACCACTTGTCCAGTATGTCCCATTGGAAAGTCCTCGCATGGAACCTGCTGAAGGGAATGTTTTTCCCAGGACTCGAGTGCAGTGATGCACTGACACCTGTCTTGGTTTCTCAATAGGTCCCTGACTAGAGTCATGAGTTCCTGGGCCTTCTCTATCTGAAGGTAAACCCATTTCTGGTCTGTATCCAGAATCATACCCAAGAAGGGCAGACGAGTTATAGGAACCAACTGTGACCTTGGGAAATTGAGAATCCAGCCGAGTTGCTGTGACAGCTTCAGCGAAAGTGACACGCTGTTCAACAACTGCTCTTTTGATCTCGCCCTTATTAGGAGATCGTCCAAGTATGGGACAACTGTGACTGACTGCTTGCGTAGGAGCACCATTATTTCCGCCAATTACCCTGAAATTGGTAATGACAATCCTGTACCGCAATTGTCAGTTACGCCGGATGGGGTGGATAAATGGGAACATGAAGGTATGCAGCCTTTATGTTTAGATACACCATCAAATTCCCCCCTTCCAGGCTGGCGATGATCGCTCTGGGCGATTCCACTTTAAAATTTGAACCTTTTCCCGTATAGGTTGAGATTTTAATTTTAAAAATAGGTCTGACCGAACCGTACGGTTTCGGGACTACAGCCAAGGTTGAGTCATATCGCCTTCCTTGTTGCAGGAGGAGAACCTTGAGCACCACCTGTTGGAGATACAATGTGTGAATTGTATTTAATATTATCTCCCTTTCTGGGGGAGAAGCCGGTAGGTCCGATAAGGAAAAACCGGCGAGGAGGCACCTTTCGAATTCCAGCTTGTAACCCTGAGAAACAATTTTTTATTGCCCCGGGAACCACCTGTGAGTGAACTCAGATGTGGCTGAAGAGTCGAAGACGTGCTCCCACTGGGGCGGACTCCCTTAGCGGAGCTCCAGCGTCATGCGTTGGATGTAGTAGAGGCCGGGGAGGACTTCTGTTCCTGGGAACTAGCTGTGCCCTGTACCCTTACCTCTGGTAAGAAAGGACGCTCCTCGTACTTTCTTGTTATTCTGCGACCGAAAGGACTGCATTTGATAATGTCGTGCTTTCTTAGGCTGTGAGGGAATATAAGGCAAAAGATCAGAATTACCAGCTATAGCTGTGGAGACCAGGTCCGAGAGCCCTTCTCCACACAATTCCTCAGCCTTGTAAGGTAAACCTTCCATATGCCTCTTTTAGTCGGCATCACCTGTCCATTGCATGTTCCACAGGACACTTCTAGCAGAAATCGACATAGCGTTGACTCTAGAACCCAGTAGACTAATGTCTCTTTGGGCATGTTTTATATATATATATATATATATATATATATATATATAGTGGAAAAAACGAGGCGGCACTCAGAGACTTTTCACTGCAATCATGTAATGGTGCAAATAGAGAGTTTTCACTGCAATCATGTAATGCACTAAGTGCCGCCTCGTTTTTTCCACTATATACCCCACCGGTTCCCGGTTGGGGAGGGCACCAGAGCAGCATCAGTCCAGCCTTGGACTTCGTGGAGTGCCGGAGCAGTTGTTTTTATATATATATATATATATATATATATATATATATATATATACACACACACACACACACACATATACTAGGGTCAATAACATGGTAACCTTATCTAGGGTTTCAACCTCCGCTGATAAGGTATCTGTCCACGCTGCTACAGCGATATAAACCCATGCCGACACAATCGCCGGTCTGAGTAGTGTACCAGAATGTGTGTAAATGGACTTCAAAGTACTTTTACTGCAAGCTATCTGCAGGATCCCTGAGGATAGCTGTTAAGTCAGCGCTACCTTTTGGGTAAACGTGACAAAGCTTTGTCCACCCTAGGGGAAGATTCCCATCGTATCCTGGCCCTAGTAGGGAAAGGATACTCCCTGAGAATTCTTTTTGGGAAGCTGCAGCTTCTTGTCTGGAGATTCCCGCTCTTTTTCTTCATGAGAGGAGGGAAATTTACCTCAGCTTTCTTCCCCTTAAACATGTGTACCCTCGTGTCAGGGACAGATGAGTAATCAGTGATATGCAAAACATCTTTTATTACAATAATCATATATTGAATACTTTTCTGCCAGTCTTGGCTGTACTTTGCATTAACGTAGTCGACACTGGAGTCAGACTCCGTGTTGATATCAGTGTCTATTATTTTGGATAGTGAGCATTGGAAGACTCTGAAGGTCTCTGCGACATAGGGACAGACCTGTGTAGATTCACTGTCTGTTCTCTAATCTTTTGTGCAATAAATTTACCTCAGCACTTTATTTCACATATCCAATCAGGTGTCAGCGTTGTCGACGGAGACACCACTCACACACACATTTGCTCCATCTCCTCCTTAGGAGAGCCTTTTACCTCAGACATGTCGACACGCACGTACCGACACACCACACACTCAGGGAATGCTCATCTTAAGATAATTCCCCCACAAGGCCCTTTGGAGAGACAGAGAGAGAGTATGCCAGCACACACCCCAGCGCTATATGACCCAGGAAAAAACACAGCAATTTAATGTTTACCCAGTAGCGCGGTTATCATCTGCGCCGAATTATGTGCCCCCCCTCTTCTTTAAAACCCTCTCTTCTACCGTGGTATAAGCAGGGGAGAGTCCGGGGAGCTTCCTCTCAGCGGTGCTGTGGAGAAAAACATGGCGCTGGTGAGTGCTGAGGGACAAGCCCCGCCCCCTCGACGGCGGGCTTCTGTCCCGCTAAAAGTGTAAAATTGTCGGGGGCTAATGCATATATACAGTGTCCAGCTGTATATATGCTCCTTTTGCCAAATAAGAGGTTTATATTGCTGCCCAGGGCGCCCCCCCCCCCCTGCACCCTTACAGTGACCGGAGTATGTGAGGTGTGTGGGAGCAATGGCACACAGCTACAGTGCTGTGCGTTACCTCAGTGAAGATCATGAAGTCTTCTGCCGCCTCTGAAGTCTTCTTTTCTTCTCATACTCACCTGGCTTCTATCTTCCGGCTCTGCGAGGGGGACGGCGGCGCGGCTCCGGGACAGACGGCGAGGGTGAGATCCTGCGTACCAATCCCTCTGGAGCTAATGGTGTCCAGTAGCCTAAGAAGCAGGACCTAGCTTCAGAGAGTAGGGCTGCTTCTCTCCCCTCAGTCCCACGATGCAGGGAGTCTGTTGCCAGCAGAGCTCCCTGAAAATAAAAAACCTAACAAAATACTTTCTATCAGTAAACTCAGGAGAGCTCACTGAAAAGCACCCAGCTCGTCTGGGCACAGTATCAAACTGAGGACTGGAGGAGGGGCATAGAGGGAGGAGCCAGTGCACACCAGGAACTACATTTTTTCTTAAAGTGCCCATGTCTCCTGCGGAGCCCGTCTATCCCCATGGTCCTTACGGAGTCCCCAGCATCCTCTAGGACGTTAGAGAAAAAGATTTGTAAATGAAAATAAATCAGTCCATCGGTAGTTGCATGGTTCATTGTTGAAGGGTGAAATCCTGCTCTTGGGGCTGGTAGACTGAAAGTATGGCATTGTATAGGGTTTTTTTTGCCAATAACAAAAGCAGAAACTGGACATACACATTGCAAATGGAGATCACATTCTACAAACTATTCATGTTAAGTGGAAAGTTTAATGTTTGTGTCACCACTACATGAAAATAGCACATTTTCATGTTTTTATTAAACTTCACCCCATATATATGCAAAGGGGGTGGATGGATTTCCCATACAACTGTATTGTAAAGGTATGCATGATGTACACTGAATACTGAATTGATGGCAAAAGATAAGAGGGGCCACAAACCTATTTGCTACACATGAGAAAGTGTTGTCTAAAAGCGGATAACTTCTACAATATCACTACTTTGTAAAATAAAACAAACTAACGAACATAGACTACAACACATAATATAAATATCCATATTTTTTTTTCTAAAAACGTTTGGACTTTAACAGTTTTAAATAATTGAAAAATTAAACTGCAGTTATTATGCTCTGGAAAAGATATGGTCTATGAGATTTGCAGGTTTACACATTGTCTGTAACACAGAACAATCCAGTATTGTGCATAGAAGGCCTCCAAGGTAGAATCCCAGTCAGTGTTTGTACGTACTTGTTCTTTAATTAAGGCAGAGGTGGTGTGTGCCATTTGCTGGCTAATATCTCACTGAACTCTTCCAATCAGCCAAGAAAGCTTTGGCATAACAGATTTACATCCTTAACACACTATGTCGATAAATTTGATGCCGATTCCATGCTCTTCTGGCCCAGCTGTAAGGAGTACAACGACGGTCCCAGTCTGACAATTTTACCACTTCCAAGGCATTCCTCTCCTTTGTAGAAGACCGCAAACTGGCAGACAAATAAAAAACAAACAGGAGTTGTCAAATTGAAGGCTGGTAATGTACATAAATGCAATTGATCCAGACACCAAAATCTGATTACTTCAGAACAAACCTATAAGGTTCCACAGCACACAAACCTGCTGTATGTAGGTAGCACTTTTATGCAGTGTTCTGCATGTGTGATTTTAAGGGCCCGCATTTTGGGACTGATGCAGAGATGACTGTATGCCAATATGCACATCTGGCGTGATTTCACACTGGGCATGCAAGTATGGTAACTGCAGAGTCATAAGCACTACACTCGCATTTGCACTCAGGACTGAGGAGACCAAAGCGGAGTATACTCGCTCTCAATTCCAGTTTTGATAGCCGGCATTTATGCCTGTTGGAGGTGCTGACGATGACCTATACAGGCAAATATACACATTTTACCCATGCACATTTTTTGAGCAATATAAACCCACTTTACTTCCAACTCTGTATTAGGCCCTTTAGGTTTTCCAATAACTAAAACCATTGCAGCTACTGAAATAAGGTTAACGCATATTTTTATTTCAATGCATATGAGTTTGTGTATACACACCCTTAAGAAATGTAAAAATTATATTAGTTGTACATACTGTAGCTTCTGTTCTGGCAAGTGCTTAGAGCATTTATACATTGTGCAAATACCATATGCTAATATAAACAAAATATTCATCCCTTATCTTTAGTTGATTGATTTAGAGGGAGATAAAAGCTCCAACTCTGTCCTGCCATATCTCCTACTTTCCCTCCTGACACCGGAGCATGATATCTCCTACCTTCCCTCCTGACTCCGGAACTTGATATCTCATACCACTAAAGCATCAGGAGGGAAGGTACATCTCCTTATTTCTTCACTGACTCCTTGCTGCCACATCTTCTTACTTTGCAATATACTGGCAGCAGCAATACAGGGTGCACGACGGATGCGGCTTCTCTCACTCGCTGTCTGCCCGGTGTCCTCGTTCTGCTCTCTGGCCGGCGCTGTCTGCTCCTGTCCTCATCACCCGGTTACTGCCAAACCATGCCTGACCAGAACGGTCACCCCCAGTGCAGGATAAGAGCTACAGTCGCTGGGCAGAAGAAGATAAACGAATCCGAGATGAGAGGAGACTTACCCCCGCCCAGCATGTACAAAGCTTGATCCTGTATCCCATCCTCCCCAATGTCCCCAGTTCCTGTGTTACCCCGTCCATGTCTCCAGGTCCTGTGTCCCTCCTCCCCCCTCTTGTAGCCATGTCCTATGGCACTTCCTCCCACTCATGTCTCCGGTACTGTGTCACCCATTCCCCCTCATGTATTCAGGTCGTGTGTCACCCTACAGATCCTGCATCACTCCCTCCACCCATGTCCCCAGGTACTGTTTCACCCTCCCATGTCTCAAGGTCCTGTATCCCTCCTCGCCCTCGTGTACATGACCTGTCACACCCCAATGTCCTGGGTCCCTCATCTCCCTCTCATGTCCCCCAGTTCTGTGTTATCTCCTCCTCTCATGCGTACGTCCTGCATCTTCCCCTCCCTCTCATGTCCCATGACCTATATACCTCAACCCCTGCCCCGCACCTCAGGTGCCCATGTCCTGTGTCACTACCTCCCCTTTCTCATGTGCCCATGTCCTGTGTCACATCCCCCAGGTCCTGTGTCCCTCATCCATCTCATGTCCCCAAGTCATGTGTCCCTCCTCTCTGCCCCCCTCATGTCCCCAGGTCCTTCCCCTCTGCACCCTCCCCAGGTACTGTGTTCCTCCTTCCTCTGCTCTTTTTTCCTCTTCCCCCCGCTCAGCTCTGGCTGTCCTTTGCCCCTGCCTGCTTTGCTCTCCCAGTTCTCTACCTCCTCCCGACTCGGCTCTACCGGCACAGAACAGCCCTGGGGAGCTATTGAGCCAAACACCGGACCTACATTCAGGTGTATTGGGAGCAGTGCGTGTTTGGTAGAACTGGTAAAGAGATATGATGATATGGAGGCAGCAATAAGAGGCTTGAGGGGTGAAAGCATACAGTAAGAAGCCTCCCACTCTGCATCCAACCCTGCTCTCCCCATCCTACAGCCCCTCCCTGCCTGCTCTGGTCCCCCCGTTCTGCCCTCACCCCACTTTGCTCTCTCACCCCCCATCCCTCTGCTCTATCCCATCCCCCGCCCGCACTGTGCCCCCCATTCAGCCCCACCACCACTCTACTATGCCCATTGTGCCCCCCACTTTCACTCTGCGCTCTCCGTTCAGTGCGCCCACCCGTTCGGCACCCCCTCTATGAACACATTGCTCAGCTATACTACCTCTCACCCAGCACCCCTTCACTGCACACACTACTCACCTATAATAGTCTTTACCCTGCACACTCTTGCAGCACATGCTGCTGTCCTACACTAGTCTTCACCGTGCATCTCCTCTACGCGCACACTACTCTCCTACATTAATCCTCACCATGCGCCCCCTCCTCCCCACTACCTTTCTGCCTGCACCCCATCCCCGCGCACACTGCTCTCCTACACTACTCGCCCAGCACACACTGCTCTCCTACACTAGCCCTCATCCTGCTCCCTTTCCTTTACACACTGCTCTCCTGCATTACCTCTCACCCTGCACTCCCTCCCGTACACACTGCTCTCCTACATTGCTCTACACCATGCACCATCCACTGCTATTCTACACTACTCTCCTGTACATACTGCTCTCCTACACTAGCACTCAGCCTGCACCCCTTCCCCACACACACTGCTCTTCTATACTACTCCTCAGCCTGCACACACTGCACTCCTACACTACTCCTCAACCTCTTCCAACTGAGCACACTGCTCTTCTACACTATCCCTCACCCTGCAACCCCTTCCAGCTCACACTGCTCTCCTACACTAGTCTTCACCAGGCACCCGCTCCCCTCACACACTGCTCTCCTATACTCACCCTGCACCCCCTTCCAGCAAACTCTGCTCTCCTACACTACCTCTAAACCCGCACCCATTCACTGCATACACTGCTCTCTTACACTAGACCTCACCCTGCACCCCCTTCCTGCACACACTGCTGTCCTACATGCTCTCCCTGCACATACTTCTGTCCTACACTACCCCTCAACCTGAACACATTCCTGCACACATATGGTTTCTTGAGCTTGGAGGGCCACCAGCCAATCAGTGGCCTTTACCATGCGAAGCTACTCTTGACAAGACACCTAGCCCATTTCAAAAATGGCGCTGCGACCCTTTTTTGGCTCACTCATGGCACCATCTTTGAAATTCAAGATGGCCACAATGAGCCATGATAGGCTTGCCATGACCATCTTGAGTTTCAAAGATGTCAAACTGCTCCCTTTGCTTAAATTAGCCAGCATGATGCAGGGACATACAGTCTCACAGTGGAGGTGGAGCTAAGAAGACAGTTAGGATGTTCTGGATAAGCAGCAACTATGCCAAAGAGCTAAAAGGCTACTGCCCCCCAAGTAAAGACAAAGAGGAAGTCCTATATGGACAGCGGCAAAGCAAAAGAGCTTAAAGGACACAGCCCTCCAGGTGAAGATGCCGGAAGCCCTGAGGGAGTGATGGCCATGCAAAAGAACTTGAAGGATGCTGCTCCACCTGTGAAGGTGTAGGATAAAAAAATAGGATTTTAATTACCTACCAGTAAATCCTTTTCTCGTAGACGGTAGAGGATGCTGGGGTCCATTTAAGTACCATGGGGATTAGACGGGTCCACCAGGAGCCATGGGCACCTCAAGAGATTAATAGTGTGGGCTGGCTCCTCCCTCCATGCCCCTCCCACCAGACTCAGTCCAGAAACTGTGCCCGAGGAGACGGACATACTTAGAGAGAAGGAAATACACAGATACAGTAGTGGTGAGATTCACTCCAGCTCACACGTACAACAAAAGGAAAGCCAAGCTAACCAACTCGGAACAATTCAGCAACGGCTGAACCAACAAACTGAACCAAGTAACAAAGCAGGAATACGAAGCACTGGGCGGGCGCCCAGCATACTCTACGGACTACGAGAAAAGGATTTACCGTTAGGTAATTAAAATCATATTTTCTCTTACGTCCTAGAGGATGCTGGGGTCCATTTTAGTACCATGGGGATGTACCAAAGTTCCCAGTACAGAGGGAGAGTGCTGAGATTCCTGCAGAACAGATTGACCAAACATTGGGTCCTCAGAGGCCAAAGTATCGAACTTGTAGAACTTAGCAAACATGTTCAACCCTGACCAAGTTGCTGCTCGGCAAAGCTGTAAAGCCGAGACACCCCGGGCAGCTACCCAGGAAGAACCCACTTTACGAGTAGAGTAGGCCTTAACAGATTTTGGACACGGCAAGCCTGCTGTAGAATAAGCATGCTGGACAGTAAACCTGATCCAGCGAGAAACTGTCTGCTTAGAAGCAGGACACCCAACCTTGTTGGGATCATAAAGGTCAAACAGAGCATCCGACTTCCTGTGACGAGAAGTTCTCTTCACATATATTTTCAAAGCCCTCAAACATCCTAGGACTTTGAGGTAATTGAGGAGTCAGTAACCACTGGCACCACAATAGGTTGGTTGATATGAAAGGCTGACACAACCTTCGGAAGAAATTGCTGATGCGTTCTGAGCTCAGCTCTATTCTCATAGAAAATCAATTAGGGGCTCTTGCATGACAAAGCCCCCAATTCCGACACACGTCTAGCAGACGCCAAAGCCAACAGTGTGTCCCCTTTCCAAGTAAGAAACTTGACGTCCACGTCCTGTAAAGGCTCGAATCAATCTGATTGCAGGAACTGCAGTACCACATTAAGATCCCAAGGTGCCATAGGCGGCACAAATGGTGGTTGAATATGCAGAACCCCTTTCAAGAATGTCTGAACTTCAGGAAGAGCAGCCAATTGTTTCTGGAAGAAATTGGACAAGGCCGAAATCTGAAACTTTATGGAGCCCAAGCGTAGGCCGACATCCACACCTGCTTGCAGAAAGAGGAGAAACTCCACCGTAGGAAACTTCTTGGATTCACACCAAGACACATACTCTTTCCAAATCCGATGGTAACGTTTTGACGTTACTCCCTTCCCAGCCTGTATATCAGGGTAGGAATGACCTTTTTCGGAATGCCCTTCCGAGCTATGATCTGGCGTTCAACCTCCATGCCGCGTTAAGTCTTGATAGGCGAGCGGCCCCTGTTGGGGAAGGTCCTCACGAAGAGGAAGAGGCCTCGGATCCTCCAGCAGTAATTCCAGAAGATCCACGTACCAAGCCCTTCTTGGCCAGTCCGGAGCATTTAGGATCGCCTCAACTGTTCTCTTTATGAGCTTGAGAATCCTTGGGATGAGTGGAAGTGGAGGGAACACATACACTGACTAGTACGTCCAAGGAGTTACCAGTGCGTCCACTGCCACTGATGGCGGGTCTCTCGACCTGGAACAGTACCTCCGAAGCTTCTTGTTGAGGCGAGAGGCCATCATGTCTATTTAAGGTACACCCTATCGGCTTGTTACTTCTGCAAACACCTCCGGGTGGAGTCCCCATTCTCCTGGATGGAGATCGTGTCTGCTGAGGAAGTCCGCTTCCCAGTTGTCCACTGCCAGAATGAAGATTGCTGACAATGCCACCGCGTGCTTTTCTGCCTAGAGGATGATTCTTGTTACCTCTGACATTGCAGCTCTGCTCTTCGTTCCGCCTTGCCTGTTTATGTAGGACACCGCTGTGACATTGTCCGACTGATCCTGAATGGCTTGATCTTGCAGAAGATGTGCCGCTTGTAGAAGGCCATTGTAAATGGCCCTCAGTTCCAGGACGTTTATTGGAAGGAGAGATTCCTGACTGGACCACTTTCCTTGGAAGTTTTCCCCTTGGGTGACTGCTCCCCAACCTCTGAGACTTGAATCCGTGGTTAGAAGGATCCAATTCTGAATCCCAAACCTGCGGCCTTCAAGTAGGTGAGAAGCTTGCAGCCAACATAGGAGTGAAATTCTGGCTTTCGGTGACGGGCGTATCCGTTGGTGCATGTGAAGATGTGATCCCGACCATTTGTCTAGGATATCCAGATGGAAGAACCTCGCATGGAATCTTCCGTACTAAAGAGCCTCATAGGATGTTACCATCTTCCCCAGAAGGATAATGCACTGATGAACCGATTACGGGCTGGCTTCAGGACTTCCCGGACCATTGATTGGATCACCAACGCTTTCTCCACCGGTAGAAACACCCTCTGCACTTCCGTGTTGAGTATCATCCCCAGGAAGGACAGTCTCCTTGTCGGCTCTAAATGTGACTTTGGAAGGTACAGGATCCACCCATGATCCTGGAGTAGTCGAGTTGAGAGAGCAATACTCTGCAACAACTTCTCCTTGAAAGATGCTTTTATCAGCAGATCGTCTGATATGGAATAATGTTCAATCCCTGTCTGCGGAGGAGTAGCATCATCTCCACCCATGACCTTGGTGAACACCCTTGGTGCTGTGGAGAGGCCAAATGGCAGTGCCTGGAACTGATAGTGACAGTCCAGCAGTGCAAATCTTAGATATGCATGGTGAGACGGCCAGATCGGAATGTGAAGGTACGCATCCTTGATATCCAGGGATACTAGGAATTCCCCTCCTCTAGACCTGAGATCACCGCTCTCAGAGACTCCATCTTGAATTTGAATTCCATCAAGTAGGGGTTCAATGACTTTAGATTTAATATTGGCCTTACCGAACCGTCCGGTTTCTGTAACACAAACAGGTTTGAGTAATAACCCTTGTGCTGTAGATGAAGTGGAACTGGAACAATGACATCCATTTGAACCAATTTTTGAATGGCTTCCTGTAGGATGGCACTTTCTGTCAGCGAAGCTGGTAAGCCTGATTTGAAGAATCTGTGAGGTGGGAGTTCTTGAAACTCCAGTCTGTATCCCTGGGCAACAATATCCTTTACCCAGGGGTCTAGGCATGATGACGCCCAAACGTGACTGAAAGCTTTTAGTCTCGCTCCCACCTGCCCGACCTCCAGGCTGGGAGGTCCACCGTCATGCTGAAGATTTTGAGGAAGCAGAACCTGGTTTCTATTCCTGGGAACCTGATGGTGCAGGTTTTCTGGACTTTCCCCAACCTCCTCTAAAGAAGGTGGGCTGGGGTTTGGATTTTTAAAATTTTGCAGTCCGAAAGGACTGCATTGTAAGGAAGGATAAGATTTCCTAGCCGGTGGTGCTGCGGAGGGAAAAAAGGTTGACTTACCCGCAGTTGCCGTGGAGATCCACGCATCCAGTGTGTCCCCAAACAGAGCCTAACCTGTGAAGGGTAGGTTCTCCACGCTTCTCTTAGATTCTGCATCCGCAGTCCATTGGCGTAGCCAAAGTCCTCTGCGCGCCGAGACCGCCATAGAAATAGCTCGTGCATTCAGCATGCCAAGATCCTTCGTGGCCTCCACCATGAACCCTGCAGAATCCTGTATGTGATGCAAGAACAAATCAATGTCACACCTATCCATAGTATCCAAGTCCTCTAACAATGTGCCTGACCATTTTACTATGGCTTTAGAAATCCACGCACAAGCAATAGTGGGCCTTAAAGCTACGCCAGTAGCTGTGTATAGTGATTTGAATGTAGTCTCAATCTTGCGGTCAGCCGGCTCTTTTAAAGCGGTTGAACCAGGGACAGGTAAAACCACCTTTTTTGACAACCTAGATGCAGAAGCGTCAACTATAGGGGGTTTTCCCCATTTTTTTCTGTCCTCCTCAGGAAAAGGGAAAGCAATGAGAACCCTTTTTGGGAGCTGGAATTTTTTCCTCTGGGTTTTCCCAGGATTTTTCAAACAAAGAGTTTAACTCCTTGGAAACCGGGAAGGTAAGCAAGGATTTCTTACTTTTTGTAAAATAAGATTCCTCCACCTGCTCAGGTACCTTCTCAGTAATGTGCAAAACCTCCCTAATGGCTTCAATCATTAGTTGCACCCCTTTAGCAAGGGATGCACCTCCCCCCCCCCCCCCCGCATATCCCCATCACCGTTCCCTGTATCAGAGTCGGTATCATTGTCTGCTTGCATTATCTGGGCAAGTGTACGCTTTTGTGGGTATGTAGGTGGGGTTTTTGACAAATTAGTGGGGGCCAAATACTGCAAACCCTCCACAGATTTCCTCAAAAACTGTGTCTCTTTCTCCATATGTGACATCCTTGTAGACATCTGGGATATCATTCCCCTTAAAGAATCTACCCATGCGGGTTCGGATTCGGAAGGCTGAGACAGTATATTACAGTCCTGAGTACATGGAATAGACTCCTCAGGAGAAGATAAACACTCAGAGTCCTTGGACATTGTAATGTGGGATATACACACTTACACACAGACAGGAAAATGTCAGATACAGTTTCCCCCAGAGTCACAGAGTATAAGGAGCCAGCCACACAGCGCCCCTGTGGGCAGTTATTATGATGAAAGCCTGGCGTGGACTAGCCAACCTTAATAGGTTAGTTAGTACTAACAACACACTCCCCCTGTCTATAACACCATGGTACCACAGAGGATAACTGGAGTTATGTGGAGGGCAGCGCTACCTGTCAGCGTCTTGCTTCCTATGTCTGCAGGGAGAAAATGGCGCTGGTGAGTGCTGGATCCGCTCTGAGGAGAAGCCCCGTCCCCTATAATGGCGCACGGCTTCCCCCACAATTTGATTATACTGGCCAGAGGTCTTATATGCTAACAGCGGGATTAGCCCGTTAGCTGCTTTTACCAGTTTAGGGTGATCGCGCTGGTCCAGGATGCCCCTCGAAGCGCCTACACTGTGTGTTGCTGAGCCTTCATGGAGCGCAGCCTGTCAGAGCTGTGCTCCCACCATTGTGCCGCCATACCCGCCGGCGCTGTACTCACCACATTCTATCTTCTGGCTCTGTTAGGGGGTGGTGGCCGTGCTGCGGGAATGAGCGGTCGCCTCGTAGGCTTGCGATCAGCACCCTCAGGAGCTCAGTGTTCTGTCAGCGGAGATAGAGAACCAGTAACTTCAAGAGTTGGTTCCTACTCCCCCCCCCCCCCTAAGTAGGAAGGCTGTTGCCAGCAGCCTTCCGGAACCTAATGCTCTATTAAAACAAACAAAAAAACAAGAAAACTCCTAAGAGCTCCCCTAGCTGTGACCGGCTTCTCCGGGCACATTTTCTAAACTGAGTCTGGTGGGAGGGGCATGGAGGGAGGAGCCAGCCGACACTATTAATCTCTTGAGGTACCCATGGCTCCTGGTGGACCCGTCTATACCCCATGGTACTAACATGGACCCCAGCATCCTCTAGGACGTAAGAGAAATTATAAAATTCTGTGTCTTGTCTTTATTTTTATATTTTTTGACATGCGGACTACAGGTGCAAATGGGCCTTTTATGCCCGGCCATACTAGCACTTGTGGTTCTCCAAGTGCCGGCATGCTAGGGCTGGAATACTTAGATCTATAGGCTACCTGTTAAGGTACCATGAACCCAAACACCACCAGGGGTGCTCAGGAGGGGGAAGCCCATTTACAGCCCTGGGATGACCAGTTTTAAGGCTGGTTAATGTAACGGAGAGAAAACCCCACACCGAGTGTCCCCTTCCTATGGCATTACCACCCTCGCTGATTCAGTCTGGTGCTAGTTTTTGGAAAACGGTATCCCCATGCTGATTTTTTTTTTTTTACTCCTATTTTCCATTACTAAATCAGGCAGAGCGGTCTGGGGCTGGTTTAGGGATGCATACCTGGCTGTGCTGTTCAAAACATACTTTTTAAAAAGCTATGAAACTCTATAGACAGCACTCAGAGTGAGATTGCTGTCACTCACAAAATAGTGGAGCTGCTAATTAACAGATTTGTGTGCTCATTGGAATACACACATGCAGTCTATGCAACTGGAGGTCTGAGCAAAAGAACGAGCTGCAGATGGAGTAAGACTGTGTGGATGGGGTGGAGGAGACAGAGTGGCAGGAATGGTGGGGACAGAAAGGCATGGACAGGGGTAAAGACTAAGCAGCTCATAGGGAGGGGGGACAAAGCAACGCAGATGGGTGTAAAACAGTGGCGTGGATTGGGGTAGACAAAGTGGCACTGTTAGTGTGGGGCAGAGTGACACAGACATGGGGGAGACAGTGACGTGGATGAGGGTAAGACAGCAGCATGGATGAGGGGAAGACAGCGAGGCCTATGGGAGGAAACAGCAGCATGGATGCGGAAAGAAAGGGCTGTGCGGAAAGGGAAAGACCGATTGGTGCAGATGAGGAAACATAGACTAGCACAGATTGGAGAACACACAGCAGTAGGGATTGGGGAAGATAGAGCAGCATGGAGGTATATAGGGAAGAAGGTGTAGATTTATAGACAGTATATGAAAGTTTTAGCAATTACGCAAGATGTTTCTGCGAGGTGAATGTATTTACTGAATGCAATGGATGTATGGAGAAGGGTGTTGGAAACCAGTGAAATGATTGTGGTAATTCAGTGGGAGAGACCGAGTGGGATGGGTCAGCCACATAACTGCTCAGACCTTCAGTTGCATATCTAATGGAAACACAAATCTGTTAATTAGCAGCTCCACCATTGTGTGAGTGACAGCACTCTCACTCTGTGAGAGTGCAGAATCTGCACTTACCCACAGGCTGTGATGGCATACCATATCTGTATTGCACAAGGAACACGTCCATTAAGATGTTAGTCTTAATGATTGGAATTTCATTGCTTTTTTGAGTAAGAGTGGTAGAAATTCAGAAGTTTTTAAAAATTTCAGATTGTGAAGCCTTAATGGGACATGTAAAACTTTTTTGTCTATGGATTATATATATATATATATATATATATATATATATATATAATTTAATGAGTTAAGAAACTGATGTAGAAAGTGTCAAAGGGGTGATCTTTTTCTGTGTTTATTATTGCAGGAACTTGTATTTTCTACTCTGCCATTAAGAAGCCCACTCTTTATTATGTTTATCTATACAAAGAACGGATAACAATTGAATAAATAAATAATACCAAAATCCAACTGGTGCGCAGAAAGAAGCAACAATCACAAGATCCTCTAGGGCACAGGTTTTCAAAGTCGGTCCTCAGGACCCCACGCAGTGCATGTTTTGCAGGTCTCCTCACAGAATCACAAGTGAAATAATTAGCTCCACCTGTGGACATTTTAAAATGTGTCAGTGAGAAATTTATACACCTGTGCACCTGCTGGGTTACCTGCAAAACATGCACTGTGTGGGGTCCTGATGACCGACTTTGAGAACCTATGCTCTAGGGGTTCCACCATACCCTTCAAACAACATATACAACTTTATGAGTAAATGAGGATCTCATATATGTACTCTGTAAACACTTGCCTGCATGGTCGTATCAGATGCGACCACACCAGGCTGGGCTTTCCCTGACATGGTCTCATCTGATATGACCAGTCAAAAAGCTCACTGTGCGGCAGCTTTCTTGTTGATCGGTCAGCCCAGCAGCATCCCCAACCTAGTGGCTGCAGACACTAGCAGCCGCTGGGGAAAATGTTAAAAAAAAAGCCGCAACCACACCTTTCCCAGCCCCTCACCTTCCCGAGGTGCTGCGGAGAGGATCTGAAGCCGAGAAACGGAAGTCACAATGGTCACGATGTTCCGATCAATAGTCATCAATGTTTCAAAAATATATACATTTGTTTTTTTAAATTGACAAAATTGCTTTGGACAATCTTTAAATGTTCTTAACGTAATTCAATCATAAGAAAGAATATGACAATTTCTGAGCAGTTTTTGGAAAAAATATTTGTTAGTTAAGTGGTTAAAATGCTAAATGTCAATATTCTCACTCGGTGAGAGTGTGAGGCGACCATTTTTCCCAACAATCTTATGCAAAGATGGATGGACACTCGAGTAGGTCAGAGCACCATGCGGACCATCTCCTGAAGTGTTCTTGCCTTGTCCTCAGGTAGGAACACCTTCTGGGCCACAGTATCCAACAACATCCCCAGGAACAGGAGCCTCTGAGTTGGCTCCAGGTGGGACTTCCGTAAGTTGAGAATCCACCCATGGTGTGACAGAAGTTGGATAGTGCGATCGATATGAAGCAATAAAAGCACCCTGGATCTTGCTTTTATCAGAAGATCATCCAGGTAAGGGACAACATTGACCCCCTGAACCCGGAGTTGGAACATCATCTCCACCATCACCTTCGTGAATACCCTCGGGGCTGTAGACAGGCCGAAGGGCAGTGCCTGGAATTGGAAGTGATTGTCCAGCAGGGCAAACCGCAGGTACACCTGATGAGGCGGCCAAATTGGAATATGGAGGAAGGCATCCTTGCTATCCAAGGAGACCATGAATTCCCATTCTTCCAGGCCCGCAATCACTGTTCGCAGGGATTCCATTTTGAACATGAAGACTTTAAAATAAGGATTTTAGATTCAAAATGGGTCTTACCGAACCGTCCAGTTTCAGCACCACAAACAGGTTAGAGTAAAACCCCTTCCTGCGTTGCGTATTGGAACAATGACGTGGGACTGGACCAACTTTTGGATGGCCTGTTGCAACGTAACTTGCATATCTTCCAAAGCTGGTAAGCTTGATTTGAAAAATTGTTGGGGAGGAGTACTGTCGAACTCCAGCTTGTAGCCTTGAGAAACAAGATTTCTGACCCAGGTATCCTGGCAGGAAGTCTCTGACGCGGCTGCAGTGACGCAGTCGTGCTTCCACCTCGAGATCGCCTCGGGGTGGGTGGGCACCGTCATGCTGAGGTCTTGGCGGAAGCAGAAGCGGTGGACTGGTCCTGAGAGCTAGTGCTTGCAGGCTTTCTGGACTTACCTCTGGTGCCTCTAGTCGCACTGGAGGCACCTCTAGCCTTAGATCGAAATCCGTGAGACCGAAAGGACTAGACAGATGGCCCCGGGTAGGCGTGTCTCGCCGGCGGGGCCCCAGAGGGGAGAAACGTGGATTTCCCAGCTGTAACTTTGGAAATCCAGGTATCCAATTCAACCCCAAAAATCCAAGGGGAGGGATTCCACACTATGTTTGGATTCTGTGTCCGCAATCCACTAACACAACCACAAGGCCGTGCGTGCTGACATTGCCATGGCAGAAGTCCTAGCAATAATGTTCCCCATCACAAGGACCCGTGTAGTGTCCTGAATGTGTTTTAGGAGGGTCACCATAGTGACCAAGGGCATATCGCCAGAGAGGCCCCCCTGATTTTGAGTGGCCCAGGAATGAATGGAATAGGTCATCCAGCAACCCGCAATAACCGGCCTTTGTGATACACCTGCTGCCATGTAAATAGATTTGAGTGTATTCTCTATCTTCCTATCCCCAGGATCCTTCATGGTAAAGGAGCCCGGGGCAGACAGCACCGCCTTTATGGACAGGCGAGAGACTGATACATCAACCCCAGGGGGTTCCTCCCAAAATTTTCTACCTTCAGCAACAAATGGGAAAGTGCGCAAATCTTTTTGGAATTTTTTGTCTGGATTTTCCCAGGCCAGTTTGAATAGGTCATCTAACTCTGTAGAATCAGGGAAAGAGACATTAGGCATGTTTTGTATAAAGAAAAACGACTGCTGTGACGCAGCGTCCTCTAGAGGGAGCTTTAACACGTCCCACATAGCCAGAATTAGGGGTTCAATACCCTGAGCAGAATCGGGATCCCCACTAACGGGATCCAAGTCATCCGCATCCTCCTGTATATCATCATCTGTATCAGAGAGTAGAGCAGGTAACCCACGCTTCTGTGGACCTGCATATGAGGGGGGGGGGGGGGGGGGGCTGTGCTGTATCTGCCCTAGCAGCTAAATCTGCAACAGCTTGTTGTAGTAGCTGAGTCTTCTGTACATTAGCAGTGAGCTGGGATGAAATATCTGACATCATAGTTTTAAGAGACCCTAACCAGTGGGGATCTGGACCCTCTCCCCCAGCCCTTTCACTGATTTGTGAAGATTGGCTGCACTTTTCACAGTAATCAGAATCAGTATATAATGGAGATAATCTGGTGTGGCATACACTGCACAGCTTGTGTTTACCCATGTTTCACAGTAAGCACAATAACATACACTATACACACAGACCGTTATATTGTAAGCCTGTCCTACTGTATGTGAGAGGAGACACAGAGAGAAGGATACTAGCACACCCGTAGCTGTACAGCCCCAGTGAGGCTGTCAGCTCACTATATTACAGAAAACACTAACAAATCCTGTTTTAAAGGGACCCAGATAGTGTACACAAGCGGCTCTCCACCTTTGCTACACCCTGCACCAGGTATCCAGCGTGGCAGAGGAGTCAGGAAGCACTGTGTGTGCTGAGAATGGCTGCAGTAAGCAGAGGAAGGCGCCAAAACGCCTCAGGTCCCGCTCTGATGTAGCTCTGCCCCCTCCAATGGCGCCGGAGTTACACTGATACTGGCAAAAGTCTCCATATAGCTTATAGATTAAAAATAGGATTTTGGTCACCTACTGGTAAATCTTTTTCTCGTAGTCCGTAGAGGATGCTGGGGTCCATATTAGTACCATGGGGTAGAGACGGGTCCACCAGGAGCCATTGGCACTTTAAGAGTTTAATAGTGTGGGCTGGCTCCTCCCTCTATGCCCCTCCTACCAGACTCAGTCTAGAAACTGTGCCCGAGGAGACGACATACTTCGAGAGAAGGAATTACACAGATAGTGGCGAGATTTATACCAGCTCACACAAACATGAAAATCCGGCCAACATGCCGGAACAACTCAGCAACAGCTGAAACCGTAAATAACGCAGAACTTACCTAGGAACCAGGTAACACTGAACTATAAAACCAATGCAGGAAACGAAGCGCTGGGCGGGCGCCCAGCATCCCCTACGGACTACGAGAAAAGGATTTACCGGTAGGTAACCAAAATCCTACTTTCCTAGAGGATGCTGGGGTCCATATTAGTACCATGGGGATGTACCAAAGCTCCCAGTACGGGAGGCAGAGCGCGGAGGCTCCTGCAACACTGCCTGACCAAACTTGAGGTCCTCAGAGGCCAAAGTATCGAACTTGTAAAACTTGGCAAACGTGTTCGACCCAGACCAAGTAGCTGCTTGGCAGAGTTGTATCGCCGAGACACCCCGGGGAGCCGCCCAGGAAGAACCCACTTTATGAGTAGAGTGGGCCTTTACAGATTTCGGACGCGACAATCCTGCCGTGAAATAAGCATGCTGGATACTGAACCTGATCCAGCGTGAAATCGACTGCTTAGAAGCAGGACATCCAATTTTCTTTGGATCATAGAGGACAAACAGAGAGTCACTTTTCCTATGACGAGCCGTCCTCTTCACATAAATCTTCAAAGTCCTCACTACATCCAAGTCCTTTGAAGTAATTGAGGAGTCAGTAGCCACTGGCACCACAATAGGCTGGTTGATGTGGAAAGCCGACACAATCTTAGGTAGGAACTGTGGACGAGTCCTAAGTTCTGCCCTGTCTTCATGGAAGATCAGATAGGGTCTTTAACAAGATAAAGCCTCCAATTCCGACACGCGTCGCGAAGAAGCCAAGGCCAACTAGGTGACCGCCTTCCACGTGAGAAACTTGAGATCAGCCTCCTGTAGAGGCTCAAACCAAGCAGATTGTAGGAACTGCAACACCACATCCAGATCCCATGGAGCCGTAGGTGCCACAAAGGGAGGCTGGATGTGCAGAACCCCTTTCAAAAAGGTCTGAACCTCCGGAAGAACAGCCAATTGTTTTTGGAAGAAGATGGACAAAGCAGAGATCTGGACCTTGATGGAGACCAGTCTCAGCCCCATATCCACCCCTGCCTGCAGAAAAAGGAGAAAACGACCATGTTGAAACTCCACCGCCGGAAACTTCTTGGCCTCACACAAAGAAACATATTTCTTCCAAATGTGATGGTAATGCTTAGACGTTACCCCCTTCCTGGCCTGTATCAGGGTAGGAATGACCTCATTCGGGATACCCTTCCGAGCTAAGATCTGGCGTTCAACCGCCATGCCGTCAAACGAAGCCGCGGTAAGTCTTGATAAGCGAACGGCCCCTGCAGAAGCAGATCCTCCCGAAGAGGTAAAGGCCGTGGATCTTCCAGCAGAAGATCCAGCAGGTCCGCGTACCAAGCCCTCCTTGGCCAGTCCGGAGCAATGAGGATTGCCAGAACCTTCGTTCTTCTCACGAGTTGAAGAACCCTTGGTATCAGAGGAAGTGGAGGGAACACATACACTGACCTGAACACCCAAGGTGTTACCAGTGCGTCCACCGCCACTGCCTGTGGGCCTCTTGACCTGGAACAGTACCTCCGTAGCTTCTTGTTGAGGCGGGAGGCCATCATGTCTATGTGAGGAACCCCCCACCAACCGGTTACCTCCTCGAACACCTCCAGATGGAGGCCTCACTCCCCTGGATGGAGATCGTGTCTGCTGAGGAAGTCTGCTTCCCAGTTGTCTACGCCCGGAATGAAGATTGCCGACATCGCCACCGCGTGCCTGTCTGCCCAGATGAGGATCTTTGACACCTCTGCCATAGCAGCTCTGCTCTTCGTTCCGCCTTGTCGGTTTATGTAGGCCACTGTGGTCACGTTGTCCGACTGCACCTGAACAGCCCGATCCTGTAGAAGGTGTGCTGCTTGTAAAAGGGTGTTGTAAACGGCCCTGAGTTCCAGGATGTTTATTGGGAGAAGTGACTCTTGATCCGACCATCGTCCTTGAAAGGTTTCCCCCAGAGCGACCGCTCCCAACCTCTTACACTTGCATCTGTGGTCAAAAGGATCCAGTCTTGTATCCCGAACCTTCGCCCTTCCAGAAGGTGTGGAAGTTGCAGCCACCAGAGGAGTGAAATCCTGGCTTTCGGAGACAGGCGTATACTCTTGTGCATGTGTAGGTGAGAGCCCGACCACTGGTCCAAGAGGTCCAGTTGAAAAGGTTAAGCATGAAACCTGCCATACTGCAGAGCCTCGTAGGCGTCAACCATCTTCCCCAGAAGGCGTATGCATTGATGAACCGATACCCGGGTAGGCCGTAGGACATCCCGGACCATTGTTTGAATCACCAACGCTTTCTCCGCCGGGAGAAATACCCTCTGCACTTCCGTGTCGAGGATCATTCCCAGGAAAGACAGCCGCCTTGTTGGCTCCAGATGAGACTTTGGAAGATTCAGGATCCAACCGCGCTTCCTGAGCAGCTGTGTCGTGAGTGCGATGGACCGCAACATTCTCTCCCTGGATGATGCCTTGATCAGGAGATCGTCCAGATATGGAATTATGTTCACCCCCTGTTTGCGGAGGAGAACCATCATCTTTGTCATCACCTTGGTGGTGTTGAGAGGCCAAACGGCAGCGCCTAGAACTGATAGTGATCGTCCATCAGCGCAAACCTGAGATAAGCTTGATGCGGCGCCCAAATTGGAATGTGTAGGTATGCATCCTTGAAGTCCAGGGACACCAGGAACTCCCCCTCCGACAGCCCTGAAATGACAGCTCTCAGAGATTCCATCTTGAATTTGAACTCCTTGAGATAAGGGTTCAAAGATTTTAAATTTAGAATAGGCCGTTCCGAACCATCCGGTTTCGGTACCACAAAAAGGTTCGAATAATAACCTTTGTTCCGTTGCTGAAGAGGCACCTGAACAATTACCTCTGACACCACCAATTTCCTGATGGCCTCCAGAAGAATTGTCCTGTCCGCCAGCAGAGCTGGTAAGCCTGACTTGAAGAATTGGTGAGGTGGGGGCACTTGAAACTCCAGTTTGTATCCCCTGGACACTATATCCAGAACCCAGAGGTCCAGACCCGACGACACCCAGACGTGGCTGAACTGCCTGAGTCTCGCCCCCACCTGACCTTCCTCCAGGCCTAGCTGTCCACCGTCATGTGGAGGGCTTAGGGGTATCAGAAGCGGGCTTCTGGGTCTGGGAACCTGCGGGAGCGGGTTTCTTTCCTTTGGCACGACCACCTCTGAAGAAGGTGTTCGAAGGCTTATTCTTTCTAGGCCTCACGGCCCGAAAGGACAGTGACGTGTTAGATGAAAAGGGCTTCTTCGTAGCCGGTGCAGCTGAGGGGAGAAAAGGAGACTTACCCGCAGTAGCCGTGGCAATCCACACATCCAGCGCCTCCCCAAATAGAGCCTGACCTTTGTACGGAAGGCCTTCCACACACTTCCTAGATTCCGCGTCCGCAGACCAGTTGCACAGCCAGAGACCTCTGCGAGCCGAGACTGACATGGAGGAGATTCCCCCAGCCATGGAACCCAGGTCCTTCATGGAATCCACCAGGAACCCTGCTGAATCCTGAATATTACGCAAAAACAAATCAACGTCACCTTTGTCCAGCGTAGACAATTCCTCCTGTAGAGTGATCGACCACCTGGCAATAGCTTTAGCAATCCAAGCACAGGCTATAGTAGGCCGCAATATAGCCCCCGAAGCCGTGTAAATGGATTTCAGCGTAGCATCCACCTTGCGATCTGCCGAGTCCTTTAACGCCGTAGAACCCGGGACCGGTAAAACTACCTGTTTGGACAGCCTGGATACAGAGGCGTCGACTATTGGCGGGGACTCCCACCTCTTCCTATCTTCCTCTGGGAAGGGAAAAGCCAACAACACCCTCTTGGGAATCTGGAATTTATTTTCCGGAGTTTCCCCATGCCTTTTTAAAGATAGCATTCAATTCTTTGGATGCCGGGAAGGTGAGGGAGGACTTCTTATTATCTATGAAGAAGGCCTCCTCCACCTGTTCCGGAGCTGTGTCTGACATGTGTAAAACAGCCTCAATCATCAACTGCACCCCCTTGGCAAGTGATGCCGTCCCCCGCAACACAACCCCATCACCGTCTGCAGCGTCAGAGTCGGTGTCCATGTCATCCTGCATAATTGCAAGCGCACGTTTATGAGAATGTACCGCCGGGGACCCCGAGGAGGCAGAATCAGACCATACCACCATAGAGGACAGGAGGACCTGAGTGGCGTGCTCAGTCCTAGCAACTCTATCAGACATCTGGGAAATAGTCCCCCTCAGAGAGACTAACCATTCTGGCTATCTAGCTGGGATCTGCGCTAAAACTGTGCAATCCTGATTACATGGTATGGAGTCCTCCTAGGAGGACAAATCCTCTGCAGCATATGACACATTGTCCCTAGACATGTTAACACACACACACAACACCCCACCCCACAAACACACAGGGTATTATGTAGGCAGAGTTTCCCCCCCCAAGAAAGGTAGAGAGACACATAGATTGGAGCCTACCCACACACAGCGCAAAGGGAGTCCCTTCCCCGCGCTGACTGTGTCCCTTAATAGTTGACACAGCCTATTATGCAGCCTCCCCTCCCTTCTACAGCCCCCTGGTACTGTATAGACTGCTGGAGAAAGCTCTGGAGGGACCTGGATCCAGTGGATAGCAACTGCAGGCAGAGAAAATGGCGCTGAACGCTGCTGGGTTCGCTCTGAGAAGCTCCGCCCCCTTCAATGGCATCGGCTTCCCGCTCTCAAGAAGATTATACTGGCCTGGAGGATTTGGCTGACCTGGATCCGCAGACCGCGACATGCAGGAAACGACCAGTGCAGGGTCCGGGGCTGGCCCAGGGCGCTCCCCCCCCAGCGCCGCACCAAGGTACCGCTGAGCCTTCCAGGAGCACGGTTAAGACCGCGCTCCTAACCATCTAGCCGCCCACTTCACACTGTCCCCCCGCTTGCAAGGGGGGACAGTGACTCACTCGCCATCTTCAGCTCCTGAGGGGGTGGCGGCCGGCTGCCGGGGACAGCGTTCCCCTGCGGCGGGGCGCGATCGGACCCCTCTGGAGCTAGTGCTCAGTCAGCGGGAGCAGTGGCTCAAGACCCCGCGGGGTGGACACTGCTCCCCCCCCTCAGTCCCACGCTGCAGGGAGGCTGTCGCCAACAGCCTCCCCGTAAAATAAAAAAACTGAAAAGGAAGAAATAAACTCTTTTACTAAGAGAACTCTGTAGAGCTCCCATAGCTGTGACCGTCTCCTCCGGGCACATTTTCTAAACTGAGTCTGGTAGGAGGGGCATAGAGGGAGGAGCCAGCCCACACTATTAAACTCAAAGTGCCAATGGCTCCTGGTGGACCAGTCTATACCCCATGGTACTAATATAGGACGTTAGAGAAATATAGCTTAAAAACATCACAACAAGTGCTAGTCAAAGCCTTTTTGTGCCAGTCTACACGGCGGATCTTAGCGGGACCCCCCCAGGAGAATCCCGTACGCCGCGCCCGTAGTCGGCCGCACTGTGAACCGGGGGTACCCCTAGCGGGGCCCCCGGTGTGTACTCACCATCACTGTCACCTTCAGGCAGCGTTAGGGGTGTGCTGCGGCTGTGACAGCCAAGGCACAGTGCCCCGCTGAACAACAACCCCTTAGGACGGTGGTCCTGCAGCGGGGAAAAGGCTCTGAGCCTCGTAAGGCCGGTGACCGTCCCCTCCTCCCTAACTCCCACGGTGCAGGTATGCTGTTGCCCAATCAGCATACCGAAAATAACAAACAGAAAAAAGAAATTGAAGAAAACTCTCTGGAGCTCAGAGATGTGCATCCTCTCCTGAGGGGACTTTTTTCTAAATGCCTGTGGGAGGGGGCATAGAGGGGAGAAGCCAGCACACCCAGTTGAAGAAATTTAAAGTGCACCAGCTCCTTTGGACCCCGTCTATACCCATCGTACTAGATTCCCCAATATCCTTTATGGATGCTAGGTGAAATGGACTCCTACCAATTAGGCATGAGACACTAAGCCTCAATATGCACATTAGTATTAAGATGGTAACCCGGGCAAAGTACCAGCGGTCGGCAACCTCAGCATTCATCACGCACTCTGGTATTGTCTCCTAACACTCCTCCAACATGTTTCGTCCCCCTTCAGGCCTTTGTCAAGGCCTCGAGGGTGCTGAAACATATTAAGGATAAGTGTCTCACGCCTTATTGAAAGAAGTCCACTTCACCTGTATATGAATACCACAAATGTTTTTACTCCTGCACTGATTATTCAGTAAAGCAGTATTACACGGTTTGCCTTTAAAACTCCCAGAAACACATTCAGGACAAAAGCTAAAAGGCAAAGAGGTTTATATATAAAACCGGTTGTTGTGAATATTGCTACAGGAGGGTATCTGGCATAAAAGGAATACAGAATGCATTTTCAAGTACTTTTTATATTTTATTTTACAGAACCTTGTTGAACTCTCTGAGAATATTGACAATTATTATTTTAAAAGATATGAGATCCTCATTTACTCATAGTTGCATTAGATTAGTGATTCCTTAATATAATTTTCCATTTGTGAAGGCAATAAACTGGAATTTTTGTATTTATGTTGACTTCTCTACATTGAGTTCAATGTGAGTCACTGGAAGACTACAGTCCATAATGTGGAGACTTGCTACACGTGCAGCACAAAAAAAAACCCAAGACAAAACAAAAAAAATACAAAAAAACCACAGCAAACTCTGTCCACAAAATGGCCTTGTATGCAACTCTGCATTAGCCCCAAAGAATGGAAAGCGCCCAGTGTCCCTCCTTGGACTTAGAAAAGGATTTTTTTTCTGCCCCCACAAATGTATATTTATACTACGGCATCATTTGTTAAACACCAATTCTATAAGTAGACTCAAGAAATGAATTAGACATCTTCCAACAAAACAAGGAAATACAGCTACTGCATTAAAAAACAGTTTCTGTAAAATGTTCGGGTTATCTATGGGGGACAGTGTAAAGGAGTCCCAAAGGAATAATCCGCTCAAAAGTAGCGATGAAATGTGGCCTTGTATTTTCCACAGGCTGTCCTGCCCCAGTATGACCCTTGTGCATTACTCAGAAATAAACCTAGCAATGGTCTGTGTAGAGAAGAAGCTGACAAACCTCTTGCTGACATTGGCACGGAGCAGCACGTTATCTATACTGCACAATTCCTTGTCACCAGTTTTATTCATCAACACCTATCTGCTCAGGATGTAGATAGCAGTAATGCACAGAAAGTTTTACATTGATTTACCTGGTCAGAATCTTCATTCAGTTATTAAGTTATACTTACTGTACACACATGAAACCTGTTACCATAGCAATTATTCTGTTAATGTCAAACATGGAAAAGAGTGTAATGAAAGAAATTACTACGTCCACCTCCCCTCTCCTACAAGCCCTTCACTGGCTCCCCTTCCCTTTCAGAATCCATTTCAAGCTTCTCACACTCACTTACAAAGCACTCACCCACTCCTCTCCCATCTACATCTCTGACCTTATCTCCCTTTACACTCCCACCCGTCCTCTTCTCTCTGATAATGCACGACGACTTTCCTGCCTACTGATTACTTCCTCCCACTCCTACCTCCAAGATTTTTCACGTGCTGCACCACTTCTCTGGAATTCCCTACCTCTCCCACTCAGACTCAGACTCTCCACCTCTCTACAAAACTTCAAATGGGCTCTCAATACCAACTTCTTCACCAAACCCAGCCAAATTTCATCCTAACCCTCTGTTCCACACTCTCTATATACCCCATCTGTGTCACCCCTGTCTGTCTACCCCTCCCCTTTGTAAGCTCTCACGAGCAGGGCCCTCTTCCCTCATGTGCTTATCCTTTTTGTTACTTTAATAATCTTCAACTGCACCAAATCCCGCAGTCTTCTGACACCTGATACTTATTCCAGTGTCATCTGCTGATGTAGCTATGTTAATTTACCCTGTATTTGTCCTATATTGTCTTCAACTGTAAGTCACTGTTTTCCTGTTTTGATTATTTATTTGTTTATGTACTCTGTAATTGGGCGCTGCGGAACCCTTGTGGCGCTGTATAAATAAAAGATAATAATAATAATAATAATAATAAAAAATAATGTAACCCATGCATTCTTGCTGGTTTTTGTGTACAATGTATGAGAAGAAGTTATAAAGGTGTCCCTATTTTCCCATATAAAGTGTTATAAATGAGACAGCGACTGTTCGACACCTCCAAGGACAATGGTAGAAGCAGTTCCCATCACCACTGCAATCCTGTATTAAGCGGATTTACAAACATATGCTAATGCCACAACCACTGTTACTGTTTGTAAATTAGCATTTTATCCTTTGTCAGGCATCCTGAGGTAAACATTTCCATATTCAGATCAAAAGTTATTTATAATTTTTATATGAAGTTATCACCTTAAAAAAAAATAGGATTTTAGTACCTACCGGTAAATCATACTCGCCTACCTGACCCTCTCCATGAGGGAGATAATGCTCTGTTCCTGGACTTTCATGGTAATGTATGATTGCCATCACCTGTGGTGAGCTAGTTAATTGATAAGAAAGATGTTTCCCCACAGGTGATGGCAATCATACATTACCAGGAAAGTCCAGGAACAGAGCATTTTCTCCCTCATGGAGAGGGTCAGGTAGGCAAGTATGGGGTAAATCCTTTTCTCGTAGTCCATAAGGGATACTGGGTATCACTTAGTACGATGGGGTATAGATGGGGTCCAAAGGAGCCGGTGCACTTTAAATTTCTTCCACTGGGTGTGCTGGCTCCTCCCCTCTATGCCCCCTCCTACAGCCAGTCTAGGTAAAACTGTGCCCGAGAGAATGAACATACTTGAGGGAAGGAACATAACAATAACGAGTGGTGAGATTCATACGCCAGCACTCCACAATATAAACCAACCAGCAACGGCTGGTAACAAAACAGCAACATCTGAACAGGTACACTTTTGTAGTATAAAAACCTGCAGACAAGGCCACGCACTGAGGCGGGCCCCCAGCATCACTTATGGAGTACGAAAAAAGGATTTACCGGTAGGTACTAAAATCCTATTTTCTCTAGCATCCATAAGGGATACTGGGAAAGCTTCCAGAACGAGCGGGAATGTGCGTAGACGTCTGCAGCACTGCCTGCCCAAACTGGGTATCCTCTTTGGCTAGGGTATCAAACTTGTAGAGCTTCACAAAGGTGTTCTTCCTCGACATGGTAGCAGCTTGGAATAATTGCAAGGCCGAGACTCCACGGGCAGCCGCCCAGGAAGACACAACCGATCTTGTAGAGTGGGCCTTCAGAGACTGAGGAACAGGTAAGACTGCCGACACATAGGCCTGTTGGATAGCAAGCCTAATCTAATGAGCAATGGACTGCTTAGAATCAGGACACCCCTTTTTCTGTGCATCATAGAGCACAAACAAGGAATCAGTCTTTCTGATCCGAGCCGTCCTCTTGACATAGATCTTCAAGGCTCGCACAGCATCCAATGCCTCCGGAGGAACAGAAGCGCCAGAACTAGACGGAATCACAATAGGTTGGTTTAAATGGAATGCAGAGACAATTTTTTTTTCGGCAGGAACTGCCGCCTAGTCTTGAGCTCTGTTCTGTCTCCATAAAAGACAAAGTAAGGACTTTTACATGATAAGCCCCCCAATTCTGAGACAAGCCTAGCAGAAGCCAGAGCAAGCTACATTACAGTTTTCCACATAAGGTACTTGTCTTTCACCGTCATCAACAGTTCAAACCAGGACGACTGTAGAAACTTCAATACCACATCCATATCCCAGGGTGCCGTTGGTGGCACAGGCTGTATGTAAAGTACCCCTTGCAAGAAAGTCTGAACTTCTGGCAACACTGCCAACTTCTTCTGGAAGAAAACAGAGAGGGACGAAATCTGAACCTTAAGGGAGCATAGACGCAGGCCCATATCCACTCAAAAACGCAAAAAGCGTCCCAGGTGAAAATCCGCATCAGGATTTTTGCACCAAGAGACATATCTCCTCCAGATATTATGGTAGTGCTTTGAAGTCACGGGCTTCCTGGCCTTAACCATGGTTGCAATAACCTTCTTGGAAAGGCACTTGTGAGCTAGGATGTTCCACTCAACCTCCAAGTCGTCAAACGAAGTGGCCGTAAGTCCAGGTAGACGAACAGTCCTTACTGCAGAATATCTTTTCTCACAGGCAAATGCCAAGGGTCTGCGACGGAAAAGTCCAGAAGATCCGCGTACCACGCCCTCCGAGGCCAATCCGGGGCAATCAGAATTGCCTGGACACCCCGATTCCTGATTTGCTTTAGCACCCACGGGAGTAAAGGAATCGGAGGAAACAGGTAGACTAGCCGGTAAGGACAGGGGGACGTCAGTGCATCTATTGCCCACGCCTGAAGGTCCCTGGTTCTTGAGCAATACCAGCGAAGCTTCTTGTTGAGTCGAGAAGCCATCATGTCTATCTGTGGGCAGCACCACAGGTCGATGATCTGTTTAAACGCCTGTTGGTGGAGACCCCACTCTCCCGGGTGGAGATCGTGATGACTCGGGAAGGCCGCTTCCCAGTTGTCCACCGCCGGAATGAAGATGGCGGACATTGCTCTTGCGTTTCTTTCTGCCCAGGGGAGTATCTTTGACACTTCTCACATGCAGGCTCTGATTTTTGTCCCTCCTTGTCGATTTATGTAAGCCACCACCGTGGCGTTGTCCGACTGAACTTGGATCGCCCGATCTCTGAGCAGAGGAGAGGCCTGAAGCAGAGCATTGTAGATCACCCGAAGTTCCAGAATGTTGACTGGAAATAGGGCTTCGTGGGCTGACCATCTGCCCTGGAACTGAGCCCCTTGGATGACAGCTCCCCATCCTCTCAGACTCGCGTCCATCGTGAGGAGGAACCAATCCTGAATCCCGAAACTGCGACCTTCCAGCAGGTTTGAGGACTGTAGCCACCACAGGAGGGAAATCTCATACATCTGAAGACGTGATCCGGACCACTTGCTTAGGATATCCAATTAAAATGTTCTGGCATGGAATCTGCCGTACTGGATCGCCTCGTATGAGGCTACAATCTTTCCCAACAGTCAGATGCAAAGATGGATGGATATCAGATTTGGCCTCAGAACCGCATGGACCATCTCCTGGAGCGTCCTTGCCTTGTCCTCTGGGAGGAATACCTTCTGAGCCCCTGTATCCAGAATCATCCCCAGAAACAGGAGCCGCTGAGTAGGCTCCAGGTGTGACTTCTGCAAATTGAGAATCCACCCACGATGTGACAGAAGCTGAATAGTGCGGTTGATACTGGCGAATAGAAGCTCTCTGGATCTCGCCTTTATCAAGAGATCGTCCAGGTAAGGAACAACGTTGAACCCCTGGACTCGGAGCTGGAACATCATTTCCGCCATCACCTTCATGTAGACCCTTGGGAGCCATGGACAGTCCGAAAGGCAGAGCCTGGAACTGGTAGTGGTCGTTCAGCAGGGCAAACCACAGGTAAGCCTGGTGAGGTGGCCAAATCGGGATATGGAGAAAAACATCCTTTATATCCAGCAAAACCAGAACCTCTTGTTGTTCCAGTCCTGAAATCACTGCGCGCAAGGATTCCATCTTGAACTTGAAGACCTTTACTATTTGGGTACGTATAACCCATTGGCTGCTACCTAACACCAGCAGGGTTTTTAAACCCCACACACAGCATCGACCATGAGATCCCAGAAGTGAACAAGCCCAACGGGCGAAACGCGTTTTCCACGGACTACAGCATGGGACCTGTCCTTGGAGGATCCTTTATTATCACCTATCTCCTGACCCTGACATTTTGAGTATCACTTTTCTATCTGCAATTTTCCATCTGTAATTTAAGTTTGAATTTCCATTTTTATAGGTGCCTTTTTTTGCATTGGGCATATTTATTGCACATTAAGCAGTTGTGATTTTCTGTGCACATTTCAGCATTGTAATCCTACATATCGCAGGCCAGTATTATTGGCATATGTGCTCATTATATTTGGCACACTATTCAATACTGCATGTTATGTATTTGAGATTTTTTCCGCATATTAATAATCCTATAGATTGCAGACCAATACCACTGCAATAGGTGCCTTTTTCCTTTGGCACACCAATTAACACTGCAAGCCAAGTATTTTGGATTTTCTGTGCACAATATAGCCCGATAACCCTATAGATTGCAGGCTATACCTATTCTTCACACATTGTTTTATTTCCTTTGTATACAGTGTGTTATACCTTTTAGGTTGTTTTTTCAAAGTAATGATGCTTTGCTTTGCACAAAAAGGAATATATATGTGAATTATATTTACATGTACTAATTTACCTGACGCTGCATACCTTGTGACGTGGTCTCCCGCTAGGGTTAGCGACCACCAGTCCAATTCTAAAAGTGTTAATATCTTTCTTCCCTTCACCACTTACTATTTTCCGTAGACTCTCATCCACGTTCCAGGGTGCACCTTGCCACTAAGTGACAATTGTTTCACCCCGCCTAAAGTGGAAAGCAGATCTACACACTACATGGCTTTATCTTTCTAAATCTTTACTCTACCATCTTTATATAGGTGCACTCTCATTGGTAGATAGCCTATCTACTATCATACCACGCTGCTAATGCCCGATCTCGTCTGATCTTGGAAGCTAAACAGCGTTGGGCCGGGTCAGTACCTTGAGAGGAGACTCCCTGGGAATACCTGGAGTTGTAGAGTAGGGACTATTCCCCTTCCTCTGAAGGGTGGACACCAACAGCAGTATCACCACTATTTGTTCTTTCAAAACTTTCTTTACTTTTTTCCGCGTTCAGGTCATGTCAACACAGATATCTCTAATTTGCGTAACATGGAATAACAGGTGAATAATAAATTGCTTAGTATTAACCTGATTTCAGTGGTTTTCTAAGACACATTATTTGACCTCCTACATCATTGACCTCCTTGGTCGGTCTCATTAATACAGATTATCTGTACTGGTCAGGAGAAACGGGTGTTAGACTATTAGGTGTCTGCAGCCTTTCTAATCCTTCTCGTGATTAACAGACCAGAACAATTTTACATTTTCTCATGTCTTTCTTATGTTTACACCTTTCCTTAGATCATAGAGGGGTAATTTTTTAATTTTTGATCAATAAATACAAATTTTAACATTTTTCACTAATAACTGAAGAATATTTTCTTCTTTCTTCAAGAGTGCGCCCACACAAGAGCTTTCTCTCTCTCCCCTTGTTAGTACTTGTACTTTCTAGCTCTGGGCGCACCACCAATAGGGGCTTAAATTGAAAGGTTTAAATTTCCTTTCCAGTATTACAATTGTCCATTTGTTGGTTTCTTATAATCCTTGCAATTTATTGTATACCGGTGCACGGTCGCTCTCTTTGTTCGACCTTTAGGTAAGGGTTCAAGGATTTTAGATTCAACATGGGCCTTACCAAACCGTCCGGTTTTGGAACCACAAACAGGGTGGAGTAGTAGCCCTCCCTGCTGTAGCAGTGGCACAGGAACAATGACTTGGGACTGGACCATCTTCTGGATGGCCTGTTGCAGTGTAATTCGAGTATCCTCCAAAGCTGGTAAAGCCTGATTTGAAAAATCGGTGGGGAGGAGCACTGTCGAACTCCAGCTTGTAGCCCTGAGAAATTAGCTCTCTTACCCAGGTATCCTGGCAGGAGCTGTCCCAGATGCGGCTGAAGTGATGCAACCGAGCTCCCACCTCGTCATGCTGAGGTCTTGGAGGAAGCTGAACCGGTATCCTGTTCCTGGGAACCCGCAGCCGCTGGTTTTCTAAGCTTACCTCTGGTGCCTCGTGCAGCGTTGGAAGCGCATCTGGCTCTAGAACGAAACATAGCAGTCCGAAAGGACTGAGTAGATGGCTCTGGGTAGGAGCGCCTAGTCGGCGAGGGCCCCAGAGGGGAGAAACGTGTATTTTCCTGCAGTAGCTTTTGAAATGCCAAAGCAGTAGTCCTAGCATTGATAGCGCCTATCTCTTTAATAGAGTCGCACAGGATCGTGCCGTGTCATGAATGTGCTTGACCAGAGTAACCATACATCAGAGACATATCCCCCGTGAGGCCTTCCTGAACCTGGCCCGCCCAGGTGTGAATGGCATGTGTCATCCAGCAATCCGCTAGCACAGGTCTTTGTGATACACCAGCTGCTGTGTAAATGGACTTGAGCGTAGTCTCAGTCTTTCTATCCCAAGGGTCCTTCAAGGCCAAGGATCCAGGGACCAGTAACACCACTTTTTTAGAGAGACGGGAGACAGAAACATCTACCACAGGGGGGTCTTCACAGTTTTTCCTACCTTCTGGAGAAAATGGGAAAGTGTTAAGGAAGCGCTTAGTCACCTGGAATTTTTTGTCAGGATTTTTCCAGGCTAACTTAAACAAGTCATCTAATTCCTTAGAATCAAGTAAAGTGATGCTAGCCTTTTTCTGTGCTGCGAAGAACGACTGCTGTGCTGCATCGTCTTCCAGTGGGATTTTTAACACATCCCTGATAGCAATTATGACGGACTCAATCCCCTGTGCAGGAGATGAATCCTCAGTAATAGGATCCAGTTCTTCACCCCCCTCCTGTCCTTCTTCATCAGATTCTGAGAATAAATCAGGGAGCCCACGCTTATGCGGCCCTGACCTAGGGAGGGAGGGTCTGTCTGTCATCTGCCCTTGCTGCCAGGTCTGCTACAGCCTGCTGCAGCTGCTGTGTCTTTTGACTATTTGCAGTGAGGTGAGACGACATGTCTGCCATCATGGTTTCTCTAACGTCCTAAGTGGATGCTGGGGACTCCGTAAGGACCATGGGGATTAGCGGCTCCGCAGGAGACTGGGCACAACTAAAGAAAGCTTTAGGACTACCTGGTGTGCACTGGCTCCTCCCACTAAGACCCTCCTCCAGACCTCAGTTAGATTCTTGTGCCCGGCTGAGCTGGATGCACACTAGGGGCTCTCCTGAGCTCCTAGAAAGAAAGTATATTTTAGGTTTTTTATTTTACAGTGAGATCTGCTGGCAACAGACTCACTGCAGCGAGGGACTAAGGGGAGAAGAAGCGAACCTACCTAACTGGTGGTAGCTTGGGCTTCTTAGGCTACTGGACACCATTAGCTCCAGAGGGATCGACCGTATGGAACCGGCCATTGATGTTCGGTCCCGGAGCCGCGCCGCCGGCCCCCTTACAGAGCCAGAAGCAAGAAGAGTCCGGAAAATCGGCGGCAGAAGACATCAGTCTTCACCAATGTAGCGCACAGCACTGCAGCTGTGCGCCATTGCTCCTCATACACACTTCACACTCCGGTCACTGAGGGTGCAGGGCGCTGGGGGGGGGGGTGGGGGGGGGGGGGGCCCTGAGCAGCAATAAAAACACCTTGGCTGGCAAATATATCACAATATATAGCCTCAGAGGCTATATATGTGATAAATACCCCTGCCAGAATCCATAAAAAAGCGGGAGAAAAGTCCGCGAAAAAGGGGCGGAGCTATCTCCCTCAGCACACTGGCGCCATTTTCTCTTCACAGTGCAGCTGGAAGACAGCTCCCCAGGCTCTCCCCGGTAGTTTTCAGGCTCAAAGGGTTAAAAAGAGAGGGGGGGCACAAAATTTAGGTGCAATATTGTTTATACAAGCAGCTATTGGGGGAAAAATCACTCAGTTATAGTGTTAATCCCTGCATTATATAGCGCTCTGGTGTGTGCTGGCATACTCTCTCTCTGTCTCCCCAAAGGACTTTGTGGGGTCCTGTCCTCAGTCAGAGCATTCCCTGTGTGTGTGCTGTGTGTCGGTACGGCTGTGTCGACATGTGGGATGAGGAAGGTTACGTGGAGGTGGAGCAGAGGCCGATAAATGGGATGTCGCCCCCTGTGGGGCCGACACCAGAGTGGATGAATAGGTGGAAGGTATTAACCGACAATGTCAACTCCTTACATAGAAGGCTGGATGACGTAAAACAGCGGTGGGACAGCCGGCTTCTCAGCCCGCACCTGCCCAGGCGTCTCAAAGGCCATCAGGGGCTCAAAAAAGCGCCCGTTACCTCAGATGGCAGACACAGATGTCGACACGGAGTCTGACTCCAGTGTCGACGAGGTTGAGACATATACACAATCCACTAGGAACATCCGTTACATGATCTCGGCAATGAAAAATGTGTTACGCATTTCTGACATGAACCCAAGTACCACATAAAAGGGGTTTTATTTTTGGGGAGAAAAAGCAGCCAGTGTTTTGTTCCCCCATCAGATGAATGAATGAAGTGTGTAAAGTAGCGTGGTTCCCCCGATAAGAAACTGGTAATTTCTAAAAAGTTACTGATGACGTACCCTTTACCGCCAGAGGATAGGTCACGTTGGGAGATATCCCTTAGGGTGGATAAGGCACTCACACGTTTGTCAAAAAAGGTGGCACTGCCGTCTTAGGATACGGCCACCTTGAAGGAGCCTGCTGATAAAAAGCAGGAGGCTATCCTGAAGTCTGTATATACACACTCAGGTTATATACTGAGACCTGCAATTGCCTCAGCATAAATAGTGCTGCTGCAGCGTGGTCTGATACCCAGTCAGATAATATTAAAACTCTAAGACAGGGATAATAGTTTGCTAACATAGAGCATATTAAAGACGTCGTCTTAGATATAAAGGATGCACAGAGGGATATTTGCCGGCTGGCATCCAGAATTAATGCAATGTCCATTCTGCCAGGAGGGTATTAGAAACCCGGCAGTGGACAGGTGATGCTGCCTATAAAAGGCACATGGAGATTCTGCCTTATAAGGGTGAGGAATTGTTTGGGGATGGTCTCTGGGACCTCGTATCCACAGCAACAGCTGGGAAGAAATTTTTTTACCTCAGGTTTCCTCACAGCCTAAGAAAGCACTGTATTTTCAGGTACAGTCCTTTCGGCTTCAGAAAAGCAAGCGGGTCAAAGGCGCTTCCTTTCTGCACAGAGACAAGGGAAGAAGGAAAAAGCTGCACCAGCAGCCAGTTCCCAGGATCAAAAATCTTCCCCCGCTTCCTCTGAATCCACCGCATGACGTTGGGGCTCCACAGGTGGAGACAGGTGCGGTAGGGGCGCGTCTCGGGAACTTCAGGGACCAGTGGGCTTACCCACAGGTGGATCCCTAGGTTCTGCAAATAGTATCACAGGGATACAGGCTGGAGTTCGAGGCGACTCCCCATCGCCGTTACCTCACCATCAGCCTTGCCTGCTACCCTCGGAGAAAGGTAGTACTGGCGGAAATTCACAAGCTGTACTTCCAGCAGGTGAAATCAAGGTACCCCTCCTTCAACAAGGCCGGGGTTACTATTCCAAAATGTTGTGGTACCGAAACCAGACGATTCGGTGAGACCCATTCTAAAATTGAATGTCTTGAACACTTATATACGAAGGTTCAAGTTCAAAATGGAATCGCTCAGGGCGATTATTGCAAGCCTGGAGAATTTCTGGGTATCACTGGACATCAAGGATGCTTACCTGCATGTCCCTATTTACCCTCTTCACCAGGAGTACCTCAAAATTGTGGTAAAGGATTGTCATTACCAATTCCAGACGTTGCCGTTGGTCGGTCCCCGGCACAGAGGTATTTACCAAGGTAATGGACGAAATAATTATCCTGTACTTGGACGATCTCCTTGTAAAGGCGAGGTCCAGGGAGCAGTTGTTCGGCGGAGTAGCACTATCTCGGGAAGTGCTACAACAGCACGGCTGGATTCTGAATATTCCAAAGTCGCAGCTGGTTCCTACGACGCGTCTACTGTTCCTGGGTATGGTTCTGGACACAGAACAGGATAAAAAGGGTTTCTCCCGGAGGAGAAGTCCAAGGAGTTGTCGTCTCTAGACAGAGACCTCCTAATACGTATACAGGTGTCGGTGCATCAATGCACGCGAGCCCTGGGAAGGATGGTAGCTTCTTACGAAGAAATTCCATTCGCCAGGTCCCATGCAAGGATTTTCCAGTGGGATCTGTTGGACAAGTGGTCCGGGTCGCATCTTCAGATGCATCGGCGGATAACCCTGTCTCCAAGGGCCAGGGTGTCGCTGTTGTGGTGGCTGCAGAGTGCTCATCTTCTAGGGGGCCGCAGATTCGGCATACAGGACTGGGTCCTGGTGACCACGGATGCCAGCCTTCGAGGCTGGGGGGCAGTCACACAGGGAAGAAACTTCCAAGGCTATGGAAAAGTCAGGAGACTTCCCTACACATAAATATTCTGGAACTAAGGGCCATTTACAATGCCCTAAGTCAGGCTAGACCCCTGCTTCAACACCGGCCGGTGCTGATCCAGTCAGACAACATCACGGCGGTCGCTCATGTAAACCGACAGGGCGGCACAAGAAGCAGGATGGCGATGGCAGAAGCCACAAGGATTCTCCGATGGGCGGAAAATCATGTGTTAGCACTGTCAGCAGTGTTCATTCCCGGAGTGGACAACTGAGAAGCAGACTTTCTCAGAAGACACGACCTCCACCTGGGAGAGTGGGGACTTCATCCAGAAGTTTTCCAAATGATTGTACACCGTTGGGAAAGGCCACAGGTGGACATGATGGCGTCCCGCCTCAACAAAAAGCTACAAAGATATTGCGCCCGGTCAAGGGACTCTCAGGCGATAGCTGTGGACGCTCTGGTAACACCGTGGGTGTACCAGTCGGTGTATGTGTTCCCTTCTCTGCCTCTCTTACCCAGGGTAATGAGAATAATAAGAAGGAGAGGAGTAAGAACTATACTCATTGTTCCGGGTTGGCCAAGAAGAGCTTGGTAACCAGAACTCCAAGAAATGATCTCAGAGGACCCATGGCCTCTGCCGCTCAGACAGGACCTGCTGCAGCAGGGGGCCTGTCCGTTCCAAGACGTACCGCGGCTGCGTTTGACGGCATGGCGGTTGAACGCCGGATCCTGAAGGAAAAGGGCATTCCGGAGGAAGTTATCCCTACGCTATTTAAAGCTAGGAAAGAAGTGAACGCAAACCATTATCACCGCATATGGTGGAAATATGTTGCGTGCTGTGAGGCCAGGAAGGCCCCAAAGGAGAAATTTCAGCTAGGTCGATTTCTGCACTTCCTACAGTCAGAGGTGACTATGGGCCTAAAATTGGGTTCCATGAAGGTCCAGATTTCGGCTCTATCGATTTTCTTCCAAAATAGAACTGGCTTCACTGCCTGAAGTTCGGACTTTTGTTAAGGGAGTGCTGCATAGTCAGCCCCCGTTTGTGCCTCCAGTGGCACCGTGGGATCTCAACGTAGTGTTGGATTTCCTGAAGTCGCATTGAGTTGAGCCACTTAAATCCGTGGAGCTACAATACCTCACGTGGAAAGTGGTCATGCTGTGGGCCTTGGCGTCGGCCAGGCGTGTATCAGAATTGGCGGTTTTGTCATGCAAAAGCCCTTATCTGTATTTTATATGGATAAGGCGGAATTGAGGACTTGTTCCCAATTCCTTCCTAAGGTGGTATCAGTTTTTCATGTGAACCAACCTATTGTGGTGCCTGCGGCTACTTGGGACTTGGAGGATTCCAAGTTTTCTGGACGTAGTCAGGGCCCTGAAAAATATATGTTTCCAGGACGGCTGGAGTCAGAAAGACTGACTCGCTATTTATCCTGTATGCACCCAACAAGCTGGGTGCTCCTGCTTCTAAGCAGACTATTGCTCGCTGGATCTGTAGCACGATTCAACTTGCACATTCTGCGGCTGGACTGCCGCACCCTAAATCTGTAAAAGCCCATTCCACGAGGAAAGTGGGCTCTTCTTGGGCGGCTGCCCGAGGGGTCTCGGCTTTACAAATTTGCCGAGCTGTTACTTGGTCGGGGTCAAACACTCTTGCAAGAGTCTACAAGTTTGATACCCTGGCTGAGGAGGACCTAGAGTTTGCTCATCCGGTGCTGCAGAGTCATCCGCACTCTCCCGCCCGATTGGGAGCTTTGGTATAATCCCCATGGTCCTTACGAAGTCCCCAGCATCCACTTAGGATGTTAGAGAAAATAAGATTTTACTCACCGGTAAATCTATTTCTCGTAGTCCGTAGTGGATGCTGGGCGCCCATCCCAAGTGCGGATTGTCTGCAATACTTGTATATAGTTATTGCCTAACTAAAGGGTTATTGTTGAGCCATCTGTTGAGAGGCTCAGTTGTTATCATACTGTTAACTGGGTATTGTATCACGAGTTATACGGTGTGATTGGTGTGGCTGGTATGAGTCTTACCCGGGATTCAAAATCCTTCCTATTTGTGTCAGCTCTTCCGGGCACAGTATCCTAACTGAGGTCTGGAGGAGGGTCTTAGTGGGAGGAGCCAGTGCACACCAGGTAGTCCTAAAGCTTTCTTTAGTTGTGCCCAGTCTCCTGCGGAGCCGCTAATCCCCATGGTACTTACGGAGTCCCCAGCATCCACTACGGACTACGAGAAATAGATTTACCGGTGAGTAAAATCTTATTTTTTATAGCACCTAGCCAGGACGGCTCCTGAACCTCCCCTCCAGCGTCCTCACTAACCTGGGAGGACTGACTGCATTGTTCACATGAGAGAGAACCAGCTACTGAGGGAAAGAATCTGGTATGACATACAGTGCATAACTGGTGTTTTACCATGTACAATATAACACACACACACACACACACACACACACACACACACACACACACACACACACACACACAAGCCTGCCCAAACTGTAAGTGAGGAGACCCAGAGAGAGAGACCAGCACACCCACGCCTAGCAAACTCAGTAAGACTGCAGGTTGCCTGTAACACGGTGGAACACCAGAGTCTTGTCCTTTTTTGGACTCTATAGCATTATATATGCGGCTCTCCCACTTAATTACACCATTGTACCAGCTTTCCTGTGTATCTGGAGTGCCTAGAAGGAACTGTGCATCCCTGCTGCTGCAGCTGTAAGCAGAGGAAGGCGCCAAAATGATGCTGGTCCCGCTCTGGGGTAGCTCTGCACCCCCCAATTTTTATACTGACAATGTCTCCTATGTGGTGTAAAATGAGGTATGAATACCTGTTTTCTCTACCGCTGGCCAGTGTACACAGGGGGTCTATAGCGGACCCTCCAGGGAGCATCCGTATGCCACTCCTGCGATTGTGCCGCAGCGATAACGGGGGACCCCCCTAGCGGGGCCCCCGGTGTGTACTCACCACTCTTCCCACCTTCAGGCTACTGTTAGGGGTGTGCGGTGTGCTGCGATTCAGACCGCTAAGTCGCAGTGCCCCGCTGTACAACAACCTCTCAGGTCGGTGGTCCTGTACCGGGGAAGAGACTCTGATGCCTTAAGAGGCCGGTGACCGCACCCCCCAACTCCCACGGTGCAGGTATGCTGTTGCCCAAACAGCATACAGCAAATAATAAAGTTTAAATCAAACTGAAGAAAAAATCCTCTAGAGCTCCAGAGATGTGCAACCTTTCCTGAGGGCAGATTTTTTAAAACTGGCTGTAGGAGGGGGCATAGAGGGGAGGAACCAGCACACCCAGTGGAAAAAATTTAAAGGGCACCGGCTCCTTTGGACCCAATCTATACCCCATTGTACTAAGTGATCCCCAGTATCTCTTATGGATGCTAAAGAAATGAGGAGAATAGTTTGTGCTGGGTTAATGCAAGACTGAACTGAAACAGATTACTAATTATAGTGTTAAATTCTGCTCACCTGTCCAGGTGTCAGGGCTCGTATCGGCTTCACGATTTGTACCCAAACTGAGCCGTCCTGGTTTAATGTCAATATACAGTCCTCTAAAAGACAAAATAATACATTTTAAAGAAACATTTTAAAAAGGTCTGCGTATAAAAATGCATGAGTCTTGGGCAAGATTGGGTCACGTGGAGTGCGAGTTCCGCTGCCGGCATTCCTACACTATTGCAACTGCAAATCGCACCCTCTGACCCTAACTAAATTCAGCCCTATACTGGTGTTTGAGTGTTCATAACATCGGGAGGGGGGGGGAGATGTCATTCTGAAATGATCGCTCGCTAGCAGTTTTCAGCAGCCGTGAAAACGCATTGTCGCCACACACCAGGGAGTGTATTTTTGCTTTGCAGAAGTGCGAACGCCTGTGCAGCAAAGCGCCTGCAAAAACATTTTGTGCAAAACAAGACCAGCCCTGGACTTACTCTTCGTGTGCGTTGAGTCTAACGTTGGAGGGTTGGCTTTTGACGTCACACACCCGCCTAGCGTTCGCCCAGCCACGCCTGCGTTTTCCCTGGCACACCTGTGTTTTTCTAAGCACTCCCTGAAAATGGTCAGTTGACACCCAGAAACACCCCCTTCCTGTCAATCTTCTTGCGGCCGCCAGTGCAAATGAAAACGTCGCTAGAACCTGTGCAAAACCACAAAGGACTTTGTACCCGTACGTTGCGCGTGTGCATTGCGGTGCATACGCATGCGCAGAAATGCCGATTTTTAGCCTGATCGCTGCGCTGCGAACAACGGCAGCTAGCGATCAACTCGGAATGACCCCCTAGTCAAGTATTAGTGAAACAATTTCCATCCTGCAATCACTTAATATCCAAACTAATGACAGCATATATCCCAAAACTTTCAATGCATTTCAATTTACAATAGACATACTGAATTTTTTTTTAATTCAGACACCAGAGTAGATTTTACTTTAAGGAGTAATAGTCAACAGTATCATATGATTATAGGATGTCCTTTGCAGATAGTTTGTAACGTGTTATATTCTCTATGAATTTGACTAGGAATACTATATAGCGCAGTCAAGCAGAAGGAAATAGAAATCATTGGCAGAGCTTGCTTAGCAGTTTCCATATTCAAGTATGGCTTTAATTATGGTTTAGATGCTTTTTCATGCCCATGGCAATTATAACTTCTCTTCACGCGCTGAACAATGTATCTATTGAAAAAAAAAAAGTTTCAAATACAATGTCTGAGCTAGGTAACAAGACGTGACAGGCAGCGCATTTCTCAGGGATTACAGAGCGCTGTGGGTGCATTTACATCAAGAAACAAGTCCAACAGCATGATACAAAAATAAGAATTTACTTACCGATAATTCTATTTCTCGGAGTCCGTAGTGGATGCTGGGGTTCCTGAAAGGACCATGGGGAATAGCGGCTCCGCAGGAGACAGGGCACAAAAAAGTAAAGCTTTACTAGGTCAGGTGGTGTGCACTGGCTCCTCCCCCTATGACCCTCCTCCAGACTCCAGTTAGGTACTGTGCCCGGACGAGCATACACAATAAGGGAGGCATTTTGAATCCCGGGTAAGACTCATACCAGCCACACCAATCACACCGTACAACTTGTGATCTAAACCCAGTTAACAGTATGACAACAGAAAGGGCCTCTTAAAGATGGCTCCTTAACAATAACCCGAATTAGTTAACAATAACTATGTACAAGTATTGCAGATAATCCGCACTTGGGATGGGCGCCCAGCATCCACTACGGACTCCGAGAAATAGAATTATCGGTAAGTAAATTCTTATTTTCTCTATCGTCCTAAGTGGATGCTGGGGTTCCTGAAAGGACCATGGGGATTATACCAAAGCTCCCAAACGGGCGGGAGAGTGCGGATGACTCTGCAGCACCGAATGAGAGAACTCCAGGTCCTCCTTTGCCAGGGTATCAAATTTGTAAAATTTTACAAACGTGTTCTCCCCCGACCACGTAGCTGCTCGGCAGAGTTGTAATGCCGAGACCCCTCGGGCAGCCGCCCAAGATGAGCCCACCTTCCTTGTGGAGTGGGCTTTTACAGTTTTAGGCTGTGGCAGGCCTGCCACAGAATGTGCAAGTTGAATTGTGTTACAAATCCAACGAGCAATCGACTGCTTAGAAGCAGGTGCGCCCAACTTGTTGGGTGCATACAATATAAACAGCGAGTCAGATTTTCTGACTCCAGCCGTCCTTGCAATGTATATTTTTAAGGCTCTGACAACGTCCAACAACTTGGAGTCCTCCAAGTCGCTAGTGGCCGCAGGCACCACAATAGGTTGGTTCAGATGAAATGCTGATACCACTTTAGGGAGAAAATGCGGACGAGTCCGCAGTTCTGCCCTATCCGAATGGAAGATTAGATAAGGACTTTTATAAGATAAAGCCGCCAATTCAGATACTCTCCTGGCAGAGGCCAGGGCTAGTAACATAGTCACTTTCAATGTGAGATATTTCAAATCCACCTTTTTCAATGGTTCAAACCAATGGGATTTGAGGAAATCTAAAACTACATTTAGATCCCACGGTGCCACCGGAGGCACCACAGGAGGCTGTATATGCAGTACTCCCTTGACAAAAGTCTGGACCTCAGGGACAGAGGCCAATTCTTTTTGGAAGAATATTGACAGGGCCGAAATTTGAACCTTAATGGATCCCAATTTGAGACCCATAGATAATCCTGATTGCAGGAAATGTAGGAAACGACCCAGTTGGAATTCCTCCGTCGGAACCTTCCGATCCTCGCACCACGCTACATATTTTCGCCAAATGCGGTGATAATGTTTCACGGTGACTTCCTTCCGTGCCTTAATCAAGGTAGGAATGACTTCTTCTGGAATGCCTTTCCCTTTTAGGATCTGGCGTTCAACCGCCATGCCGTCAAACGCAGCCGCGGTAAGTCTTGAAAAAGACAGGGACCCTGCTGTAGCAGGTCCCTTCTCAGAGGTAGAGGCCACGGTTCGTCCGTGAGCATCTCTTGAAGTTCCGGATACCAAGTCCTTCTCGGCCAATCCGGAACCACTAGTATTGTTCTTACTCTTCTTTGCCGTATGATCTTCAATACCTTTGGTATGAGCGGCAGAGGAGGAAACACATACACTGACTGGTACACCCAAGGAGTTACCAGTGCGTCCACAGCTATTGCCTGTGGATCTCTTGACCTGGCGCAATATTTGTCCAGTTTCTTGTTGAGGCGAGACGCCATCATGTCTACAATTGGTCTTTCCCAACGGTCTATTAACATGTTGAAGACTTCTGGATGTAGACCCCACTCTCCCGGATGAAGATCGTGTCTGCTGAGGAAGTCTGCTTCCCAGTTGTCCACGCCCGGGATGAACACTGCTGACAGTGCTATCACGTGATTCTCCGCCCAGCGAAGAATCTTGGCAGCTTCTGCCATTGCACTCCTGCTTCTTGTGCCGCCCTGCCTGTTTACATGGGCGACCGCCGTGATGTTGTCCGACTGAATCAACACCGGCTTTCCTTGCAGGAGAAGTTCCGCCTGGCTTAGAGCATTGTAGATTGCTCTTAGTTCCAGAATGTTTATGTGAAGAGACTTTTCCAGACTCGTCCATACTCCCTGGAAGTTTCTTCCTTGTGTGACTGCTCCCCAGCCTCTCAGGCTGGCGTCCGTGGTCACCAGGATCCAATCCTGAATGCCGAATCTGCGGCCTTCTAATAGGTGAGCCTTCTGCAACCACCACAGAAGTGACACCCTTGTCTTTGGTGACAGGGTTATTCGCAGGTGCATCTGCAGATGCGACCCTGACCATTTGTCCAACAGATCCCTTTGGAATATTCTTGCATGGAATCTGCCGAATGGAATTGCTTCGTAAGAAGCCACCATTTTTCCCAGGACTCTTGTGCATTGATGTACTGACACTTTTCCTGGTTTTAGGAGGTTCCTGACCAGATCGGATAACTCCTTGGCTTTTTCCTCTGGAAGGAAAACCTTTTTCTGAACCGTGTCCAGAATCATTCCTAGGAACAGCAGACGAGTTGTCGGGATTAAATGGGATTTTGGAATATTCAGAATCCACCCGTGTTGTCTTAGCACCTCTTGAGATAGTGCTAAAGCTGTCTCCAGCTGTTCTCTGGACCTTGCCCTTATTAGGAGATCGTCCAAGTATGGGATAACTAATACGCCTTTTCTTCGAAGAAGAATCATCATCTCGGCCATTACCTTGGTAAAGACCCGAGGCGCCGTGGACAATCCGAACGGCAGCGTCTGAAACTGATAGTGACAGTTTTGAACAATGAACCTGAGGTACCCCTGGTGTGCGGGGTAAATCGGAACGTGTAGATACGCATCCTTGATGTCCAAGGATACCATAAAGTCCCCTTCTTCCAGGTTCGCTATCACTGCTCTGAGTGACTCCATCTTGAACTTGAACTTTTTTATGTAGAGGTTCAAGGACTTCAGATTTAGAATAGGCCTTACCGAGCCATCCGGCTTCGGTACCACAAATAGAGTGGAATAATACCCCTTTCCTTGTTGTAATAGGGGTACTTTGACTATCACCTGCTGAGCGTACAGCTTGTGAATGGCTTCCAACACCCTCTCCCTTTCGGAAGAGACGGTTGGTAAGGCAGACTTCAGGAAACGATGAGGAGGATCCGTCTCTAATTCCAACCTGTACCCCTGAGATATTATCTGCAGGATCCAGGGGTCTACCTGCGAGTGAGCCCACTGCGCGCTGTAATTTTTGAGACGGCCCCCCACTGTCCCCGAGTCCGCTTGAGAGGCCCCAGCGTCATGCTGAGGTTTTTGCAGGAGCCGGGGAGGGCTTCTGTTCCTGGGAAGGAGCTGCCTGTTGGTGTCTCTTCCCTCTTCCTCTGCCTCGTGGCAGGTACGACAAGCCCTTTGCTCTCTTATTTTTGTAGGAGCGAAAAGGCTGCGGTTGAAAGGTCGGTGCCTTTCTCTGTTGGGGAGTGACTTGAGGTAAAAAAGTGGATTTCCCGGCAGTAGCCGTGGCCACCAAGTCTGATAGACCAACTCCAAATAACTCCTCCCCTTTATACGGCAAAACCTCCATGTGACGTTTTGAATCCGCATCGCCTGTCCACTGTCGTGTCCATAAGGCTCTTCTGGCTGAAATGGACATAGCACTCACCCGAGATGCCAGTGTGCAAATATCCCTCTGTGCATCACGCATATAGATAAATGCATCCTTTATTTGTTCTAACGACAGTAAAACATTGTCCCTATCTAGGGTATCAATATTTTCAATCAGGGATTCTGACCAAACTACTCCAGCACTGCACATCCAGGCAGTTGCTATAGCTGGTCGTAGTATAACACCTGCATGTGTGTATATATTCTTTTGAATAACTTCCATCTTTCTATCTGATGGATCCTTAAGTGCGGCCGTCTCAGGAGAGGGTAACGTCACTTGTTTGGATAAGCGTGTGAGCGCCTTGTCCACCTTAGGGGGTGTTTCCCAGCGCGCCCTAACCTCTGGCGGGAAAGGGTATAATGCCAATAACTTTTTTGAAATTATCAACTTTTTATCAGGAGCAACCCACGCTTCATCACACACGTCATTTAATTCTTCTGATTCAGGAAAAACTGTTTGTAGTTTTTTCACACCATACATAATACCCTGTTTTACGGTATCTGTAGTATCAGCTAAATGTAACGTCTCCTTCATTGCCAAAATCATATAACGTGTGGCCCTACTGGAAAATACGTTTGAATTTCTACCGTCGTCACTGGAATCAGTGCCCGTGTCTGGGTCTGTGTCGACCGACTGAGGCAAAGGGCGTTTTACAGCCCCTGACGGTGTTTGAGGCGCCTGGACAGGCATTAATTGATTGTCCGGCCGCCTCATGTCCTCAACTGACTGTTTAAGGGAAGATAAACCATCACGTAATTCCACAAATAAAGGCATCCATTCTGGTGTCGACCCCCTGGGGGGTGACATCTGCATATTTGGCAATTGCTCCGCCTCCACACCAATATCGTCCTCATACATGTCGACACCACGTACCGACACACACCGCAAACTCACAGGGAATGCTCTAATGAAGACAGGACCCACTAGCCCTTTTGGGGAGACAGAGGGAGAGTCTGCCAGCACACACCACAAAGCGCTATATATACAAGGGATATCCTTATATTAAGTGCTCCCTTATAGCTGCTTTAATATATATATATATAGCCATTAATGTGCCCCCCCTCTCTGTTTTACCCTGTTTCTGTAGTGCAGTGCAGGGGAGAGACCTGGAAGCCGTTCTGACCAGCGGAGCTGTGACAGAAAATGGCGCCGTGTGCTGAGGAGATAGGCCCCGCCCCTTTTTCGGCGGGTTCTTCTCCCGCTATTTTTCCAGTCAGGCAGGGGTTAAATATCTCCATATAGCCCCTATGGGCTATATGTGAGGTATTTTTAGCCTTGTATAAGGTTTATATTTGCCTCTCAGAGCGCCCCCCCCCAGCGCTCTGCACCCTCAGTGACTGCCCAGTGAAGTGTGCTGAGAGGAAAATGGCGCACAGCTGCAGTGCTGTGCGCTACCTTATGAAGACTGAGGAGTCTTCAGCCGCCGGTTTCCGGACCTCTTCACGCTTCAGCATCTGCAAGGGGGTCGGCGGCGCGGCTCCGGGACCGGACTCCACGGCTGGGCCTGTGTTCGATCCCTCTGGAGCTAATGGTGTCCAGTAGCCAAGCAGCAAATCCACTCTGCATGCAGGTGAGTTTACTACTTTCCCCCTAAGTCCCACGTTGCAGTGATCCTGTTGCCAGCAGGACTCACTGTAAAGAAAAAAACCTAAACTAAACTTTCTCTAAGCAGCTCTTTAGGAGAGCCACCTAGATTGCACCCTTCTCGTTCGGGCACAAAATCTAACTGGAGTCTGGAGGAGGGTCATAGGGGGAGGAGCCAGTGCACACCACCTGACCTAGTAAAGCTTTACTTTTTTGTGCCCTGTCTCCTGCGGAGCCGCTATTCCCCATGGTCCTTTCAGGAACCCCAGCATCCACTTAGGACGATAGAGAAAACTTGCTAAGTACGCCTATAATCACACAGACATGCTAGCCAAAGTTATCCAGCAACACTACAGGCAAAAGCTAATTGCAGAGCACAGCATGCAGGAAACAAGATGTTCATGTTATCATTTGTAAGAGATTTAAATGTAAAATTAATTTTATTTATATAGCGCTCTTTCTCCAACAGAACTCAAGGCGCTTTACTGACATCAAAAACAATGTACAGTACATTAAGTTCCCAGGCAGTGCTCTCACAAGCTCAATGCACTGCACTTCCTTCACGGACACCGTAATGTGAGCCTTTGTGCATACCTCCCAACTGTCCCGATTTTCGCGGGACAGTCCCGTTTTTTGGGGACTGTCCCGCTGTCCCACCCGCGGGCCGCAGTGTCCCGCTGTGGAGGGTGGAGGGGGGGGGGGCAGTTGGGCGGCTCTGTCACTCGCTGCCCTGCTTAGTAGAGCAGCGGTGAATAGACACTGTGTGCATGCGCACAGTGTCTATTCAGTGCAGACAGAGGGAGAGGAGGCATGCCAGCAGCTCACAGAGCGCTGGACATGCCCCCTCAGTGACGAAAATGGGGGCGTGGCCCGCGATCGCGGGGCCCTCCCGCGACGCCACACCCCTTTTCGCAGGCCACACCCCTTTTCCGGGAGCGCGCGTGTATCCCTCCTTCAAAAGATCAAAAGTTGGGAGGTATGTTTTGTGTAGTGTGCAGAGATCCAATACATGCATTCACAAATACTTCCAGGTAATTAGTTGGGTCTTCTGTGAGATATATAGTGTATATATGCAGTATATATATATATATATATATATACACACACACAGTATATATATATATATATATATATATATATATATATATATATATATATATATATATATATATATAAAATCTATCAGATGCTGAAAAACATGCATCCTTCTTATAGTTGGAGTAAAAAATTTTTTTTTAGACAAAACTAAGTTTAGGTCAACAGTACTTTATTCTAAGTTGTCTGGTACATGGAACTAATTCGATTCGGAACGACAATACACGCATACACATGAAGCACGCTGCAATAAGACAAATGTGTCTACTATAAACTCACCTAGCGCCATCTGGTGTTGAAATCTAAAATGACATTCTATAATCTTGTTTTGCACCAGCTCTGCAGGAGGGTTTCCGGAGAGCCAGTGCACTCGATCAGTTTGCAGTTGATCAGTGAACAAAGCTGGGTGATCTCTAGATGGAGCCTTAAATAAGAAGAGAAAATAAGTAAATGGTACACGTCAATGATTGCCTGAAGTCTGGTTATTTGATGGAACATGGGTCATTACAGTAAGGCATACTTGCCTACCTGACCCTCTCCATGAGGGAGAAAATGCTCTGTTCCTGGACTTTCCTGATAGTGTATGATTGCCATCACCTGTGGTGAGCTAGTTAATTGATAAGAAAGGTGTTTCACCACAGGTGATGGCAATCATACATTACCAGGAAAGTCCAGGAACAGAGCATTTTCTCCCTCATGGAGAGGGTCAGGTAGGCAAGTATGTAGTAAGGGGATATTTTCTGTGCTATGCACAAGTAGCTAGGTAGCTTGGTTGAATAGATATTTACAATGGGCCTAATTCCGAGTTGATCGCAGCAGAAAACTTGTTAGCAGTTGGGCAAAACCATGTGCACTGCAGGGTAAGCAGATATAACATGTGCAGAGAGAGTTAGATTTGGGTGGGGCGTGTTCAAACTGAAATCTAAATTGCAGTGTAAAAATAAAGCAGCCATAATTTACCCTGCACAGGAACAAAATAACCCATCCACATTTAACTCTCTCTGCACATGTTGTATCTGCCACACCTGCAGTGCACATGGTTTTGCCCAATTGCTAACATACTTGCTGCTGCGATCAACTCAGAATTACCCCCAATGTGGGCTGTGTGAGGCTGCCAACAAAGCAACCTATAATGATGACAACTTCTTAGGTTTTTTTAAATGTTATGTAAATGAAAACATGTTTATACATTTATGCAGTATGGGGGACCTTGTGGTTATGGGTTAAATGATGAAAATAGCACTATAGGTGTGGATTTGTATGCTACCTAGTATCTGCATGGTTTTCATTCCATAGTCCAATAATATACTGGTCAGTTACTTGGCTTCTGGCAAAACAGACGTGTGTGTGTGTTTACATATTCTCAGTACAGTGTATGACTGACACTAGAATGCACTATGAAAAAAATAATAATAATAAATATATATGTTCACTAGTGTAACATTTACTGTAAATTATGAAGATATTAGAAGTCACGGAGCAACAAGATCATATTACAGGTGATTTACTCGCTGTAATTTGCAGTAATGGGTATGCTACTCCTTATATATGAGTACATACATACTGTACCACACTGACACAGGCAGAGTCACAACCTGACACATACATGGTCATATCCCCACAGTTATCAGCAGCAACCTGTACCCTACACTTTAATGCACTCCCCCATCTGCACTTCATGATCTCAGGCCTGTAACAGGATTTAATGTCTTTATACTGGTAGGTGTTGTTACCAATTACAAGAGCAGATTCTTGAGCTCCTCTTTGAACCAGGCAGAATATTTTATTATTCTGACAGGACCATGATTCCTTCTCCCAGAGTTACAGCACTGCAGTGGAAAGTAAATTCAATGAGAAGTGTGGAGTTGCCTAATCTAGTCACTGCGCTAGGTGTGGAGTTGCCTAATCTAGTCACTGCGCTAGGTGTGGAGTTGCCTAATCTAGTCACTGCGCTACGTGTGGAGTTGCCTAATCTAGTCACTGCGCTACGTGTGGAGTTGCCTAATCTAGTCACTGCGCTACGTGTGGAGTTGCCTAATCTAGTCACTGCGCTACGTGTGGAGTTGCCTAATCTCGTCACTGCGCTACGTGTGGAGTTGCCTAATCTAGTCACTGCGCTACGTGTGGAGTTGCCTAATCTAGTCACTGCGCTAGGTGTGGAGTTGCCTAATCTAGTCACTGCGCTAGGTGTGGAGTTGCCTAATCTAGTCACTGCGCTAGGTGTGGAGTTGCCTAATCTAGTCACTGCGCTAGGTGTGGAGTTGCCTAATCTAGTCACTGCGCTAGGTGTGGAGTTGCCTAATCTAGTCACTGCGCTAGGTATCGAGTTGCCTAATCTAGTCACTGCGCTAGGTGTGGAGTTGCCTAATCTAGTCACTGCGCTACGTGTGGCGTTGCCTAATCTAGTCACTGCGCTACGTGTGGAGTTGCCTAATCTAGTCACTGCGCTAGGTATGGAGTTGCCTAATCTAGTCACTGCGCTAGGTATGGAGTTGCCTAATCTAGTCACTGCGCTAGGTATGGAGTTGCCTAATCTAGTCACTGCGCTAGGTATGGAGTTGCCTAATCTAGTCACTGCGCTAGGTATGGAGTTGCCTAATCTAGTCACTGCGTTACGTGTGGAGTTGCCTAATCTAGTCACTGCGCTAGGTGTGGAGTTGCCTAATCTAGTCACTGCGCTACGTGTGGAGTTGCCTAATCTAGTCACTGCGCTAGGTTTGGAGTTGCCTAATCTAGTCACTGCGCTAGACAACACAAGTTGATTAAAAAGTTTATTAAAAAATGACATGAAACAATGTTTTGTGGTCCTTCTGTTACAGAGGAATTGTATTACCAAACACAGGGTTCAGTTGGAGATCTAGTTCTGCAAGAGCTGGAAATATTCCCAACATACAGGTACTAATCTTTAAGTATATCCGTACACCACTAGCTGCAGATCTTTTTTATGGTCACCTTTTTCATTTAGCACCTACATATTATGAAGTGCTTTATGCATATACTGTAAGATTACAGTAGCTAATTGCAATATAAACTTACTACACTCTGCTCTAACTACTGGGTGTTGGTTTTCAAAAACAACTGTAGGAATTGCAAACTAGGGGATACATTTATCAATTATCGGGTTTCAGACCCTATCACGAGAGTTTCTTATCAAATACCACATGCAAGCCCGTCCCTGTGATGTATTTGGAGTAAAGTGGTCTCTTCACAAACCTATCGGGACTCCTGCGCGTCTACTGACCATGCATGTGCAGCAGCCACTGTCAGGGAGGGTTCCAAGTATCTTTCCAACACCCGCAAACATTGGGGCAGATGTATTAACCTGGAGAAGGCATAAGGAAGTGATAAACCAGTGATATGTGCAAGGTGATAAAGGCACCAGCCAATCAGATCCTGTTAATTTACATATTGGAGCTGATTGGCTGGTGCCTTTATCACCTTGCACATATCACTGGTTTATCACTTCCTTATGCCTTTTCCAGGTTAATACATCTGCCCCACTATTTGATAAACAGGCTCATAGGGGAGACAACGAATAATGTAAAGACAGGAAAAAAAATAATAATTCCAAGGTGCAAAATCACTTTACAAAGTGGAAACATCACCTATACAAGTTGCGGTCTCACAGGTCTACAATTCAATTAATGCCTATGGTGCTTGGCTTGCTCTACAACTTGTGTAAATATATTTTAAGGCTGTAACTTCTTGACCCTGAGTATTCATGTACTTGTTTCACTTTGTAACTAAACACTTCCCTAAGGAATAAAAGCAACCTGGCACAGGTTTTACCAGTTACACCAGCAATTGTACAACTTCCCAGATCCAGTGGACTTCACCATCCTAACCAGAGTGACAACATTCGGGGCATTTTTTTTTTTTTTATTGTGTACATTTTTATCGAAACAATCATACACAAGTACATTAAACGTAAACATGTACTGCTAAAAGAAAAGGTGCATACACACGGTGAGATTCGGGCTTACTCCAATTCTCACTATGCGACAGGGACTAGGTCGGTATCGCAAGCATATAATGACTGTGCTTGCGATACTAGCTTTGTCCGATTTTGGCTAAGTCTCAATTTTGACTATCTTTTACATGAGATAGTCAAAATTGACTTTCCTGTACAGTCTATCAAGGCATGCGATTTGCATCAGGATCGCAAGGTGACTTTCACCTTGCGATCTGCACTAACTTTCTTTGCGATTTTGACTATATAGTCAAAATCGCAAAGAAATATCTCACAGTGTGTACACACCTTAAGAAGTATCTGATAATTTGTGTTCATACCTCAATGTATATAGTGTCATAAAGGTGATGACAAGACAAAAATACGCAGCAACATCGCATCAGAAATTGATGAACACATGGGTGGTGTAACACATTGGGGGATATTCAATTGTTTGAAATGTCAGTTGGGTGTCTGTTTTTTCCTATCTAATAGACAGGAAAAAACAGACACCCAACTGACTTTTCAAACATTTGAATTCCCCCTAGTGTGTCTAATCTCAGAATAGGATTGGTGCATATCATAAAGAATAAAGTTAATTACTACATTAGGATTAGAATAACAAACCACTGTACTCCCATATAAAACCTCGCTCACCTCCCTCCCTACAGCATCAATTCCCCAGATGTATTCCATCTATCCCATTTAACATACTATTTGGACATCGCACCTCTAGACCTAAACATTAGCCTCTCCAGTCCAGAGATATCAGTGACCAAAGATCTCCATTGAGAGATGTTAGGTGCTTTGGGTGAAAACCACTTCCTCGCTATCAGAACCTTCGCCCTAGTGGTTAAGCATAAGACATAACATTAGGGGCATCAGTACATAATTGATATATACACTGCTCAAAAAAAATAAAGGGAACACTAAAATAACACATCCTAGATCTGAATGAATGAAATATTCTTATTAAATACTTTGTTCTTTACATAGTTGAATGTGCTGACAACAAAATCACACAAAAATTATCAATGGAAATCAAATTTATTAACCCATGGAGGTCTGGATTTGGAGTCACACTCAAAATTAAAGTGGAAAAACACACTACAGGCTGATCCAACTTCGATGTAATGTCCTTAAAACAAGTCAAAATGAGGCTCAGTAGTATGTGTGGCCTCCACGTGCCTGTATGACCTCCCTACAACGCCTGGGCATGCTCCTGATGAGGTGGCGGATGGTCTTCTGAGGGATCTCCTCCCAGACCTGGACTAAAGCATCCGCCAACTCCTGGACAGTCTGTGGTGCAACGTGGCGTTGGTGGAGGGAGCGAGACATGATGTCCCAGATGTGCTCAATTGGATTCAGGTCTGGGGAACGGGCGGGCCAGTCCATAGCATCAATGCCTTCGTCTTGCAGGAACTGCTGACACACTCCAGCCACATGAGGTCTAGCATTATCTTGCATTAGGAGGAACCCAGGGCCAACCGCACCAGCATATGGTCTCACAAGGGGTCTGAGGATCTCATCTCGGTACCTAATGGCAGTCAGGCTACCTCTGGCGAGCACATGGAGGGCTGTGCGGCCCCCCAAAGAAATGCCACCCCACACCATTACTGACCCACTGCCAAACCGGTCATGCTGGAGGATGTTGCAGGCAGCAGAACGTTCTCCTTGGCGTATCCAGACTCTGGCACGTCTGTCACATGTGCTCAGTGAGAACCTGCTTTCATCTGTGAAGAGCACAGGGCGCCAGTCTTTGTGTTCTCTGGCAAATGCCAAACGTCCTGCACGGTGATGGGCTGTAAGCACAACCCCCACCTGTGGACGTCGGGCCCTCATACCACCCTCATGGAGTCTGTTTCTGATCGTTTGAGTAGACACATGCACATTTGTGGCTTGCTGGAGGTCATTTTGCAGGGATCTGGCAGTGCTCCTCTTGTTCCTCCTTGCACAAAGGCGGAGGTAGCGGTCCTGCTGCTGGGTTGTTGCCCTCCTACGGCCTCCTCCACGTCTCCTAATGTACTGGCCTGTCTCCTGGTAGCGCCTCCATGCTCTGGACACTACGCTGACAGACACAGCAAACCTTCTTGCCACAGCTCACATTGATGTGCCATCCTGGATGAGCTGCACTACCTGAGCCACTTGTGTGGGTTGTAGACTCCGTCTCATGCTACCACTAGAATGAAAGCACCGCCAGCTTTCAAAAGTGACCAAAACATCAGCCAGAAAGCATAGGAGCTGAGAAGTGGTCTGTGGTCACCACCTGCAGAACAACTCCTTTATTGGGGGTGTCTTGCTAATTGCCTATAATTCCCACCTGTTGTCTATTCCATTTGCACAACAGCATGTGAAATTGATTGTCAATCAGTGTTGCTTCCTAAGTGGACAGTTTGATTTCACAGAAGTGTGATTGACTTGGAGTTACATTGTGTTGTTTAAGTGTTCCCTTTATTTTTTTGAGCAGTGTATATACATATATATATATATATACATAGGATTGTCATATATTGTAAGTCACACCCAGGATTAAAACCCATGACCTGTTACACTGAAGGCAGACACCCTACAGATAGAGCTATTTACGCTCGCAGAATAACCATAGAAAAGAGAAAGACAAAATGACAGTAACGCAAGGAAACCTTGCAGTCAGGTCCGAAGGACACCAAGCCACCCGGAACCACTCGTAAAACCAGTGGTATAACCACACCGCCGGAAGAGAGCAGTGCAGGGTGGGCGTCCAGTGTCTCCTTTGGACTCAGAGAAAGGGATTTATCGGTAAGTACTAAAATCCTGTTTTCTCTATCATCCATAGGGGACGCCGGAGTATAGTACCATGGGGATGTCCCAGAGCTTCCCAAACGGGCGGGAGAGCACTGAGAATTCCTGAAAACTGCACAGTCAAGCCGAAACTCAAGGTCACAACTGAGAGAACTGTGGAGCTTGACAAAAGGATATCAGTCAACCTAAGATGCAGTATGACCCAGAGGCACCCAATATATAAAAATAAACCACCAAGATAACTGCCAGATATCATGTCGAGGCTGGCCGGGAAGTTATTGAAACAAAGGTGGAGCCATGATGTTATTCAAAGACTGAAGCCACACTCGTGACCTGAAAGCATATAGACTGCAGAGACTAGCCAGGATTGCAACACTGCAAGGTCAATCAAAATCCGAAGACCAAGAGTATGCACCCCAGGCAACATATGCTGTCTGCTAGTATAGGAGTGGCTGGACTAAAGGTGGCAACATGCTGATCCACCGGAGTACCCCGCATTCCATCACCACACCTTTAACAGCCAATCTGTCAAACGTAGGTGCCAGAACAAGCCCGAATGCAAAGGCAACATACCAGGGTTGCCCGCAAGAAAGATCAGCAGATCTGGAGACCGAGACCTGCGAGGCGAGACCAAAATATTAGTCCGAAACAAACATATTTTGTTTACACTGCTTGAGTAAACAGGGAAGGAGCAGAAAAGGCAGGTGACACCTAAGGGCCCTAAGGGATGGTCGTATTTAAAGCCAACCAACTCTCCAAGAAGTAGAGAACAACTGAGCCGAGCACCGAGCAAAGTGAAACCCTAGCGCTCAAAAAGAGTATCCAATGGAGTCCACACGTTAAGAACTAAAGTCACTGTATGTACTGAGACTCGAGTAAAGCATCCCACATATATATCCGTGAGTAAACAGAGGCATTAATCAAATTCTTCAGAAAATGCCTAGAGTAATAAGTCATCCAGATAAGGGATGAAGCCTATGAGTTGAGATCACAGATGAGCAACTCCTGTGGCCTGGAAAGACGCCCCCTGAGTAACTGGGCGTTCAGTAAGAAACATGTTAAAATTAGGAAGATGACAAAATGACTACAAACCCTAGTAACTGAAGAAGAATCTTTCAAAAGGGAACAAGGAGGAAGGTCCAAAGATATTTAGGAGTTCCTCCTACCTCAAGTCTAAACTGGGACGTAAACCCTCAGTTCAGGGGCATTTCTAGAGAGGCCCATGTGAAGGCTCCAGCTGGCCCCCCTCCTCTCTAGCCTCCAGAGCTGTGAAGACTCTGCACACTAGGGGCCCTAGGGGACCCTAACGCTGTCCCAGAGTCTACAGCACAGGTGAAGATCTCCGGGAAAATGGCCATTTTCCCAGTGATTTACCTACTGCGAATACGTGAAACACCGGGAAAATGGCATCACGCCATTTTCCCAGTGATTTCGGAAGCGCTGATGCTGTGCCGCGGGACTATGGTGGGTAAGTATTTTTATTAATGGGTGCAGGGTGTGCGGTGTGGGCCCCCCTGGACTCCCGGGGGCCGTGCCTCAGTTCCATAATCGACTGTGACCTTAACACGTCCCTATACCGTTTGGAGGTCCTGATAAGTTTATCCTGAACTTTAAAAAAAAAACGGGATGTAACCTGAATTCTTGGAGTCTGAAGTAGTGTCATAATACTCAGGAACTTTTACGCCAACCGACTGGAATGACGTTGCTAAGAGAAGTCAGGTGGCTGAAATGTGACTATACCTTGCCTGTAAGCAATTGATACATATGACTACTGAATGTGGAGGCCTTAACCCAATCGTGAAAAGGAGTCAAGAAACCCCTTCCACACTGCGATCATCCAGTTAATATGTTAGGGAATGCTAGTTGCCAATGGACTCTACTCTACCTAGAGAACCCGAATGTACCCATAATCTGTACCTCTATACCAAATTATAGACATATATATGTAGGTGTGTGTGTGTGTGTGTGTGTGTGTGTGTGTGTGTGTGTGTGTGTGTACGCACACACATATACACCCCTACAACCACATCTGCACATACATATATTTAACCAGTGAACAAGGACGGTGCAGACGAACCTCCTTGCTGGACAGGAAACGGAATACTACGATATCGCAGTCTTCCATCCATAAATAGGGGAGAGGACTGGCAACCATCAATGGATGGCAAAGTGCTGGCCGAAGTTTCTGTCAACAGTGTTCATTCTTCCCTAACCTGTAGGAATAGGAGGTAGACATATACATATATAATGACTTACACAGATATGTAATGTATATGTTCTATATAAATGGAAGGTAATAGCAGGGAAGAATATAACACAAAGTGTCAATTTCTCCCTTCATGATACTCCTCACCTTACCAGTAAACCAACTCCTGGGAGCAAAATGAAACTGCTCTTTACAGCCTCCAAGCTTCCGTTATTAGGCAGCCTCATCTTTAATGGGCTCAAAACACTGCATGTGCTTAAGTGGAAAAAATCCTGCCCTAAGCCTGTCCGTGAAAGGCCTAGCTCCGGAGGCGTATCCGGAAACTAGAAACGCCTCTCAGACGTCTATTTGAGCTGTACAGAATCACAATTTTGTGAAAACCAGAACAGAAGGTAAGGGATGGAACATACAGTACCTCAAATTATCTTCTATATAACTACCTGTCTAATCAGGTTTTGATGAGCTTCAAATACTTTCCTGTTCTTTGTAGCTAAATGCAGCTGGGCGGAGAAAACCGACTTGATCACAGTCAAGTGGACACTCCGTCAGATGTCTGCATTGTAGGAATCTGTGGGAAATGAAGGTTATTAGAAACAATACAGACTAGAATACACCTTAGTGAATTTTCCCAGGTACAGCGCACAGCCTGCTGTTGTTGCCATAAGAATTATTGAATTTTATAAAACCCAAATCTGAGACTACGTAACTTCTTTATAGACGTGTTGGATTCAAATTACACAGGTACACCGGTCTAAAGGTGTAATATTAGGTCAATGCACACACATATATATATATATATATAGAGAGAGAGAGAGAGAGAGAGAGAGAGAGAGAGAGAGAGAAATATATAAAATATCAATATAAATCCCCATGATAGAGGCGTATCAGATAAGAACATATAGTAAATAGGGAGGGTATCTTACTGCACAGGTCTGATATTTGTATATATCAAAATTAATCCCACATATAAATTAGTCCAGAAAGGACCATATCTCGCAGTGGTTGTGCTCCCATAGAGTAACAAGTACTATAGAAAAGAGAAGAGGAACACCTACAGGCTAAGACTCTGAAATGGTCGAGCACTCATTGGGCCTCATTCAGCCAGATCGTATGCTTGCTTTTTTTTGCAGCGGTGTGATCGGGTCTGAACTGCGCATGCACTGCAATGCGCAGGCATGTCGGCGAAGGGGATTGCCGGACAGCGACGGATTTTTATGAAGAAAGCAATCGCACCGGCGATCGCAAGAAGATTGACAGGAAGAGGCCGTTTGTGGGTGGTAACTGACCGTTTTTAAGGAGTGTCCAGGAGAACGCAGGCGTGCCCAGCCGTTCGGAAGGCGGGTTTCTGACGTTGGCATCGCTCTGGATTGTCGCAGCGGCTAAGTAAGTCCTGGGCTGTGCAGAGACTGCACAAACTTTTGTTTATGCAGCTCTCTGCACATCCGATCGCACCCCTGCACACCGATTACCCCCTCCCCCTGTAGGCGGCGATAACCTGGTCGCTGCAGTGCAAGAATCGTCTGCTTGAGACCAGGTATGAATGAGGGCCATTCATTGGTAATCACAGTATCTATACACATAATTAAAACATAACTTTTATTACTACCAATAAAATAATCATAGGCAAAATATAAAGGACAATACAAGGACATACACTGTGAAAATACAATAATATTAAAAGATGTCCAGGCTCTGTTGCCATCCCCATATGAAAAACAAACCAAGTATTTATGTACTGTTCAATATGCTGTAAATACAGTGCTGGAATAGAGATAGGCAGGCAGGACTCGTTAAAACATTTTCGGAAGTCTGCTGTCCCCCATTTGTCAAAACATTGAATGGGAGGATGAGAGATTGCTACTACTGCTAGTCCTCAAAAAATTAGTAGGGTCAAAGTTCAAGGCAACCATTCCTTTCTGCTGTTGGCTGTTGATAAACATCAGCGCAGCCAATGAGAAAATTACTAGGCAAGCCTCTATTTAACTGAAAATAGGAGAAGGTCCAGCAGATACAATGTAATGGAGGAATAACACTTTTAGACACCGTTAGTCGGCATCATAACATTAAAGACAAATTGTCTCTTATTTGCGGCTAACCTGTTATTCCTATATTAATCCACCAGATCAAATACAATCACATGCAATAATATGCAGTTTGGCAGACAAAGCAGTCTCTCTCAACCAGGCTGTATAGTGCCCTAGATAATCATCTCTATGCTGGGTCGTGCAAAAGGTATAATGAGAGCTGCAGTTTGTTTCAACAATAGAAATATTGGGGGGCGTGGCTTCGGTGGACATGGAGTAGCATACAGGCTGTGTCTCTCCAGCTTTAATATCCCGCTCTCTCATCCTATGTCCCCCCTGGGCCTGAAAACTACCCAAATGCCTGCCTAAAGGTGTGAAGGAGCCCGTGTTGTTTTGGGACCCGCTCGTTCCTTTCCCACTACGGCCGGACCGTTTATGTGTGCAGATATCCTGGGCCTGCTGAGACACGTGGGACGCCGCTCTCCAGTCTCCCCGCGCTGTCCGGCCGCTGCCCTGCATGCCGCCTGTCTCCATACCTCCTGCAGCCCTGAATGTTGATCTGAAGCCGGGAGGGCGCCGGTGTGAGCTCCGTCTGCCTCTGCCTGTGCTTGGGTGAGTGTCTGCCGGGTCTCCTGCTGTGACGCTGCCACGTGTCCCGCTACAGCTCTCCTTCTCCCTGCGGCTCTGGCCTCTGCCCTCCGGCTCCCCTGTTCTGCATTAACCCCTGGACAGCGCGACATTACTACCACTACGGCTGTGTCTCCTTGTGATTCCCTGCTTCTGTGGTCGTCTGGTTAGTGGCTCCCGCTGTAGGTCTATTGGTAGGCTCTGGTGGTGTGCTAGCCGCCACCATCTTGCCACTGGCCTCCTGTTTGGCTTGTATTCATAACTCACCGATGGCTAATTCTATGCAGCAAGTCCTTCAGGCAATTCTTGCCTCTACACCAGGGGTGGGCAATTATTTCAGCTGGGGGGCCGCTTAACACTTCCAGCGAATATTCGAGGGCCACACAGAAAATACTCAAAAAGAGATCCCTTTTTACACATTACGGCAGACAGCGTCCCCCTTATTACACATTACGGCAGACAGCGTCCCCCTTTTTACACATTACGACAGACAGCGTCCCCTTTTTACAGATTACGACAGACAGCACCCCCATTTTTATAATTACGGCAGACAGCGCCCCCCTTTTTATACATTACGGCAGATAGCGCCCCCGTTTTTATACATTACGGCAGACAGCGCCCCCGTTTTTATACATTACGGTAGACAGCGCCCCCGTTTTTATACATTACGGCAGACAGCGCCCCCGTTTTTATACATTACGGCAGACAACGCCTCCGTTTTTATACATTATGGCAGACAGTCCCTACCCCCCTTTCCCCACCCTCCCCTAAACCTATATAGCAGTCCTTACCCTCCCTCCCACCTCCCCTTCCCCCTCCCCTAAACCCATATAACCGTTTTTAACACCCCTCCCCTGAACTTATATGGCAGCTTTAGCTTTATCCAGGACAGGGGGTTTACCTATTTGTCAGTGGCAGACGATCCCCGCTGTATGATGATCCGCACTGCTGCTGCCGCTTCTTCTCCCCGCTGGCCGCCGCTTCTTCTCCCCGCTGGCCGCCGCTTCTTCTCTCCGCTGGCTGCCGTTTCTTCTCTCCGCTGGCCTCCGCTTGTGCTCCCCGCTGGCCGCTTCTTCTGCTCCGAGTCCCCACTGCAGTGCCCGCCCAGCGCCAACCCCCGTGATGCCCAGCGCATGATAGAGGAAATCCCGGTCAGCTGACCCTGTGACGTGACCGGGATTTCCTCAGCGGCGCCGCATCTGAGAGCAGTGCAATGACAAGCGGCCTGTCGGGCCGCTTGTCATTGCACTCTGGTGGGGCACAGCGGGCCAGGCAGGATCGGTCCGCGGGCCGCATGTTGCCCACCCCTAATTTAGGCGGAGAAACAGCCAAGATAATGGAAGCTCCATCTGTAGATTAGTAACATAATTATCTCACAGACAGTTTGGTGTTAATTGTGCCCCACTTAAATTACATTAAAATCCTGGTATTCTCTTTATGCCACAGATTTAGTGGTTGATGAAGATATGCATGCAAGTCAGCTGAACTTACACTAGTATTGCGTGCATGGTTATGTACGGGCATAATCAATTGCAGGCGTGATTTGGCAAAAAAAACCTGCAGCGAGGGGTTGTCTTGTAGATGTGAGTTTTCCAATTCAATTGACTGCGAGAAAATGAGACGTGGCAATTTCTATAGAAATTAACACTATTTTTTTTCTTGCAGCTTCCCATCAGGTCTAATGTTTCCTAAAATCTTTATTTTTAAATAAACATGTCTGAACTTGCTGCTCATTCCCTTGACTCCTCCACCCATCCTCCTTACTAAAGACTAATCAGACAATTGAATGTTTTCAAATACCTAAATCAATCCAATAATATCATTGCTAGTTAAAAAAAATACCCCAAATCCATTTTTTTCCATTAATTTATGTATCCCAAATTCCATTTAAGTATTTATTTTAATGAACGCAAATTGCTTTTTATTATTATTTAAACATTTTTAAATTGGCCTAAAATTACCCCAAACACGCTTCTATGACATTTTTTTATCATAGTTCATTAAATACATTTATAATTAAATTAAATATAGAACATTTTCCCTCCTCTGGAACATTAATAAATAATATTACTGGTAGCATTATATATATATATATATATATATATATATATATATATATATATATATATATATATTTATTTAGGGTACAGGCTGATTCATGACATTTTCAATTTGTCCAAGGTGATCTCTGATTATGAACAAAACAGAGTCTACCATTGGGTAGGTAATAATCCAAATGAGGGCACTAAATGCCATTACAGAACCACCCGTAATGTGAATACCGATTCAGATTCCTCACAGGGACAAGGGAATGGCTATGACTCTGATTTCAATACAAGACATCCGAGTCCCCACTGCAGTGTCCGCCCAGCGCCACCCCCCGTGCCGCCCAGCGCATGATAGAGGAAATCCCGGTCAGCTGACCCTGTGACGTGACCGGGATTTCCTCAGCGGCGCCGCGTCTGAGAGCAGTGCAATGACAAGCGGCCTGTCGGGCCGCTTGTCATTGCACTCTGGTGGGGCACAGCGGGCCAGGCAGGATCGGTCCGCGGGCCGCATCCGGCCCGCGGGCCGCATGTTGCCCACCCCTACTCTACACAGAGGCTCCTTACGAAGTTCGGAGATGTGGTAGCTGTACCTTTGAATTCTGTCACTGCAGTCTGCGCTTGTGACGTGCCGTCGCGGCTTCTAGATTTCTCCTTCTCAGGGGATGTGAGTCCAACTGATATAGATACTGCCTCAGTTCGTGGATGTCAGGACTCCATTATGGGCTTTTTGAAGATCCGTTCTGCGCCTTTGCTGCTGGTGGTGACGTTTCCAGGTCCTTTACTCTCATGCTTCGAGTATTTTTCTGGCCGTTCCCGCACTGGCGGGAGGTTCCTGGATTTATCCTATACGTACTTTCTGCCCCGATGTGTCTATCCTTGGATAACCGGAGACGAGACTGATACTGTACTACTGCACGCGGTGGAGGCCTGGCCGGATTAATTCTCATCTTTGCTATTAGTATTTTTGTTTTATTATTTGTATATCTTTATTATCTGTATTTTTGATTTGGTCGAATTTTCTCCTACTTATGCTACGTATACGTTTATATACTGCTTAGTATGCTATATGGGAGGAACGCTGTATCCTTTCGTGGGAGAGCCGGACTTAGCCTAGCTTAGGTCATTAGTTTATTGCTCCTATTGGTTTTGTGTACTTTTATCCTTCTGTCACTTTATACTAATGTTTGGTCACCCTATATGCCTTGTTTTTGTTTTTTTAATTATTTTAATTATTGTTATCCTGACTTATTGTTCATTTCTGTTTGTGCCGTACGCATATCACTACAATAGCTGATGTTAACTGCGTAAGACCTATAATATTCTTAAACAGCGGGAGAGCTTCACCTAGCTCAGATCATTATTATATATTGCCCTCCGTCAGTTATCCATGTGCCTTAATATCCATTGGTGAGGGGGGAGGGAGGGTTGGCTACTTAGGGTAGTTTAGAGAGGGACGGGGTTTTAGGGATCCTAGTATACCTAAGTTGGGGGTAGGCTATACAGCAGGGGTGGGCAATTATTTCAGCTGGGGGGCCGCTTAACACTTCCAGCGAATATTCGAGGGCCACACAGAAAATACTCAAAAAGAGATCCCTTTTTACACATTACGGCAGACAGCGTCCCCCTTATTACACATTACGGCAGACAGCGTCCCCCTTTTTACACATTACGACAGACAGCGTCCCCTTTTTACAGATTACGACAGACAGCACCCCCATTTTTATAATTACGGCAGACAGCGCCCCCCTTTTTATACATTACGGCAGATAGCGCCCCCGTTTTTATACATTACGGCAGACAGCGCCCCCGTTTTTATACATTACGGTAGACAGCGCCCCCGTTTTTATACATTACGGCAGACAGCGCCCCCGTTTTTATACATTACGGCAGACAACGCCTCCGTTTTTATACATTATGGCAGACAGTCCCTACCCCCCTTTCCCCACCCTCCCCTAAACCTATATAGCAGTCCTTACCCTCCCTCCCACCTCCCCTTCCCCCTCCCCTAAACCCATATAACCGTTTTTAACACCCCTCCCCTGAACTTATATGGCAGCTTTAGCTTTATCCAGGACAGGGGGTTTACCTATTTGTCAGTGGCAGACGATCCCCGCTGTATGATGATCCGCACTGCTGCTGCCGCTTCTTCTCCCCGCTGGCCGCCGCTTCTTCTCCCCGCTGGCCGCCGCTTCTTCTCTCCGCTGGCTGCCGTTTCTTCTCTCCGCTGGCCTCCGCTTGTGCTCCCCGCTGGCCGCTTCTTCTGCTCCGAGTCCCCACTGCAGTGCCCGCCCAGCGCCAACCCCCGTGATGCCCAGCGCATGATAGAGGAAATCCCGGTCAGCTGACCCTGTGACGTGACCGGGATTTCCTCAGCGGCGCCGCATCTGAGAGCAGTGCAATGACAAGCGGCCTGTCGGGCCGCTTGTCATTGCACTCTGGTGGGGCACAGCGGGCCAGGCAGGATCGGTCCGCGGGCCGCATGTTGCCCACCCCTAATTTAGGCGGAGAAACAGCCAAGATAATGGAAGCTCCATCTGTAGATTAGTAACATAATTATCTCACAGACAGTTTGGTGTTAATTGTGCCCCACTTAAATTACATTAAAATCCTGGTATTCTCTTTATGCCACAGATTTAGTGGTTGATGAAGATATGCATGCAAGTCAGCTGAACTTACACTAGTATTGCGTGCATGGTTATGTACGGGCATAATCAATTGCAGGCGTGATTTGGCAAAAAAAACCTGCAGCGAGGGGTTGTCTTGTAGATGTGAGTTTTCCAATTCAATTGACTGCGAGAAAATGAGACGTGGCAATTTCTATAGAAATTAACACTATTTTTTTTCTTGCAGCTTCCCATCAGGTCTAATGTTTCCTAAAATCTTTATTTTTAAATAAACATGTCTGAACTTGCTGCTCATTCCCTTGACTCCTCCACCCATCCTCCTTACTAAAGACTAATCAGACAATTGAATGTTTTCAAATACCTAAATCAATCCAATAATATCATTGCTAGTTAAAAAAAATACCCCAAATCCATTTTTTTCCATTAATTTATGTATCCCAAATTCCATTTAAGTATTTATTTTAATGAACGCAAATTGCTTTTTATTATTATTTAAACATTTTTAAATTGGCCTAAAATTACCCCAAACACGCTTCTATGACATTTTTTTATCATAGTTCATTAAATACATTTATAATTAAATTAAATATAGAACATTTTCCCTCCTCTGGAACATTAATAAATAATATTACTGGTAGCATTATATATATATATATATATATTTATTTAGGGTACAGGCTGATTCATGACATTTTCAATTTGTCCAAGGTGATCTCTGATTATGAACAAAACAGAGTCTACCATTGGGTAGGTAATAATCCAAATGAGGGCACTAAATGCCATTACAGAACCACCCGTAATGTGAATACCGATTCAGATTCCTCACAGGGACAAGGGAATGGCTATGACTCTGATTTCAATACAAGACATCCGAGTCCCCACTGCAGTGTCCGCCCAGCGCCACCCCCCGTGCCGCCCAGCGCATGATAGAGGAAATCCCGGTCAGCTGACCCTGTGACGTGACCGGGATTTCCTCAGCGGCGCCGCGTCTGAGAGCAGTGCAATGACAAGCGGCCTGTCGGGCCGCTTGTCATTGCACTCTGGTGGGGCACAGCGGGCCAGGCAGGATCGGTCCGCGGGCCGCATCCGGCCCGCGGGCCGCATGTTGCCCACCCCTACTCTACACAGAGGCTCCTTACGAAGTTCGGAGATGTGGTAGCTGTACCTTTGAATTCTGTCACTGCAGTCTGCGCTTGTGACGTGCCGTCGCGGCTTCTAGATTTCTCCTTCTCAGGGGATGTGAGTCCAACTGATATAGATACTGCCTCAGTTCGTGGATGTCAGGACTCCATTATGGGCTTTTTGAAGATCCGTTCTGCGCCTTTGCTGCTGGTGGTGACGTTTCCAGGTCCTTTACTCTCATGCTTCGAGTATTTTTCTGGCCGTTCCCGCACTGGCGGGAGGTTCCTGGATTTATCCTATACGTACTTTCTGCCCCGATGTGTCTATCCTTGGATAACCGGAGACGAGACTGATACTGTACTACTGCACGCGGTGGAGGCCTGGCCGGATTAATTCTCATCTTTGCTATTAGTATTTTTGTTTTATTATTTGTATATCTTTATTATCTGTATTTTTGATTTGGTCGAATTTTCTCCTACTTATGCTACGTATACGTTTATATACTGCTTAGTATGCTATATGGGAGGAACGCTGTATCCTTTCGTGGGAGAGCCGGACTTAGCCTAGCTTAGGTCATTAGTTTATTGCTCCTATTGGTTTTGTGTACTTTTATCCTTCTGTCACTTTATACTAATGTTTGGTCACCCTATATGCCTTGTTTTTGTTTTTTTAATTATTTTAATTATTGTTATCCTGACTTATTGTTCATTTCTGTTTGTGCCGTACGCATATCACTACAATAGCTGATGTTAACTGCGTAAGACCTATAATATTCTTAAACAGCGGGAGAGCTTCACCTAGCTCAGATCATTATTATATATTGCCCTCCGTCAGTTATCCATGTGCCTTAATATCCATTGGTGAGGGGGGAGGGAGGGTTGGCTACTTAGGGTAGTTTAGAGAGGGACGGGGTTTTAGGGATCCTAGTATACCTAAGTTGGGGGTAGGCTATACAGCAGGGGTGGGCAATTATTTCAGCTGGGGGGCCGCTTAACACTTCCAGCGAATATTCGCGGGCCACACAGAAAATACTCAAAAAGAGATCCCTTTTTACACATTACGGCAGACAGCGTCCCCCTTATTACACATTACGGCAGACAGCGTCCCCCTTTTTACACATTACGACAGACAGCGTCCCCTTTTTACAGATTACGACAGACAGCACCCCCATTTTTATAATTACGGCAGACAGCGCCCCCCTTTTTATACATTACGGCAGATAGCGCCCCCGTTTTTATACATTACGGCAGACAGCGCCCCCGTTTTTATACATTACGGTAGACAGCGCCCCCGTTTTTATACATTACGGCAGACAGCGCCCCCGTTTTTATACATTACGGCAGACAACGCCTCCGTTTTTATACATTATGGCAGACAGTCCCTACCCCCCTTTCCCCACCCTCCCCTAAACCTATATAGCAGTCCTTACCCTCCCTCCCACCTCCCCTTCCCCCTCCCCTAAACCCATATAACCGTTTTTAACACCCCTCCCCTGAACTTATATGGCAGCTTTAGCTTTATCCAGGACAGGGGGTTTACCTATTTGTCAGTGGCAGACGATCCCCGCTGTATGATGATCCGCACTGCTGCTGCCGCTTCTTCTCCCCGCTGGCCGCCGCTTCTTCTCCCCGCTGGCCGCCGCTTCTTCTCCCCGCTGGCCGCCGCTTCTTCTCTCCGCTGGCTGCCGTTTCTTCTCTCCGCTGGCCTCCGCTTGTGCTCCCCGCTGGCCGCTTCTTCTGCTCCGAGTCCCCACTGCAGTGCCCGCCCAGCGCCAACCCCCGTGATGCCCAGCGCATGATAGAGGAAATCCCGGTCAGCTGACCCTGTGACGTGACCGGGATTTCCTCAGCGGCGCCGCATCTGAGAGCAGTGCAATGACAAGCGGCCTGTCGGGCCGCTTGTCATTGCACTCTGGTGGGGCACAGCGGGCCAGGCAGGATCGGTCCGCGGGCCGCATGTTGCCCACCCCTAATTTAGGCGGAGAAACAGCCAAGATAATGGAAGCTCCATCTGTAGATTAGTAACATAATTATCTCACAGACAGTTTGGTGTTAATTGTGCCCCACTTAAATTACATTAAAATCCTGGTATTCTCTTTATGCCACAGATTTAGTGGTTGATGAAGATATGCATGCAAGTCAGCTGAACTTACACTAGTATTGCGTGCATGGTTATGTACGGGCATAATCAATTGCAGGCGTGATTTGGCAAAAAAAACCTGCAGCGAGGGGTTGTCTTGTAGATGTGAGTTTTCCAATTCAATTGACTGCGAGAAAATGAGACGTGGCAATTTCTATAGAAATTAACACTATTTTTTTTCTTGCAGCTTCCCATCAGGTCTAATGTTTCCTAAAATCTTTATTTTTAAATAAACATGTCTGAACTTGCTGCTCATTCCCTTGACTCCTCCACCCATCCTCCTTACTAAAGACTAATCAGACAATTGAATGTTTTCAAATACCTAAATCAATCCAATAATATCATTGCTAGTTAAAAAAAAATACCCCAAATCCATTTTTTTCCATTAATTTATGTATCCCAAATTCCATTTAAGTATTTATTTTAATGAACGCAAATTGCTTTTTATTATTATTTAAACATTTTTAAATTGGCCTAAAATTACCCCAAACACGCTTCTATGACATTTTTTTATCATAGTTCATTAAATACATTTATAATTAAATTAAATATAGAACATTTTCCCTCCTCTGGAACATTAATAAAATAAGAATTTACTTACCGATAATTCTATTTCTCGGAGTCCGTAGTGGATGCTGGGGTTCCTGAAAGGACCATGGGGGATAGCGGCTCCGCAGGAGACAGGGCACAAAAGTAAAGCTTTTACAGGTCAGGTGGTGTGTACTGGCTCCTCCCCCTATGACCCTCCTCCAGACTCCAGTTAGGTACTGTGCCCGGACGAGCGTACACAATAAGGGAGGATTTTGAATCCCGGGTAAGACTCATACCAGCCACACCAATTACACCGTACAACTTGTGATCTAAACCCAGTTAACAGTATGATAACAGAGGAGCCTCTGAAAGATGGCTTCCTAAACAATAACCCGAATTAGTTAACAATAACTATGTACAAGTATTGCAGATAATCCGCACTTGGGATGGGCGCCCAGCATCCACTACGGACTCCGAGAAATAGAATTATCGGTAAGTAAATTCTTATTTTCTCTATCGTCCTAAGTGGATGCTGGGGTTCCTGAAAGGACCATGGGGATTATACCAAAGCTCCCAAACGGGCGGGAGAGTGCGGATGACTCTGCAGCACCGAATGAGAGAACTCCAGGTCCTCCTTTGCCAGGGTATCAAATTTGTAAAAATTTACAAACGTGTTCTCCCCTGACCACGTAGCTGCTCGGCAGAGTTGTAATGCCGAGACCCCTCGGGCAGCCGCCCAAGATGAGCCCACCTTCCTTGCGGAATGGGCCTTAACAGATTTAGGCTGTGGCAGGCCTGCCACAGAATGTACAAGTTGAATTTTGTTACAAATCCAACGAGCAATCGACTGCTTAGAAGCAGGTGCACCCAACGTGTTGGGTGCATACAGTATAAACAGCGAGTCAGATTTTCTGACTCCAGCCGTCCTTTAAATGTATATTTTTAAGGCTCTGACAACGTCCAACAACTTGGAGTCCTTCAAGTCGTCTGTAGCCGCAGGCACTACAATAGGCTGGTTCAGGTGAAACGCTGATACCACCTTAGGGAGAAAATGCGGACGCGTCCGCAGCTCTGCCCTATGTCGAATGGAAAATTAAATAAGGGCTTTTATAAAACAAAGCCGCCAGTTCAGATACTCTCCCGGCCGAAGCCAGGGCCAGTAACATAGTCACTTTCCATGTGAGATATTTCAAATCCACATTCTTTAGTGGTTCAAACCAATTGGATTTGAGGAAATCTAAAACTACATTTAGATCCCACGGTGCCACCTTAGGCACCACAGGAGGCTGTATATGCAGTACTCCTTTGATAAAAATCTGGACCTCAGGGACTGAGGCCAATTCTTTTTGGAAGAATATTGATAGGGCCGAAATTTGAACCTTAATAGATCCCAATTTGAGACCCATAGACAATCCTGATTGTAGGAAATGTAGGAAAACGACCCAGTTGAAATTCCTCCATCGGAGCACTCCGCTGCTCGCACCACGCAACATATTTTCGCCAAATACGGCGATAATGCTTCGCGGTGACTTCCTTCCTTGCCTTTATCAAGGTAGGAATGACTTCTTCTGGAATGCCTTTTCCTTTTAGGATCTGGCATGCAAACGCCATGCCGTCAAACGCAGCCGCGGTAAGTCTTGAAAAAGACAAGGACCCTGCTGAAGCAGGTCCCTTCTCAGAAGTAGAGGCCACGGATCGTCCGTGACCATCTCTTGAAGTTCCGGGTACCAAGTCCTTCTTGGCCAATCCGGAGCCACTAGTCTTACTCCTCTTTGCCGTATAATCCTCAATACCTTTGGTATGAGAGGCAGAGGAGGAAACACATATACCGACTGGTACACCCAAGGTGTTACCAGCGCGTCCACAGCTATTGCCTGCGGATCTCTTGACCTGGCGCAATACCTGTCCAGTGTTTTGTTGAGGCGAGACGCCATCATGTCCACCATTGGTTTTACCCAACGGTTTAATAGCATGTGGAAAACTTCTGGATGAAGTACCCACTCTCCCGGGTGAAGGTCGTGTCTGCTGAGGAAGTCTGCTTCCCAGTTGTCCACGCCCGGGATGAATACTGCTGACAGTGCTATCACGTGATTCTCCGCCCAGCGAAGGATCCTGGCAGCTTCTGCCATTGCCCTCCTGCTTCTTGTGCCGCCCTGTCTGTTTACATGGGCGACTGCCGTGATGTTGTCCGACTGGATCAACACCGGTCTTCCTTGAAGCAGAGGTTCCGCCTGGCTTAGAGCATTGTAGATTGCTCTTAGTTCCAGAATGCTTATGTGAAGAGACTTTTTCAGGCTCGACCACACTCCCTGGAAATTTCTTCCCTGTGTGACTGCTCCCCAGCCTCTCAGGCTGGCATCCGTGGTCACCAGGATCCAATCCTGCATGCCGAATCTGCGGCCCTCCAATAGATGAGCCTCCTGCAACCACCACAGAAGGGATACCCTTGTCCTCGGCGACAGGGTTATCCGCAGGTGCATCTGAAGATGCGACCCTGACCATTTGTCCAACAGATCCCTTTGCATGGAATCTGCCGAAAGGGATTGCTTCGTAAGAAGCTACCATTTTTTCCCAGGACTCTTGTGCATTGATGTACAGACACCTTTCCTGGTTTTAGGAGGTTCCTGACCAGGTCAGATAACTCCTTGGCTTTTTCTTCGGGAAGAAAAACCTTTTTCTGAACTGTGTCCAGAATCATCCCCAGGCACAGCAGACGAGTTGTCGGCATTAATTGGGATTTTGGAATATTCAGAATCCATCCTTGCTGCTTTAGCACCTCTTGAGATAGTGCTAAACCCATCTCTAGCTGTTCTCTGGACCTTGCCCTTATTAGGAGATCGTCCAAGTATGGGATAATTAATACGCCTTTTCTTCGAAGAAGAAATATTATCTCGGCCATTACCTTTGTAAAGACCCGAGGTGCCGTGGACAAACCAAACGGCAGCGTCCGAAACTGATAGTGACAGTTTTGTACAACGAACCTGAGGTACCCCTGGTGTGAGGGGTAATTGGAACGTGGAGATACGCATCCTTGATGTCCAAGGATACCATAAAGTCCCCTTCTTCCAGGTTCGCTATCACTGCTCTGAGTGACTCCATCTTGAACTTGAACTTCTTTATGTACAGGTTCAAGGACTTCAGATTTAGAATAGGCCTTACCGAGCCATCCGGCTTCGGTACCACAAAAAGAGTGGAATAATACCCCTTCCCTTGTTGTAGAAGAGGTACCTTGACTATCACCTGCTGAGAATACAGCTTGTGAATGGCTTCCAAAACCGTCTCCCTTTCTGAGGGGGACGTTGGTAAAGCAGACTTCAGGAAACGGCGAGGTGGCTCTGTCTCTAATTTCAACCTGTACCCCTGAGATATTATCTGCAGGATCCAGGGATTTACCTGCGAGTGAGCCCACTGCGCGCTGTAATTCTTGAGACGACCGCCTACCGCCCCCAAGTCCGCTTGCGAAGCCCCAGCGTCATGCTGAGGCTTTTGTAGAAGCCGGGGAGGGCTTCTGTTCCTGGGAAGGAGCTGCCTGTTGCTGTCTCTTCCCTCGTCCTCTGCCTCGTGGCAGATATGAATAGCCCTTTGCTCTCTTATTTTTAAAGGAACGAAAGGGCTGCGGTTGAAAGGTCGGTGCCTTTTTCTGTTGGGGAGTGACTTGAGGTAGAAAGGTGGATTTCCCGGCCGTAGCCGTGGCCACCAAATCCAATAGACCGACCCCAAATAACTCCTCTACGCATCGCCTGTCCACTGTCGTGTCCATAAAGCTCTTCTGGCCGAAATGGACATAGCACTTACCCGTGATGCCAGTGTGCAGATATCTCTCTGTGCATCACACATATAAAGAAATGCATCCTTTATTTGTTCTAACGACAGTAAAATATTGTCCCCGTCCAGGGTATCAATATTTTCGATCAGGGACTCTGACCAAACTACCCCAGCACTGCACATCCAGGCAGTCGCAATAGCTGGTCGTAGTATAACACCTGCATGTGTGTATATACCTTTTTGGATATTTTCCATCCTCCTATCTGATGGATCTTTAAGTGCGGCCGTCTCAGGAGAGGGTAACGCCACTTGTTTTGATAAGCGTGTTAGCGCTTTGTCCACCCTAGGAGGTGTTTCCCAGCGCTCCCTAACCTCTGGCGGGAAAGGGTATAAAGCCAATAACTTCTTTGAAATTAGCAGTTTTTTTATCGGGGCACCCCACGCTTCATCACACACGTCATTTAATTCTTCTGATTCGGTAAAAACTACTGGTAGTTTTTTCACACCCCACATAATACCCTGTTTAGTGGTACCTGTAGTATCAGCTAAATGTAACATCTCCTTTATTGCCAAAATCATATAACGTGTGGCCCTACTGGAAAATACGGTTGATTCGTCACCTTCACCACCGGAATCAGTGCCTGTGTCTGGGTCTGTGTCGACCGACTGAGGCAAGGGGCGTTTTACAGCCCCTGACGGTGTTTGAGGCGCCTGGACAGGCACTAATTGAGTGTCCGGCCGCCTCATGTCGGCAAACGACTGCTTAAGCGAGTTGACGCTATCCCGTAATTCCACAAATAAAGGCATCCATTCTGGTGTCGACCCCCTAGGAGGTGACATCCTCATATTTGGCAATTGCTCCGCCTCCACACCAATAACGTCCTCATACATGTCGACACACACGTACCGACACACAGCAGACACACAGGGAATGCTCTATACGAAGACAGGACCCACTAGCCCTTTGGGGAGACAGAGGGAGAGTCTGCCAGCACACACCAAAAAGCGCTATATATGACAGGGATAGCCTTATGATTAAGTGCTCCCTTATAGCTGCTTTTATATTAATATATTGCCATTTATTTTGCCCCCCCTCTCTGTTATACCCTGTTTCTGTAGTGCAGTGCAGGGGAGAGACCTGGGAGCCTTCCTGACCAGCGGAGCTGTGACAGAAAATGGCGCCGTGTGCTGAGGAGATAGGCCCCGCCCCTTTTTCGGCGGGCTCGTCTCCCGCTATTTAGTACATTTAGGCAGGGGTAAATATCTCCATATAGCCTCTGGGGCTATATGTGAGGTATTTTTAGCCTTTTTAAAGGTTTTCATTTGCCTCCCAGGGCGCCCCCCTCCCAGCGCCCTGCACCCTCAGTGACTGCCGTGTGAAGTGTGCTGAGAGGAAAATGGCGCACAGCTGCAGTGCTGTGCGCTACCTTAAGAAGACTGCAGGAGTCTTCAGCCGCCGATTCTGGACCTCTTCTTGCTTCAGCATCTGTGAGGGGGCCGGCGGCGCGGCTCCGGTGACCATCCAGGCTGTACCTGTGATCGTCCCTCTGGAGCTTCATGTCCAGTAGCCAAGAAGCCAATCCATCCTGCACGCAGGTGAGTTCACTTCTTCTCCCCTCTGTCCCTCGTTGCAGTGATCCTGTTGCCAGCAGGAATCACTGTAAAATAAAAAACCTAAGCTAAACTCTCTAAGCAGCTCTTTATGAGAGCCACCTAGAATTGCACCCTTCTCGGCCGGGCACAAAAATCTAACTGGAGTCTGGAGGAGGGTCATAGGGGGAGGAGCCAGTACACACCACCTGACCTGTAAAAGCTTTACTTTTGTGCCCTGTCTCCTGCGGAGCCGCTATCCCCCATGGTCCTTTCAGGAACCCCAGCATCCACTTAGGACGATAGAGAAATAATATTACTGGTAGCATTATATATATATATATATATATATATATATATATATATATTTATTTAGGGTACAGGCTGATTCATGACATTTTCAATTTGTCCAAGGTGATCTCTGATTATGAACAAAACAGAGTCTACCATTGGGTAGGTAATAATCCAAATGAGGGCACTAAATGCCATTACAGAACCACCCGTAATGTGAATACCGATTCAGATTCCTCACAGGGACAAGGGAATGGCTATGACTCTGATTTCAATACAAGACATCCGAGTCCCCACTGCAGTGTCCGCCCAGCGCCACCCCCCGTGCCGCCCAGCGCATGATAGAGGAAATCCCGGTCAGCTGACCCTGTGACGTGACCGGGATTTCCTCAGCGGCGCCGCGTCTGAGAGCAGTGCAATGACAAGCGGCCTGTCGGGCCGCTTGTCATTGCACTCTGGTGGGGCACAACGGGCCAGGCAGGATCGGTCCGCGGGCCGCATCCGGCCCGCGGGCCGCATGTTGCCCACCCCTACTATACAGGGTGGGGGTTTATTGGGCAAGTAGTTAATGGGGGGGGGGGCGCTTATGGGGATCCAGGTATACCTAGGTTGGGGTTAGACTATACAGGGTGGGGGGTTCTGTGGTGGTCTGTTTTGGGGGGTTTTGTTTTGTTTTTCGATACATGTTGCAGAGATATATGTTTTGTCTATATGCCTGGCAGGTATCTTAGGAATCTTATAATCTTATAATATATACTTATGCGAGTGTTTATCTATGGTCTGCAGTGCCACTACTTCTGTGTTTTTCTATGCATCATGTGCCTTTTTTACTATATCCTTGCTGCGTGAGCTCACATGGCGCCTGTGGGTTCTTAATGCCTATTGTTCTATTTGAGGTGAATTGCATATCCTGACCTACAGTAGATGGTGTGTCCTGTTTCTATATTCTGTGTCAATTCCCTGCCCATACCTCTGATTATATACTGCACGTTTCTTTATACCTGCCATTATGTTCATTTTTTTGTTTGGTTGGTATGTCTTTTTGTTTGCAAGAAAAAGGAAAAACAATAAAAGATTATTGAATTAAAAAAAAAACAATAAAAATATTACTGGGTGGCACACTGGACCTGGACATCGGGGTATCCCGCTGTGCGCAAATCGCGGGCATACCCTCACGCTTCCTGAGGTATGTTTCGCCGGGTTGGGGGCTTGTTCACAAGGAAGTGAGCTACTCCCAGCCCATCAGTGCAGGAACGAGTGGTGCCCTGGGTCAGTATTTATCCAACATTTAGTACAGAATGCAGTACAGTAGTAAATGAACTTGTCTAGAAACAGGGTAAGAACTCAGGTTCTGCAAAGGGTGAAGCATTAGACCGCCTCACCTTGTGTGGTGTAAATCTATACAGTGCTTACACTCCCTGCAGCAGTGCCACATTGGGTGCACTGTAGGGATGAGCAGCTAGCGGAATATGGATCTCAGGTAGCGGGGACACGTGGCCTGCACAATGGCTAACAGCTGTTGATAGCGATGCCTGCTGCGCCCCCTCTCCCCACCTGTGCTCAGCTGCTTCCAGTATCGCGGGAGCGAATGGCGCCCTGTGCCTGAAAAGGAAAGCGGGGGTACAAATACCTTAATACCTGTGCCCACCTATTACCGTCTTAGTGGCGTGTGGCATCAGCTCCCCGACGGCTCCCGCCAGCCGTCCTCCGTAATAGCGTCACGGTCCAGCGGCAATGTCACATAGAGAACAGTAACGTTGCTACTGTTCGGGTTTCTGCTTGCGGCTGTATAACACAGTGATAGCTGATGATAGCCGAGGCCAGGCTGGTTCTCACTGCATACTGCCTCCCAGTCATGTACAGGCAGATAGAATGGAGCTGTTACCATAGCGACAAAGGCCGCGGTTTTTAATCCGTCAGCCACAGTAGGGTGTGTATCATATGGCAATAGTATGTACATCTAATAAATTGGCATAATTATATTATCCTTTCAATAAGATTCTAGGACAATCTACACTGAATAGTAGTGTGACTCCACTGATGTACACAGCGCTATGGGGGGAGAAAATAGGATTTTAATTACCTACCGGTAAATCCTTTTCTCGTAGTCCGTAGAGGATACTGGGGATCCATTTAGTACCATGGGGTATAGACGGGTCCACTAGGAGCCTTGAGCACTTTAAGAATTTGATAGTGTGGGCTGGCTTCTCCCTCTATGCCCCTCCTACCAGACTCAGTCTAGGAAACTGTGCCCGAGGAGACGGACATACTTTGAGAGAAGGATACAAAAGGATAGTGGTGAGATTCCAAACCAGCACACACAAACAAGAGGAAAGCCATGCTAACCAAACTTGGAACAGGAACAGCTGAACCAAGCAACAATACTTAACCAAGTAACAGTGCAGGACGAACGAAGCACTGGGCGGGCGCCCAGTATCCTCTACGCACTACTAGAAAAGGTTTTTCCTATTTTCTCTTACGCCCTAGAGCAGTGGTTCTCAAACTCGGTCCTCAGGACCCCACATGGTTCACGTTTTCCATGTCACCCAGCAGCTGCACTGTGTATCACCAACTGTCACATTTTAAAAATCTACAGGTGACCTGCAAAACATGAACCGTGTGGGGTCTTGAGTACCGAGTTTGAGAACCTGTGCCCTAGAGGATATTGGGGATCCATTTAGTACCATGGGGAAGTACCAAAGCTCCCAAACCGGGTGGGAGAGTGCTGAGGTTCCTGCAGAACTGATTGACCAAACTGAAGGTCCTCACAGGCCAAAGTATCGAACTTGTAGAACTTTACAAACATGTTCGAACCTGACCAAGTAGCTGCTCGGCAGAGCTGTAAGGCCAAGACACCGCGGGCAGCCGCCCAAGAAGAACCCACCGACCTAGTCAAATGGGCCTGTACAGATTAAGGAACCGGCAATCCTGCCGTGGAATAAGCCTGCTGGATAGTTAGCCTGATCCAGTGCGCAATGAACTGCTTTGAAGCAGGACACCCAATCTTATTGGGATCGTAAAGAACAAACAGTGAGTCGAGACTTTGAAGTAACAGAGGTGTCGGTCACAACCGGAACCACAATTGGTTGGTTGGTGTGAAACGCAGACACCGCCTTAGGAAGAAATTGCTGATGAGTCCTGAGTTCAGCTCTGTCCTCATGGAAGATTAAATAGGGGCTCTTGTGAGACAACTCCCCAGCTCCGACACACGTCTTGCAGAAGCCAAGGCCAACAATTTGACGGTTTTTCACGTAAGATATTTTACATCTACCTCCTGTAACGGTTCAAACCAGTCCGATTGGAGGAACTGCAATACCAAATTGAGATCCCATGGTGCCAAGGGAGGCACAAAAGGAGGCTGGATGTGCAGAACACCTTTCCTGAATGTCTGGACCTAAGGAAGTTTGCAGAATCCTGTATATATGTTGCAGGAGCAACACAATCTCACCCCTAGATAATGAATCCAACCCTTCAATAAGGTTATCCGACCAGTAAGCAATAATAATCCACGCACATGCTATAGTGAATCTCTGAGCCACCCCAGCAGCTGTGCACAAGGATTTGAGTGTAGTCTCGATCTTGTGATCAGCCGTGCCTTTCAGGGAGGCTGCACCAGGGACGGGTAACACAATGTTCCATGACAAACTGGATACCGATGCATCCGCTATCGGTGGACTTTCCCATTTTTTCCTATCCTCAGGAAGAAAAGGAAAAAATTAGAGTAACCTTTTAGGGATTTGAAATTTCTTATCAGGATTAACCCACGGTTCTTCAAATAGGGCATTTAATTCCTTTGACACAGAAAAAGTGACTGAGGACTTCTGTTTTACATTAAAATAAGATTCCTCACACTCCTCTGTCACCTTATCAGGAATTTGTAGCACATCTCTGATAGCTTCTATAAGAGCCTGTATTCCCTGTGACAGAGCAGCGTCCCCCCTTCTGAATCTACTTCCCCCATGTCTGACCCCTCAGCGTCAGAGTCAGACTGCAGGATATGGGCCAGAGTTCATTTTTGTGGACAAATGGCAAGGGACTAAGATGCTTGTTTGGGGACTGAGTCTCTGTTCATAACTTCATCCACAGACTGTCTTAAGTATTGCGTCTTTCTCATTGCGGGACAATTTATTAGAGATATTAGAAATCATTAATTTGAGGGAATCCAGCCACACTGGTTCAGCCCCGCTAGCCTGAGTAGGTGCACTACACTGAGTACATAGTAGTGAGCTCCCTGGGGAAGAGGAACACTCTGCTGTACATAAAACACAATCTTTGCCTGACATATTGTAATGTGACAGCACACACACACACACACACACACACACACACACACACACACACACACACACACACACACACACACACAGGAAAGGTTAAAAATAAGATTTTACTCACCGGTAAATCTATTTCTCGTAGTCCGTAGTGGATGCTGGGAACTCCGTAAGGACCATGTGGAATAGACGGGCTCCGCAGGAGACTGGGCACTCTAAAAGAAAGATTAGGTACTATCTGGTGTGCACTGGCTCCTCCCTCTATGCCCCTCCTCCAGACCTCAGTTAGGATACTGTGCCCGGAAGAGCTGACACAATAAGGAAGGATTTTGAATCCCGGGTAAGACTCATACCAGCCACACCAATCACACCGTATAACTCGTGATACTATACCCAGTTAACAGTATGAAATATAACTGAGCCTCTCAACAGATGGCTCAACAATAACTCTTTAGTTAGGCAATAACTATATACAAGTATTGCAGACAATCCGCACTTGGGATGGGCGCCCAGCATCCACTACGGACTACGAGAAATAGATTTACCGGTGAGTAAAATCTTATTTTCTCTGACGTCCTAGTGGATGCTGGGAACTCCGTAAGGACCATGGGGATTATACCAAAGCTCCCAAACGGGCGGGAGAGTGCGGATGACTCTGCAGCACCGAATGAGAGAACTCAAGGTCCTCCTCAGCCAGGGTATCAAATTTGTAGAATTTAGCAAACGTGTTTGCCCCTGACCAAGTTGCAGCTCGGCAAAGTTGTAAAGCCGAGACCCCTCGGGCAGCCGCCCAAGATGAGCCCACTTTCCTCGTGGAATGGGCTTTTACTGATTTAGGATGCGGCAATCCAGCCGCAGAATGCTCCAGCTGAATTGTGCTACAAATTCAGCGAGCAATAGTCTGCTTAGAAGCAGGAGCACCTATTTTGTTGGGTGCCTACAGGATAAAAAACGAGTCAGTTTTCCTGACTCCAGCCGTCCTGGAAATATAAATTTTTAAGGCCCTGACTACGTCCAGTAACTTGGAATCTTCCAAGTCCCTAGTAGCCGCAGGCACTACAATAGGTTGGTTCAAGTGAAAAGCTGATACCACCTTAGGGAGAAACTGGGGACGAGTCCTCAATTCTGCCCTATCCATATGGAAAATCAGATAAGGGCTTTTACATGACAAAGCCGCCAATTCTGACACACGCCTGGCCGAAGCCAAGGCCAATAACATGACCACTTTCCACGTGAGAGATTTCAGATCCACAGTTTTAAGTGGTTCAAACCAATGTGATTTTAGGAAACTCAACACCACATTGAGATCCCAAGGTGCCACAGGAGGCACAAAAGGGGGCTGAATATGAAGCACTCCCTTTACAAAAGTCTGAACTTCAGAAAGTTCTGGAAGAAAATCGACAGAGCCGAAATCTGGACCTTAATGGAACCCAATTTTAGGCCCATAGTCACTCCCGACTGTAGGAAGTGCAGAAAACGACCCAGCTGAAATTCCTCTGTAGGGGCCTTCCTGGCCTCACAGCACGCAACATATTTTCGCCAAATGCGGTGATAATGGTTTGCGGTTACCTCTTTCCTGGCTTTTATCAGCGTAGGAATGACTTCCTCCGGAATGCCCTTTTCCTTTAGGATCCGGAATTCAACCGCCATGCCGTCAAACGCAGCCGCGGTAAGTATTGGAACAGACAGGGCCCCTGCTGTAGCAGATCCTGTCTGAGCGGTAGAGGCCATGGGTCCTCTGATAGCATTTCTTGAAGTTCTGGGTGCCAAGCTCTTCTTGGCCAATCCGGAACCACGAGTATCGTTCTTACTCCTCGCCTTCTTATTATTCTCAGTACCTTTGGTATGAGAGGCAGAGGAGGGAACACATAAACCGACTGGTACACCCACGGTGTCACTAGAGCGTCCACAGCTATCGCCTGAGGGTCCCTTAACCTGGCGCAATATCTCTTTAGCTTTTTGTTGAGGCGGGACGCCATCATGTCCACCTGTGGCCTTTCCCAACGGTTTATCAACAGTAGGAAGACTTCTGGATGAAGTCCCCACTCTCCCGGGTGTACGTCGTGTCTGCTGAGGAAGTCTGCTTCCCAGTTGTCCACTCCCGGAATGAACACTGCTGACAGTGCTAGTACGTGATTTTCCGCCCATCGGAGAATCCTTGTGGCTTCTGCCATCGCCATCCTGCTTCTTGTGCCGCCCTGTCGGTTTACATGGGCGACTGCCGTGATGTTGTCTGATTGGATCAGAACCGGCTGGTTTTGAAGCAGGGGCCTTGCCTGACTTAGGGCATTGTAAATGGCCCTCAGTTCCAGAATATTTATGTGTAGGGACGACTCCTGACTTGACCAAAGTCCCTGGAAATTTCTTCCCTGTGCGACTGCGCCCCAGCCTCGAAGGCTGGCATCCGTGGTCACCAGGACCCAGTCCTGTATGCCGAATCTGCGGCCCTCTAGAAGATGAGCACTCTGCAGCCACCACAGTAGAGACACCCTGGTCCTTGGAGACAGGGTTATCAGTTGATGCATCTGAAGATGCGATCCCGACCACTTGTCCAAGAGGTCCCACTGGAAGGTCCTTGCATGGAACCTGCCGAATGGAATTGCTTCGTATGAAGCCACCATTTTTCCCAGGACTCGTGTGCAGTGATGCACCGATACCCGTTTTGGTTTTAGGAGGTCTCTGACTAGAGATGACAGCTCCTTGGCTTTCTCCTGCGGGAGAAACACTTTTTTCTGTTCTGTGTCCAGAATCATCCCCAGGAACAGTAAGCGTGTGGAAGGAACCAGTTGTGACTTTGGAATGTTTAGAATCCAGCCATGCTGTTGTAGCACTTCCCGAGATAGTGCTACTCCGACCAGTAACTGCTCCCTGGACCTCGCCTTTATTAGGAGATCGTCAAAGTACGGGATAATTAAAACTCCCTTTTTTCGAAGGAGTATCATCATTTCTGCCATTACCTTGGTAAACACCCTCGGTGCCGTGGACAGTCCAAACGGTAGTGTCTGGAATTGGTAATGGCAATCCTGTACCACAAATCTGAGGTACTCCTGGTGAGGAAGGTAAATTGGGACATGCAGGTAAGCATCCTTGATGTCCAGGGATACCATGTAATCCCCCTCGTCCAGGCTTGCAATAACCGCCCTGAGCGATTCCATCTTGAACTTGAATCTTTTTATGTATGTGTTCAAGGACTTCAAATTTAAAATGGGTCTCACCGAACCGTCCGGTTTCGGTACCACAAACAGTGTGGAATAGTAACCCCGTCCTTGTTGAAGTAGGGGCACCTTGACTATCACCTGCTGGGAATACAGCTTGTGAATTGCCTCTAGCACAACCTCCCTGCCTGAGGGAGTTGTCGGCAAGGCAGATTTGAGGAAACGGCGGGGGGAGACGCCTCGAATTCCAGCTTGTACCCCTGAGATACTACTTGAAGGATCCAGGGATCCACCTGTGAGCGAGCCCACTGATCGCTGAAATTTTTGAGGCGGCCCCCCACCGTACCTGGCTACGCCTGTGGAGCCCCCGCGTCATGCGGTGGACTCAGAGGAAGCGGGGGAAGAATTTTGATTCTGGGAACTGGCTGACTGGTGCAGCTTTTTCCCTCTTCCCTCGTCTCTGTGCAGAAAGGAAGCGCCTTTGACCCGCTTGCTTTTCTGAAGCCGAAAGGACTGTACCTGATAATACAGTGCTTTCTTAGGCTGTGAGGAAACCTGAGGTAAAAATTTTTCTTCCCAGCTGTTGCTGTGGATACGAGGTCCCAGAGACCATCCCCAAACAATTCCTCACCCTTATAAGGCTCTATGTGCCTTTTAAAGTCAGCATCACCTGTCCAGTGTTGGGTCTCTAATACCCTCCTGACAGAATGGCCATTGCATTAATTCTGGATGCCAGCCGGCAAAATATCCCTCTGTGCATCCTTCATATATAAGACGACGACTTATGTTCGCAAAATAGTATCCCTGTTTGACAGGGTTACAGACCACGCTGCAGCAGCACTATCTGCAGGTCTCAGTCTAGTACCTGAGTGTGTAAATACAGACTTCAGGATAGCCTCCTGCTTTTTATCAGCAGGTACCTTCAAAGTGGCCGTATCCTAAGACGGCAGTGCCACCTTTTTTGACAAACGTGTGAGCGCCTTATCCACCCTAGGGGATATCTCCCAGCGTAACTTATCCTCTGGCAGGAAAAGGTACGCCATCAGTAACTTTTTAGAAATTACCAGTTTCTTATCGGGGGAACCCACGCTTTTTCACACTTCATTCACTCATTTGATGGGGGAACAAAACACTGCCTGCTTTTTCTCCCCAAACATAAAACCCTTTTTTAGTGGTACTTGGGTTAATGTCAGAAATGTGTAACACATTTTTTATTGCCGGGATCATGTAACGGATGTTCCTAGTGGATTGTGTATATGTCTCAACCTCGTCGACACTGGAGTCAGACTCCGTGTCGACATCTGTGTCTGCCATCTGAGGGAGCGGGCGTTTTTGAGCCCCTGATGGCCTTTGAGACGCCTGGGCAGGCGCGGGCTGAGAAGCCGGCTGTCCCATAGCTGTTACGTCATCCAGCCTTTTATGTAAGGAGTTGACACTGTCGGTTAATACCTTCCACCTATCCATCCACTCGGGTGTCGGCCCACAGGGGGCGACATCCCATTTATCGGCATCTGCTCCGCCTCCACATAAGCCTCCTCATCAAACATGTCGACACCGCACACACACAGGGAATGCTCTGACTGAGGACAGGACCCCACACAGCCCTTTGGGGAGACAGAGAGAGAGTATGCCAGCACACACCAGAGCGCTATATAATGTAGGGATAAACACTATCACTGAGTGAATTTTCCCCAATAGCTGCTTGTATAAACAATATTGCGGCTAAATTTAGTGCCCCGCCTCTCTTTTTAACCCTTTGAGCCTGAAAACTACAGGGGAGAGCCTGGGGAGCTGTCTTCCAGCTACACTGTGAAGAGAAAATGGCGCCAGTGTGCCGAGGGAGATAGCTCCGCCCCTTTTTCGCGGACTTTTCTCCCGCTTTTTTATGGATTCTGGCAGGGGTAATTATCACATATATAGCCTCTGGGGCTATATATTGTGATTATTTTGCCAGCCAAGGTGTTTTTATTGCTGCTCAGGGCGCCCCCCCCCAGCGCCCTGCACCCTCAGTGACCGGAGTGTGAAGTGTGTATGAGGAGCAATGGCGCACAGCTGCAGTGCTGTGCGCTACCTTGGTGAAGACTGAAGTCTTCTGCCGCCGATTTTCCGGACCATCTTCATGCTTCTGGCTCTGTAAGGGGGACGGAGGCGCGGCTCCGGGAACGAACACCAAGGACGGGTCCTGCGGTCGATCCCTCTGGAGCTAATGGTGTCCAGTAGCCTAAGAAGCCCAAGCTAGCTGCAAGCAGGTAGGGTCGCTTCTTCTCCCCTTAGTCCCTCGTTGCAGTGAGCCTGTTGCCAGCAGGTCTCACTGTAAAATAAAAAACCTAACATATACTTTCCCTTTAGGAGCTCAGGAGAGCCCCTAGTGTGCATCCAGCTCGGCCGGGCACAGAAATCTAACTGAGGTCTGGAGGAGGGACATAGAGGGAGGAGCCAGTGCACACCAGATAGTACCTAATCTTTCTTTTAGAGTGCCCAGTCTCCTGCGGAGCCCGTCTATTCCCCATGGTCCTTACGGAGTTCCCAGCATCCACTAGGACGTCAGAGAAAAGACAATTAACCAACAAAGAGCCCTTCCAGGGAGACCCAGAGGTATTTGGAGGCAGCACACCGCGCCCTTATCGCTAATGCCAAGCTTAGCCGGGTCGCAGACTAAGCACACTAATAACCGCTTCCCCCCTACTATGACCCCCCGGTACCACTGAGGTAATCTGGAGTCACACCGGAGGAGCTGCGCATCCCTGTCAGTCAGCGTCTGTGTCCACTGCAGAGGGAAAATGGCGCTGGTGAGCTGGATCCTCTCATAGTGAAACCCCGCCCCTTCAATGGTGCACGGTCTTCCCGCTTTTTTTATACTGGCTGAGGTCATTTGTGCTTAAAATGGAGACAGAACCGTTTTAAGGCTTTGTTTGCCAGTGTGGGTACTGTGTACAGTGTACTGAGACGCAGTTGTGTACTGATTCTGGAGACGCAATCCGCCCCGGTTAGAAGCTGCGCGTCTCCGTACCCTCGGGACGCCGGCTTAGTACTCACCACTCTTTTTTCTTCTGGCTCTGTAAGGGGTGGTGGCATGCTATGGGAATGTACGTCCGCCGTGGTGGGGCTTGCGAATAGTTCCCTCTGGAGCTCAGTGTCCTGTCAGCGGGGTACGCGACCATTAACCCTTCAAGAGGTTGGGCAGTTCCCCCCTCCTAAGTCCCACGAAGCAGACAGGCTGGTGCCATCCAGTCCTGCCTGAAAATAACAAACAGAAAAATAAATGCAGGAAACTCTTCAGGAGCTTCCATAAGCATGACCAGCTCCTCCGGGCACATTTTCTAAACTGAGTCTGGTAGGTGGGGCATAGAGGGAGGAGCCAGTCAACACTACCAAACTCTTAAAGTGCCCATGGCTCCTAGTGGACCCGTCTATACCCCATGGTACTAAATGGATACCCAGAATCCTCTAAGGTGTAAGAGAAATATAGAGCACATGGCAGTGCTGTGGGAGAGAAATAGATTTCAACTTGTAGCCACCAGTTGACCCGGGCACTCCGCTATCGGGGCCCCAGGCTATACGTTACCAATTCCGGTTTCTTCAGCCATGCTGCCGGTGACGGCTGGCTGTGAGGGGCTCCAACCCAGCAGTGAACTGCTGGATGCGAGACACCCAGGGACTGATGTCTCATCAGCCGGGAACTCGGGCTCCAGACCCCGCAGGGTTGGATAGGATTCCCCCGGCAGCTCCTACATAGCAGCAAACTGCCAGACTTTTGAAGAGTTTTAAAGTTATAAATGAAAGTACAAAAATTAAATATTTCTCTGGAGCTCCAGAGGAAGTGACCAGCTCTCCCAGGCACATTTCTAAAACTGGTCTGGGGAGGGGTATAGAGGGGGAGGAGCCAATTACACACATTAAAATTTTTATAGTGCCAGCTCGCCTGAATACCCCATCTATACTAAATATATATATTTATATAAATACTGTAACTATGACGTTTCGGGGACTGTATACCCTTTCTCATTCGGTCCCCGAAACGTCACATAATTAAATTTTTTAAACCGTGGTGAATAGAGTGATACATATATATTATATGATGCTTGTATGACTAATATGTCTGAATAAATGCTGAAAATTTTTAACAAGTCTGGTGAGTGCACCCCCTGCTTGGCTTCTATGTTTATGGACTACTGCTGATGTCCTATTTGTGTAGCTACCCCAGCAACTTCTACCACATTGGGAGAGTGTCGACCATCAGGAGACTTATATATGTCAAATAATATTTGCAGGATATTTTTAATATCATCTGTGGGAAGCACAATGGATGGACCATAGCAGGTACTTTGATATCACTAAGCAGCTAGGCCTCGATAGGATAACGCCATCTCCAGGCTCCGCACATCTCCGACAACCACGCATGCGTACTAGCTGCAGGAAACACAAACATTGAAGCAGTGTGATAGTGGCTTTATTGTCCATTTGTGCTTACTCAGAATGAACTTCACAACAGCCTACTATGAACTATACACATTTCCCACTTGGAGCACAGGCATGAAGTCCATAGTATATAATAGTCTGCTGGGCCATAATGTGACCAGTGTTGCCACCCAGGATGCAAAGCCAGGGCAGCTACCCAGTGGTACTTGTGCCTGGCGTGGAGGATTCCTGAACACGCGTGGGCATCCTGAAGATGCATTCAACTCAAAGCTTTCTGAGAGTGCACTAAGTATCCAGACTGGAACTGTTCAACACCAGGGCCAATATCAAAATATCAAAAGTTAGGGGCCTAGCGCTGCTGCTGTAGCCTCTTGGTCAGAGGATGCCTGTATGACACATGAGCCACACTGAAGCACAACCCGCTATGCCCTTCAGAGGGCCTCAGAGAATGGGTGGGGGGCAGAGATGAGTGCAATGAATTTATACTGCTCCCCACTTTCACCATTCAAAAGGTTTATGTGCAAAGTACAGAAAGCAAACAAGCTCCATGTTATGCCACCAAATTTGCCAACACAAAATATAAAAAGTACAAATACTGTTCAATAGGTCAGAAAAGGTCTAAACCTATCGCTTTCTTACAATGAGCTGAAAAATATACTTACCACAAAGACCTCCCCCGTGGTCACATCTTTATCCACAATAAACCATGCATTTCTTTTACCACCTATCCTTGCCCTCTGGCCCAGTGTGAACAAAAACCATCCTGTAAACAAGGTAAAGGGATGCTGTTTACTTCTCTAACTTTCACATCATGTACAAACATACAGTATGCATTAACAAAGAGGAGGGTATAATACACAGTCACATCCCACTGCACCCCAACCTAGGGGTGGAAAGTGCATGTGTGCACCCCATTTCTGGGACTGGCGAGTGCGGTGGATTCCTGTATGTGTAGAATAGGGTTAATTTTTAATTAGCCCTTTTGTGGTCATAGCTCTCCAATGTACTCCTGTCTAATCTCATTTACTTTAAACCTGTGTCAGCTGTTACAATGGTGTGCTGGAGACCTTTAAAAGCCAGTAATCAGTTGCCAGGTGAGTGTTAAACTATTTAAGCATATGGGGCGTGGCCAGGACGGGCATGGAGTAGCACACACGCTGTGCAGCTCTACAGCCACAATATCCTGCGTTTCCCCCCCTGGGACTGCTTTTGGACCACGGCTCTGTAAATACCTGGTGCCCCCCCTGGAGTGGTTTTAGACCGTCCACCACCGTCTCCTGGGCCGCCCTGAGCTGTTTTGAGTGTGGGCTCCTGTGAGCGTTGAGCCCGCGTGTGCTGCCGTGGCTCGCGCTTTCAGCCCTCCCGGAAGTTCGGCTCTCCCGCCTGTTACCGCCGCAGCCAGCCGAGACGAGGTGCCCGCTGTCCCGCTTGGCTGTGTGAGCGCCTGGAACATCCTCTGAGCGGTCGCCCTGCCGAGTCTGCCTCTGCAGCCCGCTCCCTGGACCCTTGCTGTTGCCCTGCGGTCTCCCTGTAATCCTGAGGCAGCCGGAGGACTGAACAGTTGCTGAAGGGGGTAAGGTTACTGGAAGCCTGTGCTGGGTGATCTCTGCAGTGTGTGAGCCCTCTCCCCCTTCTCTTACTCTTGTTTAGTGGATTGTCTGCTCCTGCCCATATACATTACAGGAATTGGGGCCCCTTGTCATGCCCACGACTCATCACTGTGGGATTTAATTTTTTGTGCCTCCTTAAAGGGACAGCGTCTGCTGCGGTGGGGTACTGCATAGCCCCCAGCCCCAGTGCATATTTATTACGATCCGCTGTGTCGATTGTCAGCAATACAGCCAGGAGCCCTGGTCCTTACCCATACCTATATTTACATATTTACCACACCTGTTGGCCCTTTCATATTGTGCTGGTGTGTGCACCTCCTCTCTTTGCCTGCATCTGCTTTGATACATATTGCTGGTCGAGTGCTGCGGCATCGTGTTATCCAAAATGGTGAGGGGCCGCCAGCATAGTGCGGCGGCGGGAGCAATGGAGAAGTTTGTTCGTAATCCTGGCCCTCAACAACAGAGAGCGGAGACTGTACGATCTGAAGCATCGCCCCCATCTCCTGCATATAGTTCTGCTTCCTCCGAACCGCCGGATGCTGCATTACAAAGGATATTGGATGCCGTAACTGCTAGTGAGGCCCGCTTGGCTGATAAAATTGGGCAGGTGCAGTCTGATCTCTCCATTATTCATCAGGATCTCCAGCGGGTGAGGGAGAGGGTGGGAGAGGCCGAGACCCGTATCTCCAATGTTGAGGACTCTGTCGCCCCGCTGGGTCGACGTACCGATGCTCTAGAATCTCAGATGACTGATGTGCGCAAAAAGCTGACGGACATGGAGGGTCGCTTACAATAATGTCCGCTTCATCGGCTTACTGGAGAAGGAAGAGGGCTCATCTCCTGAAACGTTTCTCGAAAAATGGCTCCGGGATGCCTTTGGGTCCGAGGAATTTTCATCCTTCTTTACCGTTGAACGGGCTCATAGAGTTCCGATACGCCCATTGCCTCCGGGGGCTCCACCCCGTACCTTCATTGCGAAATTTCTCCATTTCCGTGACCGGGACGATGTTTTGAGACTTGCTCGCACGAAAGGCCCTTTAAAATGGAACGGGTCGCCAATATCTGTCTTTCCGGACTTCGCGGTGGATGTGCAGAAAGATAGGGCTCAATTCTTACCTGTTAAAAGGAGGCTCCGTGAACTCGACCTGCCATATGCTATGCTATTTCCATTGAGACTGCGGGTGGTGGCTGATGGTGAAACAAATTTTTTTGCGACTCCTTGTGAGGCCATGGTGTGGCTGGACAGACGATTCCCGGCAAGGCGTGCCCTTGCTGATCCTTGATTCCTCCATGGAGCTCTGGTTGCTGGACTTTTTTGATACCTCAGATATGATTATATGCTATTTACTGTGGGGTAGCACCATGAGGGAGTGTTTAATTGCTTCTGGTCGTTTTTCTCTCTCCTTCTCTGCTGCTCTGTTATAATTGCTTGGTTATGTTTTTTGTTTTATTAATCAGATGTGTGTCCCCCCCCTTTTTTTTTGTTTTTTTTTGTTTTGGGGGGAGGTTGTATGTATATGGTTCGATATATGTGGTTCTACACTATCCGTATATGTTTTATTCTGTATGTTATACAGTCCTAGGGGAGGAACTCTATGATTCACCCTTAATTTTTTCACGGGTGCTGTGGTTGGTGGCTGGAAGCTATCTCTTTTTTTCCCCAAGAGCCATTATAATCTTGGCCCCGTTTAGGGTGTGTTTGCACTGATCCATGGTGCGACGAATTTTTGTTTGTTTTATTTTCTAGGAACTTGTCTCTTGTTTTGGGATCCAGGTATGCTACATGTTGGGGGTGGTATACAGGGTGGGGGGAGGGGGGTTGTTCTAGGTTCTGGTTGTTTTATGTATGGATGTTTATATTTGGATTGTATGTGGATTGCTGCTGTATTTTTTAGGCACTGGTGTCCTGCAATTGCACACTTGCAAGGCGGATTTGGCTGGCTGCGGGGTGAGGTCCTTCTTATGCTTTCTGACTTCTCATGGCTGGGCTTAAAGTTATGTCATGGAATGTGAGAGGGCTAAACGATAAAATTAAGAGGTCCCTGGTACTTCGACAGATTAGACATTATGCTGCTGACATTGTCTGTCTTATGGAAACTTATTTGGTGGGCGGTAGGATTCTTTCTTTGAAGAGACCATGGGTGGGATGGGCATAACATTCAATGCACACTTCTGCCTCTTGTGGAGTTTCGGTTCTTATTAGAAGGACCGTCCCCTTTGTGCTGGAGTCTATACAAACGGACCCCTGGGGGAGATATGTATTTCTGAAATGTAGATTATTTTATGCTCCTGTACTCCTTCTAGCTGTATATGTGCCTCCCTCTTACTCTCCTGATGTTCTTAAGAAGGAGGCTGGGTTTATGGCCTCGTATCCCGGGATATCTGTTATTTGTCTGGGGGATTTCAATAATGTATTGGATGTGGCGCTGGACAGGTTCTCTGTATCTCCACCTACTGTCTCCTGGGAAATCCACCTTTGCTGATGTGGTGTCGGGGTTGGGCCTGGTCGATCTCTGGAGATTGAGACATCCATCTCTTAAACAGTACTCCTGTTTCTCTCATTCTCATTCTTCGTTCTCTAGGATTGAGCTGGCCCTCCTCTCGAGCGACATGGTTCCCCGGGTTGGTGATATTGGGTATGAGACCAGGGGTATATCGGATCACTCCCCCTTGACCTTTACCTTAGACTTCCATTGTTCTAGGGGCCAGGCCGTATGGAAGTTTAATCCGTTTTGGCTTGTACACATGGGGGATGGCTCTGAATTGGTGGCCGCATGGCGGGAGTTCTTTGAAATGAATATTGACGAAAAAGCTATCTCTAACCTATGGGACACGTTCAAGGCATTTCTGAGGGGAACTCTGATTAAACGAGTGTCTGGTTTGAAGTCCTTTTATAGGCGTCGGGAGGCTGAGCTGAAGGCCCGGAGTGTCGCTGCGGAATCACAGTATTTGCAGGATTTTTTGGATAGTTCTAAATTGACCTGGCTATCGGCTCAAAGAGAATGGAAATATTACTTAATGGAAAAGACTCAGCATAGACTCCTTTTTTCTTCCCACACCTTTTATGCTACTGGTGATAGACCAGGGACGTATCTGGCTTCCCTCGCACGGGGTGATAGGACAATGTTGTGATTGAGATTATAGCCTCGGATGGTGTTTCTCTGACGCAGACTCCTCAGATTGCGTCCGAATTTGTGTCATACTATAGACGTCTGTATGGTTCCAAACTAGACTACACTTCGTCGCAATTGGACGAATATTTAGACACTGTTCGTTTCCCCACCTTGTCCTGTGAAGCTTGCGACCTTTTGGAGGCGCCCATCTCACCTGAAGAAATTATGGCCGCTGTTAAGGCCTCCCCTAGTGGTAAGGCTTCGGGTTTAGATGGTCTTCCTTCTGAGGTGTATAAGCAGCATTTGGATTTCTTCGTCCCTCGCCTGCTTGAGTTGTATAGCCAAATTTTTGCACAGGAGTCTCTTCCTCCATCTATGGCAGAGGCAATGATTGTGGTTCTTCCTAAACCTGACAAGGATCTTAGGAAAGTAGAGTCCTATCGCCCCATATTCCTTTTACCTACTGATGTAAAAATTCTGGCCAAGGTACTGGCGGGTAGATTGAATACAGTAATCTCTCATATTATACACCCGGATCAGACGGGATTTATGCCCAATAAATCAACTTCCATTAATCTTAGACGTTTGTTTACTCACTTGCAGATTCCCCGTGAAGACTCTTCCTCTTCTATAATTGTCTCATTGGATGCCGCTAAGGCTTTTGATTCTGTGGAGTGAGATTATTTGTGGGAAATCATGCGTAGATTTGGTATAGGCCTAAACTTTATTAAATATGTCCGATTAATGTACTTCTCTCCTTCAGCTAGAGTGGCGGTAAATGGTTTTGTATCTCACTCCTTTTCGTTATCTAGAGGTACACGACAGGGATGCCCATTGTCCCCTACCCTGTTTGCTATGGCTATTGAACCCCTTGCGTGCCTCTTGAGAGCAGACGCGGGGATCTTTGGTTTTAAAGTAGGTAAATCGGGAGGATAGGGTAGCCTTATATGCCTATGACATTCTGTTGTTCGTGGATCGCTATGCTGAGTCTATGCCTAGGATTTTACAAATTATTAACGAGTTCGGGCGATACTCTGGGCTCCTGATCAATTGGGAGAAATCCTGTATTATCCCACTCCGGGGCGAGATCCATGCCCCCCCATTGATTACTCTTCCATTACGGTGGGTGGACTCCTTCAAATATCTGGGCATTTGGGTGTCTAATGATCCTCAGAAATTCTCCTCCCTTAATATCGCACCACAAATAACGTACCTTCGAGGTAAAGTGAAGACTTGGGTGAAGCTACCTTTGATGGTCACAGGGAGAGTTAATATAGTAAAAATGGTTTTCCAGCCCAAACTTCTATATGTTTTACAGCAGTCTCCTGTTTATATTCCGCAAAAGATCTTCAAACAAATAGATGGTTTGCTTTCCTCTCTGATATGGGCTAGTAAGCGGGCACGTCTGAGACTGGATACCCTGACTAGGACAAGGGAATTGGGGGGTTTGGCTCTTCGTTTTTATTATTATGCGGCGCAACCGACACATATTTGGGAATGGGTTAACGATCACGATGCCTTGGCTTTGCATTCACTGATGTTGTCTCATGACTACCCCAGTGGTTCCCCACTACAGCTACTCCTCTGCGGTAGCGTCAAAATGTCCACCCTGCCACTTATAAAACAATCCATTCTGATTTGGAAATTGGTGCACTCGGTGATGCACGGTCACGGCATCGATCCAGATACCCCACTTGATAATATTTATGGTCTGCCGGAACTGTGCTGGCTTCAGGTCCGGGAGGTGTGGGGGAAATGGGGAGTGTACTCTTTCGGCCATTCATATAGTGATGGGATGCTTAAATCATTTCAGCAACTTCAACAAGAGCATGATGTCCCCTCAGGGTTTTTCTTTCGGTTCCTTCAACTGCGACATGCTTTGGCTGCCCAGTTCCCTGAAGGCCCCCCCGGTCCTCGCTGACTCCCCGGTCAAATCAATGTTGCAGGCGCTGGAATCAGGGCACTTGGTTTCTAGGATATATGGCTGTATACTCCGGATGCACCATACCGACCCTTTAACTTCTCTTCGCGGTAAGTGGGAGTCGGATGTAGGTCCGTTGTCGGACGATGTATGGAAGATTGCTTTGGGGTCCCATCGGCTCTCCACTTCTTCCGTTAGATACCAGCAAATTCAATTATATATACTGCATAGGGTGTATATGACCCCAGTGAGGCTGGCGCATATTGGGGGATCTCATAGCTCGGGGTGCCCTAAGTGTGGAAGCCTAGGGGCTGACTTTTGGCATCTGCTCTGGTCTTGCCCTATGATATCGGTATTCTGGAAAGAAGTTATACGTGTTATAGTTGATACGGGTATTCCATCTCCCCTATTTACGCCTGTAACGTGTGTATTGCTGGCTATAGACGAGGAGGCATTAGATCCACCCAGCAGGCGGTATGCTGTTAATCTCTGTGCTCTGGCTAAGGTTTGCATAGCTAGGCTGTGGTTGGCTGGGGAAGCCCCGGTGCCTACGGCGTGGATCTCCTTGGTCAATGAAACCATTGCACATGAAAAGTTTGTGTTCCTCGCTAGGAAGGCGGGAAAGAAATTATATACGGTTTGGGGAAAGTGGATGGACTCTAGATATTTCAAGGATAAATAAGGCTCAGATTTGTATTTATTTTTCCCCCTTCTAAGTTGGGATATTCTCAAAGGTGGATAGCCCGTGGCCAGCCATGTTAGGTTCTGCTACAATATTATTATGCTATCTCTGCCATGCATGTGCCTAACCTGGAAGTGGTATATTCGGAACGTTTTGTTCCAGGTCACCAGTGCTCTGCATTTATATAGCTTTATCTGAACTCTTATATCCGTCTGTTGTACTGTGCGCTCCAATTTTTTCCCTTTTGTTTTTCCTTCTCTGTATCTATGCAGCTGTCTGTATACCGGTTAGAATGTTTGTTTTTGTCGCTCTTAGTCGTTGTGTAAGTTGTTAAGCAAAAATTTAAAAACTCAATAAAAAAACTATTGAATTTAAAAACTAGGTAGGCACATGAGTGGAGTTGTGTTGGTGATTGTCTTACATTTAAAAGCCAAAAGTTTGTTGGTAGGTGAGCTTTAAACCAGGTAAGCACATTTTCTCCTACTGGAGAACAGTTGCCAGGTTTCCAATAAATCTACTTGAAAAATGTATGTGATAGGAGTAGGACTTGCAGTGAAATGGGGTACAAGCTTAAATGCATTGTACAATTCATGCACTAAAACCCCAATATTTATCTAGTATGTATTAAAGTTTTGAAGTGAATGAGGTTACTGAGGAGAGTGCTCTCTTTCTCTCTCTCTCTATATATATATATATATATATATATATATATACATACACACACATATATACACACACTCACACAGTACTGTGCAAAATATTTAGGCAGTTGTGGAAAAGATGCAAAGTAAAAATGCTTTCTAAAATAGAAGTGTTATTGGTTTATATTAATAAATGAATAGAAATCTAAATCAAACCAATATTTAGTGTGACCACCCTTTGCCTTCAAACCAGCATCACTTCATCTAGGTACACTAGCATACAGTATTTGAAGGAACTCAGCAGGAAGGTTGTTCCAAACATCTTGGCGAACTAACCACTGATCTTCTGTGGATGTAGGCTTGCTCAAATCCTTCCGTCTCTTCATTTAATCCCAGGCAGACTCAATGATGTTGTGATCAGTGCTCTGTGGGGGCCATATCATCACTTCCAGGACTCCTTGTTCTTCTTTACTCTGAAGATAGTTCTTCATGACATTGGCTGTATGTTTGAGGCCGTTGTCCTGCTGCAGAATAAATTTGGAGCCAATCAGACGCATCTCTGATAGTACTGAATGATAGATAAGTGCCTGCCTGTATTTCTCAGCATTGACAAAACCACTAATCCTGACCAAATCCCCAACTCCAATTGCAGAAATGCAGCCCCACACATGCAAGGAACCTCCACCATTCTTCACTGTTGCCTGCAGACACTCATTATACCGCTCTCTTCAGCCTTTCGGTGAACAAATGGCCTTTGTTACAGCCAAATATTTTAAATGTTGAACCATCAGTCCAAAGCACCTGCTGCCATTTTTCTGCACCCCAATTCCTATGTCTTTGTGCATAGTTGATTTGCTTGGCCTTGTTTCCACGTCAAAAAGTATGGCTTTTTGGCCTCAATTCTTCCAACACTTCTGGAAAGACTTCTCCGAACAGTAGATTAGTGTACCTGGGTCCCATTGGTTTTTGCCAGCTGATGGCACTGCTGGACATCTTCTGAATTTGAAGGGAAGTAAGCATAATGTGTCTTTCATCTGATGTTTCCTTGGCCAATCACTGCATTTACGGTCAGTTACTTTGTGTTTCAATGCTGAGAAATATGGGCAGGTACTTATCCATCATGGAATACTATCAGTTAGGTGTCTGATTGGCTTCAAAATTATTCGGTAGCTGAACAATTACTCCAGACATACAGCCAATGTCAATAAGAGCTATCTTTAGCATAAAAAAGAACGAGGAGTCCTGGAAGTGACGATATGGCCCCCACAGAGCCCTGATCTCAACATCGAGTCTGTCTGGGATGACATAAAGAGACACAAGGATTTGAGCAAGCATACATCCACAGAAGATCTGTGGTTCGTTCTCAAAGATGTTTGTTTCATGTAAAAAAAAAAAAAAAACGAATGCATGGATGAATCCATTGTTAATAAGGGAGATCGGGTTACTCTCTTCTGATACGGAGCATTGTTTCGTGGAACAGCAGACTGCACAGAAGAACAATTCTATTAGCATCACGTTTACCAGAAAGCACATTCACTTGGGAATGAGCTGCTCCTGCATCATCTGACCATTACAGACCGCAAATACCTGGAATTTTCATGCACACAATATGACACCACTTAATAGTTTTCTGCTGCAAGCAATATGTATTCCATTAGATATTGATATAGTTTTACAAAGTGTCATCTGCCACAGAACAGATAAAAAAAAACAGTATGTAAAATACAGAACATGCATTTGTCTAATACATAGATAATCTATTTAACTAACAGTTGTCTTATCAAAAACTGTGCTCATCAACTATTATCTTTATATATAGATCAATAGAGTTTGCATGCAGATTATCTTTGCATGTTGCATCATAGACATTTTTAACTACATCAAGGAATATACAGTATAAAAGTTAATATTTACTAGAGCAAAAAAATAAGAAACAGATACAGCGGTATAAATACAGCAGTCACCTTTGTGTGTGCCTATGATTTTTCCATCTTCGATTGAAACAAAATTTCCAGGTTGAGGCTCTAAATACTAAAAATAAAAAAAGAATATGAACATCTACAACAGGCAGTTACCCTACCACATTCACTACAATTCCCAATACAACTAACCTCGAGAACGAACTTCTCAAAATTTCGCTCACCAATGAAACATATTCCCATGCTCTAGAGAGAGAGAGATCTGAAATAAGCATTATAAAATACATGAATATTGCTATTCATTACAAACAGCAAATCAAGCAGTGGAACAGCTGTATCTCAATGATGGTTAAGCTAAAGACAAATTCTTTTATAAATGTTAAGAGGAGCTATATGGCTTAGGAATCAAAGCTGCCATACATCTGATATCTTATACCAACATATTATTACAGTGAGAAGAGAAGACCTGCAGTTTACTCTTTGTGACAATTTATTAAATTCCCTTATGGCACACTAGTGTGTTAACAGAAACTACTAATGTATTGTAGCCATCAATCCAAAATGAAGGGAAGACCAGATACTGTATTTTGACCACAAGATGCACATTGAAGACAAACTTGTGTATTAAAAAGTGTGTGTATAGTGGTCCAAAAAATACAAGTAACTACTTTATAATTCCTATAACAGCATTTCTGCTTCCTTCCCTGACTATGGGTGTGATACAGAAGATAGACATTAAAAAGATAGACAGTCAAAAGGTCGACAAGGTCAAAAGGTGGACACGGCAAAAAAAAAAAGTTTGTTTGTTATTTTGTGTTTTTAAACATTTTTTACCTAAATTTGTTGAAATGTGTCTCCTCACTGGCCACCCTTCGGGCTCAGTGGCTCACTTCGCTTGCCACAAGGTTCCTAATGGTAATGGTGAAATGTGTCGCCTCAAGGGCTCGGTGGCACACTTGAAGGTTACTATAGGTAATAGTTTGTGACATGGATAGTATATGCAGCAAAAGTTGTAAAAACATGAAAAAATCTAAAGAACATGTGTCGACCAAAAGTCGACCTTTTGACCCTGTCAACCTTATGGTGTCAACCTTTGGCCCCGTCGACCTTTTGACTGTCTATCAACCACCTCCCCTGATTACGGGGTAATTCAGACCTTATCGATGTTGTGCGAATTCGCAAGGCGGACGATTATCAGTTGACTTTTGCATGTGTATGATCGTAGTGCGCATGCACAAGGCCAAACTGCAAAAAAATCCTGTCTTTTTTGATCGCTAGTCGCACGCAAGGTGATTGACAGGAAGCAGACGTTTGGGGGTGGTTACTGCCCGTTTCTGGGAGTGTCAGTAAAAACGCAGGCGGTCCCAAATGTTTTCAGGGAGGGTGTGTGACGTCAGCTCCGGTCCTGAACAGCTTGCTTCTATCGCACTGTAGGAGTAGGTCCTTGGCTATGCACAGACTGGAAAAAACATCAGATAGTGAGTTGCAAACAGATTTGCAGCTGACCGGCTTTTACAAAGCTTTTTGCATGGTGTATGCAGACTTGCACAGAGCGGGTATTCACTCTGATTGGACGGCAACTATCTGATCGCCAAACTTCTGCAAATTATCAGAGGAGCGATCAGGTCTGAATCAGGCCCTACATCCTGTTGCACCTTTGTCTTCCTACTACAGATGGAAAATCATAGCCAATATACACAAACAGAGAACAAATCCCACACCAGTAAATATTTGACAAGTATCTATAGTATTATTGTGATCCTCTCTGGAATTTGCTCAATATGGGCTGGAGAGTGCCGGCTGAAATATATAAGGCTTCTTGTGAGGTGCTACCCACTACTTAATATGAACATCATAATATAACAGAAGAAAGTAAGTAGTTACTATGGTGCACTGGGACAATTTTTATCAAAAGTTTATCACTTTATTAGAAGGATAGTGTTCAGTATTGGAACCCTATTAGGCATATGGCCGTAATAAAATATAAGAGCAACAAGATACTTTGTGAAAGATAAAAGCCACTGTGCTCGCAATGAATGGTTTTAAAAAAACGATTAATAGGCAACAGTTAATGTTAGATAATTATATTATTACCTTCTTTTTCACTATCCTTTATTTGATTCACACTAGTGAACAGAGAGAGAGAAAAAGAAAGTGAAAATGAGGATGGGTGGACCTGCCCGATATGCTGGCCAGCATATCATGACTACTGTACACATCAGAACGATGTAATGAAGGATGGAACGATCCTTCATTCCATCCTTTATTACCTTGTATGACACCACATGCGATATCGTCCTTTTGTCCGTGCAGCACAGCTGACCGGGCAATATTACTAACGACTGCTGAAGCGCACAGATCGGATGTACACACAGAACTATTCAGCCGATATGTTGTTCCGATTTGGACGGAAATGACATATCAGGCAGATATCACTGTAGTATGTACCCGGCTCTACATAACTGGGGAGAGTAATAAGGTCAGAGAGGAAAGAAAGAAAGTAACAGGGCATCAATGGACATGTATTCATTTGCATACATGTATGTCACTGTGAGCTAGTGCATGTGTATGTGTATAACTGGAGTATTTGTCAAAAACCCCCCCCCCCACCTCAATATTTCACTCCAAAATTCAGATATCCATTGCCTCACAAGGTGCTCAGAACAGGTTGTGTTGCTAATTTTAAAATCTTAAGAAAAAAAATAATTCTTGCCTCTTTTCTGTTTAAAATATGGTGAAATCCAGCTTCTGCCGCAATTTGTTTTACAAAGTCTTTTGTCAATGTCCCAAGCGGAAATAAGGTTTTCCTCAGCGCATATTGTGATATCTGACTGAGGAAGAAAGTCTGGTCTTTCATGTGGTCCACAGCTTTTAGAAGCTTCACATCTATTACAAAACAGAAGCAACAGTGTATCGATAATCATTTATATATAATACATTAAACATTATGTCCACAAAGTTCTGGGTGCATCATAGTAACATAGTATTTGAGGTTGAATAGAGGCAAATTGCCCATCGTGTTCAACCTGTTTTAAGTTATGATGATTCTACATACTTGTTAAATAATGTTTTATGACTAGTTAGCTACTCATGTTACACCCGGATTAACCACGTTGATATTTTAAGTATTATAACCTTGGATAGCTTTTTCATTCAGAAATTTATCCATTCCTTTTTTAAATCCAATTACAGAGTCCGCCATTACCACCTTCCCTGGCAGGGAATTCCACATCCTGATTGCCCTAACCGTGAAGAACCCTTTCCTCCGTTGCGTTCGGAACTTTCTCTCCTCCAGTCGTAGCGAGTACCCACGTGTCCTAAACTGTGTTCTTTTAATAAATAATTCCTCTAATAACTCTTTGTGATGTCCCTTTACATATTTGAAGATATTAATAATATCTCCTCTTAGGCGCCTCTTTTCTAGTGTATACATATTCAGCCTAGTAAGGCTTTCCTTATAGTCCAGTCCTTCTAGGCCTTTAATCAATTTAGTAGCTCGCCTTTGAACACCTTCGAGTTCACTGATGTCTTTTTTATACAATGGTGCCCAAAACTGAACACAATATTCCAGGTGCGGACGTACCAATGCCTTATACAGCGGCATGATTACATCCGAGTCCCTTGTCTCAATTCCCCTTTTTATGCACGCTAGCACCTTACTTGCCTTCTTTACTGCGTTTTGACATTGTGTACTGTTATTAAGCCTATTATCAATGAATACCCCCAAATCTTTTTCCAACTGTTTCCCCTAGGCGTCCCCCATTTAATATGTAGGATGCAAGTTTGTTTTTAGTCCCAAAATGCATAACCTTGCATTTGTCTGTATTGAACCTCATTTTCCATTTAGACGCCCAGAGTTCAAGTTTAGATAGATCATTCTGCAATCCAATTCCACATCCAATTCTGAACTAATTACCTTACACAGTTTAGTATCATCTGCAAAGATTGACACTGTGCTTTCCAGGCCTATATCTAGGTAATTGATAAATATGTTGAACAGTAGTGGTCCGAGTACGGACCCTTGTGGTATTCCGCTGACTACTGGGGACCAGGTTGAGGACTTCCCGTTGACCACTACTCGCTGTACCCTGCTATCCAACCAGCTGCTTATCCATGTGCAAATAGTTTTTCCTAGGCCAATCTCCTTTAATTTGATCATCAGTCTCCTGTGAGGAACTGTATCAAAGGCCTTTGCAAAATCTAGGAAGACCACATCCACTGCTTTTCCTTGATCAAGATTATTGCTCACTTCCTCGTAGAATTAAGTTAGTCTGACATGACCTGACCCTCACAAACCCATGCTGGTTCTTGCTAATAATCCTAGCGGACTTTAGATACTCCTGTATGACGTCCCTTAGAATTCCTTCCAATATTTTCCCCACTATAGATGTTAAACTAACTGGTCTGTAGTTTCCCGGAAGATTTTTGGATACCTTTTTAAATAATGGAACTACCTCAGCTATACGCCAATCCTTCGGTACCATGCCTGATCTAATTGAACTATTGAAAATCAAGTATGGGTGATGAACCCACCGTCCTTTACAAAGAACAGTAATGCCTTCATTCAATAGCTAGCTACCTGTACTGGGCTGCTATACTTATCCTTACTACAGGTTGAGTATCCCATATCCAAATATTCCGAAATACGGAATATTCCGAAATACGGACTTTTTTGAGTGAGTGTGAGATAGTGAAACCTTTGTTTTTTGATGGCTCAATGTACACAAACTTTGTTTAATACACAAAGTTATTAAAAATATTGTATTAAATGACCCCCAGGCTGTGTGTATAAGGTGTATATGAGTCATAAATGAATTGTGTGAATGTAGACACACTTTGTTTAATGCACAAAGTTATAAAAAATATTGGCTAAAATTACCTTCAGGCTGTGTGTATAAGGTGTATATGTAACATAAATGTAATCTGTGCTTAGATTTAGGTCCCATCACCATGATATCTCATTATGGTATGCAATTATTCCAAAATACGGAAAAATCCGATATCCAAAATACCTCTGGTCCCAAGCATTTTGGATAAGGGATACTCAACCTGTATTATTATTACAGAGATCAGTAGGCATGCAGATACTATAGGACACAAAATGAAAGAAAAATATATTTGACTTCAACAATTGCTTGTTTTGTGTCACAGCGAGATGAAGACACACCCGCACAGACTTATTTTATACCCCTTTCACATCGCAAACCCGGGTCAGATCCGGGGATCTGAACACGGCTCCAACCCGGGTAAGAGACGTTCACATGGCAAAGTTGACCTGGGTTATTCCTGGGTTATTGCCATGTTGGTGTCTTGTTAAAACCAGTGTGATGTCATTTTAAAAGGACTTGATTGGTTCCCAGTTTTCTACAAGAAAGGGAGGGGCCTGGGGAATGCTCACAGTGCAGCAATCATGGCCGACAGCGCACATGTCTCAGGACAGAGCCTGGAATTCATGATGGTCTCGGCTGTACTGCTGCTGGATTCAGGCTGTGAGAGGTTATTACAGCTTCTCTCTGTATGTAGCTTCTTCAGCAGCTATTTAACAAGACGGAGGAGGTTGTATTTTTCAGCTGAAAGGGATATTTCGCGGAGACAATATCTGCGTAGGAGAAGATCTCTCATAACAGCATCGGTGTTGGCTATTCTGAACCTCCACCTCTCTTCTGACCGAAGATTGTGGTCCAGAGAAAGGCAGCAAGGACAAGCGTTCATGCACAGCGTCCTTTATTTTGAGGATATCCAGTGGAAGTCACACTTCAGGATATCACGGCAGACCTTCCATTATCTCTTGGATCTATTGACCCCAACACTCGTTAGGCAGACCACAAACTTCTGTACACCCATAGAGTCAAGTAGGAGGCTAGCGATAGCATTGTGGTGGTATGCCACTCCTGGTGAATATCACACACTGTCGTGCCTATTTGGTGTCGGCATATCAACAGTGTGCAACATTGTTTATGAAGTCACACGGGCACTGGTGCAGTCTATACCATCAATGTATTTGTCTACCCTAAGGACAGCGCTTACAGGGCAACATAAATGGTTTCAAGACTCACGGATATCATCAATGCACAGGTGCAATTGATGGTACCCACATTCCTATCATGGCCCCTCACGATAACCATGCTGATTATTACAACCGAAAAGGGTGGCACTCCATAGTTTTACAGGCTGTGATGGATCCTAAATATTGGTAAGAATGTTCTGTCCTTTTTTTTTTCTTCTAAATTTCCAAACTAATTTTTTTTGTTTCCCAGCTTCATAAATGTATTTATCGGTTGGCCTGGATGGGCACATGATGCTCAGGTACTTTCCAATTCAGAACTGTTTCGGCTAGCAGAGGAAAAGCAAGGTGGCTGGCTTTTCCCTAGAGTGGTAAGTACATTTTCATTTTTTAACTATGTTATTATAGCTGGCTCTGTTGTTCATGGATATATATGACGTCCTGACCATTAAAATAGGGGGTCATTTTTTATTACTCTTTGTGTAGAACTCTAACACAGTTGATGGAATGGAAGTACCGGTTCATATAATTGAGGATGCAGCTTACCCTTTGAGAAGATGGTTGACGAAGGTGTTCACGCAACACGGTCAGCTGAGCCCAAACCAGATAAGATATAATCACACCCTAAGCGCCGCCAGAATGGTTGTAGAAAATGCGCTCGGCAGGTTGAAAGGTCGTTGGCGCTGTCTTTTGAAAAGGAACAATGTGGACCTTTTGATTATGCCTACCATTGTGGCAGCATGCTGTATACTGCATAATCTCTGCGAGTTTGGGAGGGAGGAATTCCTACCAGAGTGGACAGTAAAGGACTCTGAATGTGTCTATCCTGCACTTGATCCATATTTGGGTAACCATGCAGCAAGTTAGGGCTGCAATAATGGGCAACTTTTCATCTTTGTTGGTTTAAATGTTTTTTTAGTTTGTTATAGTTTCCCAAAAAAATATTCCCCCACAGGATATTTCCCTCTATATACCAGGCCAGAGAAAAACCGTTCCTCATTAGTTTTATATGATTGTATATAGAGCGAAATATCCTGTGGGGGAATTAGCTCAATTAACATAAATTATAATTGTTTTTATATGATATAGATATGAAGGATGTATCTTAATATGTGATATTACATTAATTAAATACTTTTTAGTGTAAAAGTGCCAGCGCTGTTCTTCTTCTTTTTTTGCATTTTCTCTATTTTTAGGTTAAGAACCAAACCTTGAACATAGCAGCAGGCACTTTTTACAGTAACCATAGCGCCAGACCATTTTTATTTATTTCTTTACAGTTTCCCAAAAAGGTTTATTGCCATTCAACTTCTGTGCCCATGTTCAACTGCTATTGTGTGTTACACTTTGTTTTATTGTTGATAAATTACATTTCAGTAGGTTAACAAAACAGGTGTGACACCTTTTTCCACTCTGTAAATACCAAACAACAATACTATGTTAATATATACCTGTCATAATCCTGACTGTAGGTTTTATATTTGGTGACTTACCCCTGCCATCTGTCCTGGATCCTGTGTCTTTTCACTCACGGAGTTAAACAGCTTGTCAGCACTATGAGTTTTCCTGAGTTCTCTGCCTGAAAGGTAATAGTTAATTAGCTCCACCTGTGGTGATCTCCTGTGTGAGGCTGAATTCAGTAATCTGAACTTTAGGTCTAAAAGCAAGCATCCTGTGTTTTGCAGAAGTTCAGGCTTCAGTGTTCTCTCGGCCTGCTTGGCCTCATTCTACATCACAGCCTTGGCTAGAGTAGTCACATGACAGTGACTGTTCACCTGACCCAGAGTTGTTCAATCCTCTGCCAGCCTGAGACTCTCTGCATCACCTAATCCTGCTCACCAATCACCAAGGACCAGGAAGTATAAATCAGGAGGCTGAGTTAGAAACTGGGCTAGTTCCTCGTGTCACACACAGCTTTGTGTGAGTCTTCAAGCTGAGCTCTCTAAAGGTAATCTTTGTACCTAAGTTCCTGTGGAAGCTCTGTTCCCTTGTTACCGTTTGGTTTACTTTTGTGTTGCCATTGATTTCACCATTTCCATGAGTCTCAATTTAAAGGCACAGTACTGAATTCCGTATTCTCCACTGAAAACCACAGCTGTCGTGTTTCAATTTTACTGCTGTTGTAGTTGTGATCTCCAGAGCTCCCGTATCCCTGTGGCTTCTGTGTCTCTGCACCTCCGTGCCTCAGTACCTCAGTACCTCCGTGCTTCCAGCATCTCCGTGCCTCAGTACCTCCGTGCTTCCAGCATCTCCGTGACTCAGTACCTCCGTGCCTCAGTACCTCCGTGCTTCCAGCATCTCCGTGACTCAGTACCTCCGTGCTTCCAGCATCTCCGTGACTCAGTACCTCCGTGCTTCCAGCATCTCCGTGACTCAGTACCTCCGTGCCTCAGTACCTCCGTGCTTCCAGCATCTCCGTGACTCAGCACCTCGTGCTTCCAGTACCTCTGTGCTTTCGGCATCCCGTGCCTCAGCACCTCCGTGCTTCCAGCATCTCCGTGACTCAGTACCTCCGTGCTTTCAGCACCTCCGTTCCCCCCAGCATCTTCGTGCCTCCAGCACCTCGTGCCTCCAGCACCTCCGTGTCTCTACGCACCCCAGTGTCTCTACGCACCCCAGTGTCTCTTCGCACCCCAGTGTCTCTTCGCACCCCAGTACCTCCAAGCACCTCAGTGCGTCCAAGCACTTCCGTGCCTCCAGTTCCTCTGTGCTTTCAGCATCCCGTGCCCCAGCACCTCCGTGTCTCTACGCACCCCAGTGTCTCTACGCACTCCAGTACCTCCAAGCACCTCAGTGCGTCCAAGCACTTCCGTGCCTCCAGTGCCTCTGTGCTTTCAGCATCCCGTGCCTCAGCACCTCGTGCCTCCAGCACCTCCGTGTCTCTACGCACCCGTGTCTCTACGCACCCCAGTGTCTCTACGCACCCCAGTACCTCCAAGCACCTCAGTGCGTCCAAGCACTTCCGTGCCTCCTAGTACCTCAGTGTCTCCAAGCGCCTCCGCGCCTCCTAGCACCTTAGTTTCTCCAAGCATCTCAGTGTCTCCAAGCAACAGTGCACTTTAGCACAGTTGTACCTGGTATCTTCACTGATTCATCAGCACCTTTCCAGTTCTGTCTTTCAGGAGACCTTCAGCGTCCACACGTGCCTCCTGTCTGCCGACCTAATCCTGCATGAGGAGAACCTAGATTCGGCCATCTCTGCTGCGGTTCCTCTTCCCAGTCACCGGAAGAAACCCCGAGTTCACAACACTCCCAAACCAGGTCAGTGGTAGCATTCATATAATCCTCCAGTCGCCCGCACAGACTTCACTAACACCGGGTTCACAAAACCACAGTCATGACAGTAGGAACTGGCCCCATGGACCCCGGCTGAAAGTGTTTGTCTGACGCAAGATCTCCTAAGCAATATTGCAGGACGCTTGGAAGGTCTGGAGTCGACTCAGCATCAATTAGCACAGTGTCTGCAGCGGAATTCTTTCTCCAGAGATTCTCTGACCTTCTGCACTAAGACTCCTGACCAACTGCAGATTTTCTTCCAGATGTTATTACAGTTACAAGAACTTTTGTCTAGTATTCTTTCTGTGATGCCTGATCTCTTCAGGAATACTACCAACGTTGTTGATCCTGTTTTGTCCCATCCAGTTAATAGAGTCTCTTCCTCTGTGCAAGGAAAAGTTGTTCATCAGAGCTATCCACGGCCCAAACTCTCTGAAGCTGAACTTCAGCGGCGTAGGGAGCTACACCTCTGTCTTTACTGTGGAAATTCCAGTCATTTTGTTAAAGACTGCATTCTTCGTAAGCCAGGGAATGGTGACAAATCTCAGTATCACAGTGCTCATGTCTACAAGTCATCCACAGTAGCCGATCCTGCTACTGCTGACGGGGGTATCAAGATGGCTACTCTGAAGGAGACTCAAATTTATGACTGGGGTCCGGTGATTAAAAGACCTTATCCCAAGTTGGGTGTCCAGAGAAGAATGTTTAAGCCATTTAGAGTCACAGAGGAGTCCGTGCCTTCAGCCCAAGGAGGGGCGTCCATGTCTTCAGCCCCAGGAGGGGCGTCTTCAGAGTGTCCAGCCCCAGGAGGGGCGTCTTCAGAGTGTCCAGCCCCAGGAGGGGCGTCTTCAGAGTGTCCAGCCCCAGGAGGGGCGTCTTCAGAGTGTCCAGCCCCAGGAGGGGCGTCTTCAGAGTGTCCAGCCCCAGGAGGGGCGTCCGTATCTCCAGCCCCTGTGAGGGGTTCAAAGGGTCCAGCCCCAGAGAGTCTACTGAGTGCTGCCCAGCCCCGTGAAGTGGGGGCTCTTGCCTCAGCCCAGCCCCGTGAAGTGGGGGCTCTTGGCTCAGCCCAGCCCCGTGAAGAGGGGGCTCCTGCCGGTCCAGCAATACTCCAGGCCCTGCCTGGTCAGTCCGTTCCGGTTCCAGCTGGTCCATCGATACTCCAGGACCAGCCTGGTCAGTCTCCTTTGGCTCCAGCCAATTCAAGTATCCTCGGATCTAATCCAGTCCTACTCGTCCAGCCAGAGATTTCTCCAGTTTCAGTCTGTTCAAACTCATCTGGACTCAAACCGATTCCAAGCATTGGTCCGAGTAAAGAACTTTTGTCAGTTGGTCCCAGTAAAGGACTTCCACCATCTAGTTCTAAAATTAGACTTCAGTCTGTCTCTGATTCTGTTTCCTCGTCTTCCAGCTTTGAGTCCACAACTTCTGCAGGGAAATCTAATACATCTTCTCATCAATGTCAGAATAAATCTGCTGTAGCCACCAAAGTCAAGAAAATTCCCAAGGCTACTCACTTAAAGTCTGAATGTGCTACAGAGCCGGATACCGATCTGAGTACAGTTTTCTCAGCTTTGTCCCTAAGCTTGTCTGAGCAACCTAATGTTCCATCTGCTGATTCGGATAAAGGACATCAGACTAATATTGCTGAGAAGGATACTGATGTTGCTTTCTCAATCCAGTCATCAGAGTCATTTGCCTCAGTCGCAGACGCGAGTGTCGCAGCTTCAGGGGAAATTACTAGCATCACCATCCAGAATGAGATTTCAAGTGACTTTTCAGTCTCATTTGAGGATTCCAGTGAGGCAAATTCAGAAAGGATATTTCCTCATCAATGTCGGGATAATTCTGCTGTAGCATCTAAAGTCAAAAAAAATACCAAGGCTATTGACCTAATGTCTGAATGTGTACCTCAGTCTAATGTTTCAGTGACATCTGTTTCCTTGAGTCCAATTTCATCCTCCACTCTTCTGAACATTCAGCCAATGCTCAGTTTTCTGACTTGACAATGCTAAATTCCTTTGCCTTATAACAACCCTTTATGAAGCTAAGAACACTGTACGCTGTTTACTTAAGAAGTACCGTAATGGTACGCTAGTTGCGTAACGATCGCTCAGCCGTAGGCGAGACGCTCAAGCGTCACGTTCGCTCACGGCCCAGTGATCACAGGACACGTTATTGGTTATGTCTAGGGGAATGATTCGCTGTAGCGTAGCATACGCTCGAGACCACGAGGAGGTCACCAGCGATGCAGACGCTCACAACACTATACCTTTATGATAAAACCTTATACCAATGAAATACTCTGAATACCTTAATGTGAGTACAGGGTGTAAGTGCAACCTTGTGTAACCTGACTAACTACAAAGCTGCTTGAGCGTCACCGACGCTCAAGTGAACACTTAACACTATAGAAAATACACAGATACTGGTTTAGGTTCCAAAGCCTATTAACTGTATTATATCTAATATACTTGTAAAAGGGGATAACAGTACAAATGATACACTACAATATAACAGAGACTACCTAACCAGATAACTACACAAGAAATACAATACAATACAATTACTATTTATGGGAAAATGGAAGGGGAAGAGAAGAAGAGAGAGATAGAGAGAAATGGCTCATGATAACATTAAATAAGAGACAACATGGTTGCAGATAAAACTACACATGTGAGAGACAATCGCTGCGCAGTTAGTCAATGCTGAATACAGCATGGGATGGAAGCTAGACTCCATTTTGAGAAACCTCCACTTGATTCCAAAGACCACACCACATGGCTGAAAGGGGGAGGGGAAGACATCCAGCAGCAGCCATTTTAGATTTGCAGGTCCAAACACATGGCACTCTATACTAAACCACAATCACATAGCAGAAAACACAAGACTCCATTTTCTTCCAAAATGTCCAAGCCTCAAAACAATGCATATGTTCTGATTTTACAATTCCAAACCATCTAAAACACCTTTCACAATGTAATCCAACTTCCTAGAACCATCTCATAATTTCACATCCCAAACAACTTCAGTATCTCAATAACCAGAGCATATGAGTTATCACAAGACCAGACCACCAGGTACTCACAAGTATCAGCCTGCCATTGCTACCAGCACATATTCAAAAGTACTGCATGGTGGTATTTATGATTAACAAGATCCCAGCTACCATCACAGATTCCACAGGGCACCAACACTAACACCCAACAATCATCACAGCCAAGTTACAATATCCTATTTAAACCAGAAAGCAATATGTCTATATTTCCTTCTATAGCCATGTGATTATATACTTAGCCTTTAGTTTGGAAGATGTCCTGGGGATTCAGCCGCCATGCTGCTTGGTGCCAGGTAGCTGTGTGTGTGTCTGTGAGTGTAGCTACATTACATCTGTTCTCTGAGGCCACACCTGACCACTACCTTCCTGTTTGACCAGTACCTGGGGGAGGGGTCTTTCTTTCTCCTTTGTACTGAGTCACCATTCTCTTTGTATATGCTAATCAGGTTCAGCCCTGAAAACTTAGTAAATGGTTGTCTTGAGCATCCATTGTTCTAACAATATGATCTTAGCTTTTATACATATAATCATATCTATCCGCTGCAATGTCCCACAACAACACAACAGGCCTCAAACTAACCCACACCTGATTCTGCTTGCTTCAATACCAAACATGATGTGTTTATCTGGTTCGGTTCGAATGATACACATCCATGACATTAATTCATTAGCCAATTCTAAATCTCCATGATGTCTGGTGCTGTTCATTATTATAACCATGTACTGTATGAAACAAGTGCCGAATCCATCTCTGTGCCATGTCCGAGCAAATGCGTGTGTTTCCATATATTGCTGTGCTCGCTGCGCATATTTGCAAGTATAGCGACTTATATGTGTGCAGTTTATATGGTCTCTCTATGTAATATTTTTGACTTTGACAGTCCACCCTTTGGCAGTCACCAATAACTGCCACTTCCTAAAACATTTCAAAAAGAGAAAAATATATGTCAGGGGTTAATACATTTCCATGGTTGGGTAAGGGAGGAGAGAGGAGAAGATGTGAAGAGGGTATGACCTAGTGAGATAGCAGAAGCATGTGTGTATGAATCCATGTTTGGGGGGTCATGTATCATCGTGCCGTACGTGTTGTACATCAAGCTTCGAGGTATTGCGAAGTATACATTTGAATTCCTTCTTATCCCGTACTAAGGGTCTGTGGATGGGCTGTCAAACTTTACCGAGCTCATTTCGGCTGTGGTTGTAACAAAATGGGGGAGCACATTTTAGTTGATGATACATGAATGGGGGAGGTATGTGGTTGCTGATATCTGTGCCTGTATTCCCTATCGACTATGTGTGTCATTACCTGAGGGTTGTAGAGATGAAGATAAAGAACACTTATGGAAAATGCAATGATATTCTATGTCAGGGAAATGTACATCTGTCGTTGAAGTTGTGTTCGGTATCTGTTGAGAGTCGTCTTCTTTGCGCTGTATTGCTCTTTGGGCATGAGCAAATAGCTTTGTCAGTGCCATCAGATTTACAAAAAATGTTGGGCTAGCGTGAGTTTAAAATACTAGGGAAACTGGGGATCCATGGCAAAGTTCATCAAGTGTCCATATCATAGGTCGTCAAAACTTCATCTTTGGTTCTTGTCTGTTGTCTGTATAGCGTCTCGTTAACTTCCTCGTCCAAGGGGTCTTTGTATCTTGGAGAAAAGCAGAAAAAACAGGTGAAAGAAACGGACCGTATAATCGCATTTTCATCACATCATGGTTTCTATCATTGGGTCATATACCAAATCCAGGTTAATTACAGTTTCCTCACTCCTTAGACTCATTACCTCAGGTAGTACTTTTCCAATACAACACAATCCTTCAGAGTTTGGGGCAAGCCGCTCATACGCCTTTCTCCCGCATATGAAATATGCGTCATCCTCTACTGGCTATGTGGCGTACAAGCTCTGTATCTGTAGGCATCCTATCTGCTCTATGCGAAAAGGTCATGGTTAGGTTGCTCCATGACACTTCCCAATTTCCCGGCTTTCGGGGATTGGAGATGTTAAAACATAATAGGGACCTATCCACATGGTATTGGTGGAGCTTCAAACTAGGAGGGCTGGAGATATTAAACCTCCTGTCCACCGGTCTCCCACCCTTTAGCTCAAGTACCTCCCCTACCGTTAAAGGAAATGGTACTAGCCCTGATTTGCTATGACCCTGAGGTACTTGAGAGCATACCCAACAATCTGTTTGGTTTAACACGTTACCCACTAAGGAGTGATAGTCACTCAATGGATGCCGGTCCATATGGATATTAAAACTGGATTGGCATTTCTTTATGCATCCATCTTCAATCAAATTGTCACAGAGCCTACAGATACAGTTTTCTTTTTTGAACTAACAATCCTTCACAATTGTTTACAAATAACATGGTTGTTAGATCGTGCCCGGTACTCGCCTTTGCTTGGTGATTGGGTTGCTATTGGAAATTTACACCTCCGTCTCAGTCATCAGGACCTTTCTGGATCCTTTCTCGACCTCGCTGGTACTCTCACCGAAACAGACTGTTCTGGTCAACATCATGGTTAACGGGAAAATCCATATCACAGTCTCTTGGGGCAAGTCCATCTTACAGGAGGAGAAAAGAAGAAATTTGTAAAGGGGGTATAAGAAAACAGTTTGAGGGGGAGAGAACTTGTTACGATAATAAGTTCTCTCGTCTTGTTGTTCTTCTTGTTCTGCTGTCCTCTCAAAGGTGCTGTCTCTCAGTCTTCCAAACGAACATTCTGGTGATGCAATATTCCTTCCTAACCGGCGATCTTTCTGTAAGGAGAAAAAATCTGGCATTACCATTGGTCCAACTGAGGGATGACATACCATCTTTAAACCATGGAAACATGAGTGGGAAGAGAGAGACAACAAAAAAACAAAAGAGATAGAGAACAATTCATGTGCATATATACATTACATAACTCGACAATAACCACCAATGAGAAAAGAGAAACAAAACATTTTTAAACATTGTCAACATTAAGAAAACATTGTTAGCATTAGAAAAACATTGTCAGACTTATTAGGCTGTCGTATCTACGTGTCTAATGGTTTCCTTGAGCAGTCCCTCCCCACCAGCACTTGCATTATTCCACTGTCTGTATCTGGCCAGAATACATTGTGGTGGATAGGTCATGCTGGGGTTTGGTAGACTTCTGCAAGGACCAAGCGAATATGCAATGTTTGAATTCTTACCAATAATCGTCAGAGATGGGGATAGAGAGAGAAAGAAAAAACATTTTTCACAAATACATTTACAACGTTTAACCTGGTCATTCCTGTGTCTTCAGTGAATGACCTCCCAATTTATTAACCGTTACCTCAGGCTTGCCTCCATTCCTAATAATCACCTTTCCTAACTATATATTATGGGTGTGGCCCAAAATTCTTCCTATATGATCCCTGCTTGTAATTTGGTGTGTCATAACTTTTGCTCATTTTCATGTCTAGGGGGTCTAACTTTATGTGGGTTATTGCAGTTCTCTTTTGCACAGATCACAACTCCTTAAGTTCCTCCATGTGCCAATGGCCTGGGGTTTTGGTTGATTTGATGCCTCCTCAAACGTTTGGATGCTCATCACCCTCAACCGCTTTCCCTGTACCTACCTGGTTCCTTGGATACCATGATTATGTCGTTGTCTAGGGAGTTGATATGCCTTCTGTGAATCTTTGATCATACAGTTAGATCTTTCCTAGGATCTGGGTAATCAGACATGATTGATCTCAATTCTGTCCGGGACCAGGGATGGCGCATTGCACTGTCCTTGACGGGAATGATTCCCTGATCGTCAGTCTTCCCATTGGGGACTGTGATCACCCTGACAGGACTAAACTCAATTACATCACCTTGTTTTGGTCTTACAATATGGGGTACATTTGTTTGTGCGTGATATAAAACATTGTACGTACCTGTGGACACGACCTCACCTGACCCTCCGTTAGGGGGTTTGATTATTGCCTTTACCAATTTGGTCGCGTCCACCTGGATGTCTTGTATGATGGCTTCTTTAAGAGGTGCCGACATCGTTCTGGGCTCACTTTCTTGTTGGTAATCCTGAGGGAAGTTTAACATGGGGTGCGACTTGCACAGGTTAACATTTGTAATTTTTACACTTTCATTTTCATAAACATTATTACATTTAACACTTTCATTCTTAATACAGTTACTAAGTGCATTTTTATCGTACAACATTGTGCCATTTCTCTGCAACCATAATCCTCTTCAATGCCATGTCTCTCCTCTCAAGATGAAAGTTAGATATGTAAGTTACATTTCTTTGCATTTCACTTTCCTGTTGCCATAACTGCAAACAATCATCATGTTTAACTCGTTGTTTCCAGGATTTTATGAGACTGATCCTTTGCCTTAAATTATGCAACACCTCTAAGTCAAAACTACCTATCCCGGGAAATGGTGCCTTATCCCCCGCAGTCATTCGTGTCCATTCATCACAAAAGGTCTCAGTGTGGGGACCATATTTCCCCCACATTACTAACCGAGCAGACCCTCGGGGTCTGCAAGCCTCTGGAGTCTGAATCCTGACCTCCGACCGTCTCTGTGTTGTGCACTTGGCTGCCATTGTGGACCTTTTTAACACAGAAAAACTTCCTAAAATGCACCAAACACAGAACTTCGTTGGAAATCCTTAAAGCTCTTCCACTGAACTTCTTCTGCTCCGGGTATCTCCGGTCCGCCTTCTAGCAGACACGTGTAGCCGTTGCAGGCCCTATCTCTAGAGATTTTCCTGAGAAAATTCCCTTCCTTTTTCTTTACACAAATCACGCTTGCATGTGCTCCCTACAACACGTATGAGGGCATGATTTACGCATGGATATACGACCTCATATCACGTTGCGTTATTGGTCACACATACAACCGTGCGGTCCAATCGTACCACTTATAGACACTTGTTGCCCATAAATGGTAGGATCATTGGAGTCTCCCTACTGTGCTCCAAAACAGCCAGAGCGTAATACAACGAAAACTTTATCACACTCTGTTGCACGTTTTCACTCAGATCGTGCTCATCACGTTCCACATAGATCACAAAGTTCACAAAGTCCACAAAGCGGAATTCAATACCGTTTTATCACATAGATCACAAAGTCCACAAAGCGGGATTCAATACACTCATACCGTTTTCAACCCACTATCATTCTTATAGTTTTCTGATCAGAAAAATCATTTCCCGTAGTCTGATAGCTCTCCCCAGAGGCGTTACAGTAAAGTAAGGTATTTAAACTAAATTTTGGAAACTGAACAAATGTGTGCTATTGTCTTGTGGCTTCTGTATCGCCTTACTATAAGCGATATTTCACTATATAAACGCTTACCAAACACCACACAGTATCTTCTATGCTGTGTGCTTGTTTTTTCTCAGCACGTTATCAATGCAAATGGCAAACAGGAAGGTGAGATGTGAAACTTACACAGATGAAAATGCAATTCTAAATTTAATCTAATAACATACATTGATGTAAGCACACGCATATGAAATTACATATAAGTACCAATCACTATTACTTATGATTGACTATGATATAGATTAAATAAATGCATTAAAAAAAAACTCATTAAATGATGATTTCTTTTTGACAGTGGATGGCTGATTGTTTCCTGAGTCAACTGAAAACCAGCCGCTCAGAAAAAAAAAATTTTTTTTTTTTTTGACCTTCCCAAAATGGCCGCTGCTCCTCCCCCTTCCACCTCCATGAGGGTCACACAAAATGGTGGACAGACCATGCGGTCTCTTGTCACAAAGAAAGTCATCATTCAAAACTCCTAAAGTTATTCTAGGCCTGAGTGTGTAGTTGGCACCAAATTGAAATAAAAACCAGATTTTCAAAGACAATAGCGTACTGTTCTTACCTCCGGTTACCGGGTTCCTTCAGCACTCTTTATCTAAGCGAAGCAGACGCTTATCCCGTCAGCACTGTGAGACAACCTCCCACCCTTTGCTGGAGGGATAATGTCTGCTGATCTACCTAGTGCAGATATGAGAAGTATAGGACGAGCCCGCAATTGACAATGCTAAATTCCTTTGCCTTATAACAACCCTTTATGAAGCTAAGAACACTGTACGCTGTTTACTTAAGAAGTACCGTAATGGTACGCTAGTTGCGTAACGATCGCTCAGCCGTAGGCGAGACGCTCAAGCGTCACGTTCGCTCACGGCCCAGTGATCACAGGACACGTTATTGGTTATGTCTAGGGGAATGATTCGCTGTAGCGTAGCATACGCTCGAGACCACGAGGAGGTCACCAGCGATGCAGACGCTCACAACACTATACCTTTATGATAAAACCTTATACCAATGAAATACTCTGAATACCTTAATGTGAGTACAGGGTGTAAGTGCAACCTTGTGTAACCTGACTAACTACAAAGCTGCTTGAGCGTCACCGACGCTCAAGTGAACACTTAACACTATAGAAAATACACAGATACTGGTTTAGGTTCCAAAGCCTATTAACTGTATTATATCTAATATACTTGTAAAAGGGGATAACAGTACAAATGATACACTACAATATAACAGAGACTACCTAACCAGATAACTACACAAGAAATACAATACAATACAATTACTATTTATGGGAAAATGGAAGGGGAAGAGAAGAAGAGAGAGATAGAGAGAAATGGCTCATGATAACATTAAATAAGAGACAACATGGTTGCAGATAAAACTACACATGTGAGAGACAATCGCTGCGCAGTTAGTCAATGCTGAATACAGCATGGGATGGAAGCTAGACTCCATTTTGAGAAACCTCCACTTGATTCCAAAGACCACACCACATGGCTGAAAGGGGGAGGGGAAGACATCCAGCAGCAGCCATTTTAGATTTGCAGGTCCAAACACATGGCACTCTATACTAAACCACAATCACATAGCAGAAAACACAAGACTCCATTTTCTTCCAAAATGTCCAAGCCTCAAAACAATGCATATGTTCTGATTTTACAATTCCAAACCATCTAAAACACCTTTCACAATGTAATCCAACTTCCTAGAACCATCTCATAATTTCACATCCCAAACAACTTCAGTATCTCAATAACCAGAGCATATGAGTTATCACAAGACCAGACCACCAGGTACTCACAAGTATCAGCCTGCCATTGCTACCAGCACATATTCAAAAGTACTGCATGGTGGTATTTATGATTAACAAGATTCCAGCTACCATCACAGATTCCACAGGGCACCAACACTAACACCCAACAATCATCACAGCCAAGTTACAATATCCTATTTAAACCAGAAAGCAATATGTCTATATTTCCTTCTATAGCCATGTGATTATATACTTAGCCTTTAGTTTGGAAGATGTCCTGGGGATTCAGCCGCCATGCTGCTTGGTGCCAGGTAGCTGTGTGTGTGTCTGTGAGTGTAGCTACATTACATCTGTTCTCTGAGGCCACACCTGACCACTACCTTCCTGTTTGACCAGTACCTGGGGGAGGGGTCTTTCTTTCTCCTTTGTACTGAGTCACCATTCTCTTTGTATATGCTAATCAGGTTCAGCCCTGAAAACTTAGTAAATGGTTGTCTTGAGCATCCATTGTTCTAACAATATGATCTTAGCTTTTATACATATAATCATATCTATCCGCTGCAATGTCCCACAACAACACAACAGGCCTCAAACTAACCCACACCTGATTCTGCTTGCTTCAATACCAAACATGATGTGTTTATCTGGTTCGGTTCGAATGATACACATCCATGACATTAATTCATTAGCCAATTCTAAATCTCCATGATGTCTGGTGCTGTTCATTATTATAACCATGTACTGTATGAAACAAGTGCCGAATCCATCTCTGTGCCATGTCCGAGCAAATGCGTGTGTTTCCATATATTGCTGTGCTCGCTGCGCATATTTGCAAGTATAGCGACTTATATGTGTGCAGTTTATATGGTCTCTCTATGTAATATTTTTGACTTTGACAGACTCCTCGCTTTCTGAGCAAGATAATGCCTTGATGAACCAATACCTTAAGAATTTCAGTGATGCCAAGAATTGGGAAACTGTACAAAGACAACAGCCTGTTGATTTAAGAGTTGGTTATGTTTCCATTGATTCCACTCCAAGATCCTTGTGTTATTCTGAACTTGTTAATGCAGCTTACAAAACAGATGTAGTTACTCCCAAAGAAGACTGGTATCTTCCAATAGACTTGGACTCAGACTCTGAATTTGATTCAGTTCATGATTCTACTCCTTTCCTGGGAGGTCCCATTCGTTCCTGTTATACTTTAACGCATGAAGAGGATCCAGAATTACCAAAAAACTCTACAGGTCTCGGTATGAAAAGTCCTTACTATAGAACAAGAATTAATTTAAGCCTCAGTGGAGTGCTAGCTTCAAAAGCACAATCCTCTCGTACTACTAATCTAGGAAAGAAACCTTCTACAGTTTATTCCTCTGTCCTTTCAGATGAAGGAAATTCCTGTTTTGTCAATGATGGATGGTCTACCTGTTCTGAAGATGAAGATCAGGAAGACTTCTAAAGAATCCAGCTTAAGTTTTGTTTCTGGACCCTCTGGTTTCCACTTTTTAGAAGCTTTGTGTACAAGTTATTCATCAAGTTCCTCTAAGATTCAAGATGGGTGTCCGGAGTCCACCCTTGAAGAGGGGGATACTGTCACAATCCTGACTGTAGGTTTTATATTTGGTGACTTACCCCTGCCATCTGTCCTGGATCCTGTGTCTTTTCACTCACGGAGTTAAACAGCTTGTCAGCACTATGAGTTTTCCTGAGTTCTCTGCCTGAGAGGTAATAGTTAATTAGCTCCACCTGTGGTGATCTCCTGTGTGAGGCTGAATTCAGTAATCTGAACTTTAGGTCTAAAAGCAAGCATCCTGTGTTTTGCAGAAGTTCAGGCTTCAGTGTTCTCTCGGCCTGCTAGGCCTCATTCTACATCACAGCCTTGGCTAGAGTAGTCACATGACAGTGACTGTTCACCTGACCCAGAGTTGTTCAATCCTCTGCCAGCCTGAGACTCTCTGCATCACCTAATCCTGCTCACCAATCACCAAGGACCAGGAAGTATAAATCAGGAGGCTGAGTTAGAAACTGGGCCAGTTCCTCGTGTCACACACAGCTTTGTGTGAGTCTTCAAGCTGAGCTCTCTAAAGGTAATCTTTGTACCTAAGTTCCTGTGGAAACTCTGTTCCCTTGTTACCGTTTGGTTTACTTTTGTGTTGCCATTGATTTCACCATTTCCATGAGTCTCAATTTAAAGGCACAGTACTGAATTCCGTATTCTCTACTGAAAACCACAGCTGTCGTGTTTCAGTTTTACTGCTGTTGTAGTTGTGATCTCCAGAGCTCCCGTATCCCTGTGGCTTCTGTGTCTCTGCACCTCCGTGCCTCAGTACCTCCGTGCTTCCAGCATCTCCGTGCCTCAGTACCTCCGTGCCTCAGTACCTCAGTACCTCCGTGCTTCCAGCATCTCCGTGACTCAGTACCTCCGTACCTCCGTGCTTCCAGCATCTCCGTGCCTCAGTACCTCGTGCCTCAGTACCTCCGTGCTTCCAGCATCTCCGTGACTCAGTACCTCCGTGCTTCCAGCATCTCCGTGACTCAGTACCTCCGTGCTTCCAGCATCTCCGTGACTCAGTACCTCCGTGCTTCCAGCATCTCCGTGACTCAGCACCTCGTGCTTCCAGTACCTCTGTGCTTTCGGCATCCCGTGCCTCAGCACCTCCGTGCTTCCAGCATCTCCGTGACTCAGTACCTCCGTGCTTTCAGCACCTCCGTTCCCCCCAGCATCTTCGTGCCTCCAGCACCTCGTGCCTCCAGCACCTCCGTGTCTCTACGCACCCCAGTGTCTCTACGCACCCCAGTGTCTCTACGCACCCGTGTCTCTACGCACCCCAGTGTCTCTACGCACCCCAGTGTCTCTACGCACCCCAGTGTCTCTTCGCACCCCAGTGTCTCTACGCACCCCAGTACCTCCAAGCACCTCAGTGCGTCCAAGCACTTCCGTGCCTCCAGTTCCTCTGTGCTTTCAGCATCCCGTGCCCCAGCACCTCCGTGTCTCTACGCACCCCAGTGTCTCTACGCACCCCAGTACCTCCAAGCACCTCAGTGCGTCCAAGCACTTCCGTGCCTCCAGTGCCTCTGTGCTTTCAGCATCCCGTGCCTCAGCACCTCGTGCCTCAGCACCTCCGTGTCTCTATGCACCCCAGTGTCTCTACGCACCCCAGTGTCTCTACGCACCCGTGTCTCTACGCACCCCAGTACCTCCAAGCACCTCAGTGCGTCCAAGCACTTCCGTGCCTCCTAGTACCTCAGTGTCTCCAAGCACCTCCGCGCCTCCTAGCACCTTAGTTTCTCCAAGCATCTCAGTGTCTCCAAGCAACAGTGCACTTTAGCACAGTTGTACCTGGTATCTTCACTGATTCATCAGCACCTTTCCAGTTCTGTCTTTCAGGAGACCTTCAGCGTCCACACGTGCCTCCTGTCTGCCGACCTAATCCTGCATGAGGAGAACCTAGATTCGGCCATCTCTGCTGCGGTTCCTCTTCCCAGTCACCGGAAGAAACCCCAAGTTCACAACACTCCCAAACCAGGTCAGTGGTAGCATTCATATAATCCTCCAGTCGCCCGCACAGACTTCACTAACACCGGGTTCACAAAACCACAGTCATGACAGTAGGAACTGGCCCCATGGACCCCGGCTGAAAGTGTTTGTCTGACGCAAGATCTCCTAAGCAATATTGCAGGACGCTTGGAAGGTCTGGAGTCGACTCAGCATCAATTAGCACAGTGTCTGCAGCGGAATTCTTTCTCCAGAGATTCTCTGACCTTCTGCACTAAGACTCCTGACCAACTGCAGATTTTCTTCCAGATGTTATTACAGTTACAAGAACTTTTATCTAGTATTCTTTCTGTGATGCCTGATCTCTTCAGGAATACTACCAACGTTGTTGATCCTGTTTTGTCCCATCCAGTTAATAGAGTCTCTTCCTCTGTGCAAGGAAAAGTTGTTCATCAGAGCTATCCACGGCCCAAACTCTCTGAAGCTGAACGTCAGCGGCGTAGGGAGCTACACCTCTGTCTTTACTGTGGAAATTCCAGTAATTTTGTTAAAGACTGCATTCTTCGTAAGCCAGGTAATGGTGACAAATTTCAGTATCACAGTGCTCATGTCTACAAGTCATCCACAGTAGCCGATCCTGCTACTGCCGACGGGGGTATCAAGATGGCTACTCTGAAGGAGACTCAAATTTATGACTGGGGTCCGGTGATTAAAAGACCTTATCCCAAGTTGGGTGTCCAGAGAAGAATGTTTAAGCCATTTAGAGTCACAGAGGAGTCCGTGCCTTCAGCCCAAGGAGGGGCGTCCGTGTCTTCAGCCCCAGGAGGGGCGTCTTCAGAGTGTCCAGCCCCAGGAGGGGCGTCTTCAGAGTGTCCAGCCCCAGGAGGGGCGTCTTCAGAGTGTCCATCCCCAGGAGGGGCGTCTTCAGAGTGTCCAGCCCCAGGAGGGGCGTCTTCAGAGTGTCCAGCCCCAGGAGGGGCGTCTTCAGAGTGTCCAGCCACAGGAGGGGCGTCTTCAGAGTGTCCAGCCCCAGGAGGGGCGTCCGTATCTCCAGCCCCTGTGAGGGGTTCAAAGGGTCCAGCCCCAGAGAGTCTACTGAGTGCTGCCCAGCCCCGTGAAGTGGGGGCTCTTGCCTCAGCCCAGCCCCGTGAAGTGGGGGCTCTTGCCTCAGCCCAGCCCCGTGAAGAGGGGGCTCCTGCCGGTCCAGCAATACTCCAAGCCCTGCCTGGTCAGTCCGTTCCGGTTCCAGCTGGTCCATCGATACTCCAGGACCAGCCTGGTCAGTCTCCTTTGGCTCCAGCCAATTCAAGTATCCTCGGATCTAATCCAGTCCTACTCGTCCAGCCAGAGATTTCTCCAGTTTCAGTCTGTTCAAACTCATCTGGACTCAAACCGATTCCAAGCATTGGTCCGAGTAAAGAACTTTTGTCAGTTGGTCCCAGTAAAGGACTTCCACCATCTAGTTCTAAAATTAGACTTCAGTCTGTCTCTGATTCTGTTTCCTCGTCTTCCAGCTTTGAGTCCACAACTTCTGCAGGGAAATCTAATACATCTTCTCATCAATGTCAGAATAAATCTGCTGTAGCCACCAAAGTCAAGAAAATTCCCAAGGCTACTCACTTAAAGTCTGAATGTGCTACAGAGCCGGATACCGATCTGAGTACAGTTTTCTCAGCTTTGTCCCTAAGCTTGTCTGAGCAACCTAATGTTCCATCTGCTGATTCGGATAAAGGACATCAGACTAATATTGCTGAGAAGGATACTGATGTTGCTTTCTCAATCCAGTCATCAGAGTCATTTGCCTCAGTCGCAGACGCGAGTGTCGCAGCTTCAGGGGAAATTACTAGCATCACCATCCAGAATGAGATTTCAAGTGACTTTTCAGTCTCATTTGAGGATTCCAGTGAGGCAACTTCAGAAAGGATATTTTCTCATCAATGTCGGGATAATTCTGCTGTAGCATCTAAAGTAAAAAAAAATACCAAGGCTATTGACCTAATGTCTGAATGTGTACCTCAGTCTAATGTTTCAGTGACATCTGTTTCCTTGAGTCCAATTTCATCCTCCACTCAGTCTTCTGAACATTCAGCCAATGCTCAGTTTTTTGACTCCTCGCTTTCTGAGCAAGATAATGCCTTGATGAACCAATACCTTAAGAATTTCAGTGATGCCAAGAATTGGGAAACTGTACAAAGACAACAGCCTGTTGATTTAAGAGTTGGTTATGTTTCCATTGATTCCACTCCAAGTTCCTTGTGTTATTCTGAACTTGTTAATGCAGCTTACAAAACGGATGTAGTTACTCCCAAAGAAGACTGGTATCTTCCAATAGACTTGGACTCAGACTCTGAATTTGATTCAGTTCATGATTCTACTCCTTTCCTGGGAGGTCCCATTCGTTCCTGTTATACTTTAACGCATGAAGAGGATCCAGAATTACCAAAAAACTCTACAGGTCTCGGTATGAAAAGTCCTTACTATAGAACAAGAATTAATTTAAGCCTCAGTGGAGTGCTAGCTTCAAAAGCACAATCCTCTCGTACTACTAATCTAGGAAAGAAACCTTCTACAGTTTATTCCTCAGTCCTTTCAGATGAAGGAAATTCCAGTTTTGTCAATGATGGATGGTCTACCTGTTCTGAAGATGAAGATCAGGAAGACTTCTAAAGAATCCAGCTTAAGTTTTGTTTCTGGACCCTCTGGTTTCCACTTTTTAGAAGCTTTGTGTACAAGTTATTCATCAAGTTCCTCTAAGATTCAAGATGGGTGTCCGGAGTCCAGCCTTGAAGAGGGGGATACTGTCACAATCCTGACTGTAGGTTTTATATTTGGTGACTTACCCCTGCCATCTGTCCTGGATCCTGTGTCTTTTCACTCACGGAGTTAAACAGCTTGTCAGCACTATGAGTTTTCCTGAGTTCTCTGCCTGAGAGGTAATAGTTAATTAGCTCCACCTGTGGTGATCTCCTGTGTGAGGCTGAATTCAGTAATCTGAACTTTAGGTCTAAAAGCAAGCATCCTGTGTTTTGCAGAAGTTCAGGCTTCAGTGTTCTCTCGGCCTGCTAGGCCTCATTCTACATCACAGCCTTGGCTAGAGTAGTCACATGACAGTGACTGTTCACCTGACCCAGAGTTGTTCAATCCTCTGCCAGCCTGAGACTCTCTGCATCACCTAATCCTGCTCACCAATCACCAAGGACCAGGAAGTATAAATCAGGAGGCTGAGTTAGAAACTGGGCCAGTTCCTCGTGTCACACACAGCTTTGTGTGAGTCTTCAAGCTGAGCTCTCTAAAGGTAATCTTTGTACCTAAGTTCCTGTGGAAACTCTGTTCCCTTGTTACCGTTTGGTTTACTTTTGTGTTGCCATTGATTTCACCATTTCCATGAGTCTCAATTTAAAGGCACAGTACTGAATTCCGTATTCTCCACTGAAAACCACAGCTGTCGTGTTTCAGTTTTACTGCTGTTGTAGTTGTGATCTCCAGAGCTCCCGTATCCCTGTGGCTTCTGTGTCTCTGCACCTCCGTGCTTCAGTACCTCCGTGCTTCCAGCATCTCCGTGCCTCCGTACCTCAGTACCTCCGTGCCTCCAGCATCTCCGTGACTAAGTACCTCCGTACCTCAGTACCTCCGTGCTTCCAGCATCTCCGTGCCTCAGTACCTCTGTGCCTCAGTACCTCCGTGCTTCCAGCATCTCCGTGACTCAGTACCTCCGTGCTTCCAGCATCTCCGTGACTCAGTACCTCCGTACCTCAGTACCTCCGTGCTTCCAGCATCTCCGTGACTCAGTACCTCCGTGCCTCAGTACCTCCGTGCTTCCAGCATCTCCGTGACTCAGCACCTTGTGCTTCCAGTACCTCTGTGCTTTCGGCATCCCGTGCCTCAGCGCCTCCGTGCTTCCAGCATCTCCGTGACTCAGTACCTCCGTGCTTTCAGCACCCCGTGCCTTAGCACCTCCGTTCCCCCCAGCATCTTCGTGCCTCCAGCACCTCGTGCCTCCAGCACCTCCGTGTCTCAACGCACCCCAGTGTCTCTATGCACCCCAGTGTCTCTACGCACCCGTGTCTCTACGCACCCCAGTGTCTCTACGCACCCCAGCATCTCTACGCACCCCAGTACCTCCAAGCACCTCAGTGCGTCCAAGCACTTCCGTGCCTCCAGTTCCTCTGTGCTTTCAGCACCTCGTGCCTCAGCACCTCCGTGTCTCTACGCACCCCAGTACCTCCAAGCACCTCAGTGCGTCCAAGCACTTCCGTGCCTCCAGTGCCTCTGTGCTTTCAGCATCCCGTGCCTCAGCACCTCGTGCCTCCAGCACCTCCGTGTCTCTATGCACCCCAGTGTCTCTACGCACCCCAGTGTCTCTACGCACCCCAGTGTCTCTATGCACCCCAGTACCTCCAAGCACCTCAGTGCGTCCAAGCACTTCCGTGCCTCCTAGTACCTCAGTGTCTCCAAGCGCCTCCGCGCCTCCTAGCACCTTAGTTTCTCCAAGCATCTCAGTGTCTCCAAGCAACAGTGCACTTTAGCACAGTTGTACCTGGTATCTTCACTGATTCATCAGCACCTTTCCAGTTCTGTCTTTCAGGAGACCTTCAGCGTCCACACGTGCCTCCTGTCTGCCGACCTAATCCTGCATGAGGAGAACCTAGATTCGGCCATCTCTGCTGCGGTTCCTCTTCCCAGTCACCGGAAGAAACCCCGAGTTCACAACACTCCCAAACCAGGTCAGTGGTAGCATTCATATAATCCTCCAGTCGCCCGCACAGACTTCACTAACACCGGGTTCACAAAACCACAGTCATGACAGTACCATATTATTAATGTTTTACGTTTTTCTAAATAATAACAACAACAACAACAATCAGCAAATACTCAGGTAATATAAATAAAAACCTTTGAGATTAAGGTAAATTTTGATACACCGGAGCATTAGGGTCTACCGATCTCTGTGTAGGGGGGTGGTTGGGGATGACTATACTCATACGGTGCTGGGTAAGGTGCAGGATTGAAATGGGGATATGAGTGACTGTACTGGGAAGGCATATTATGTGGGTGCCCTAAGCGTTGACTTTGGCTACAAAATAGAGACGTGAGAAACTCCTGGTTCTCCCTCTGTCGCTCACGAGCATCTCTGTTATTTTCCGCCTGCATGTCTCTAATATGATCCAAAAAATTGTTCTGCATGGCTTGTTCGCTGCCAGGAAACGGTCCATGCAAGCATCTTCCCTGGCTACCATGGCTACGTCCATTTGTTCAAGCTTATCCAGCAGAACAGTCGTCATGGCTTTGGCTGCCTGTTCTGTCTTGTTAGGTCTCCTCCTGCGTGGCGGTACAGTATATACTGTGGGCGCAAGAGATCAAAAATTTCTTTACAAATGTGAATTGCAGTGAGGCTATAGAAAACTGCAGTGATGATAGCAAGCGTGTCTGCGATCTCCTCTCACCTACACACTGCATACACTGCAACATTTATAATTTTAAATATTATTTTAGTTGTAATTCATCTCCAATTACTTTTGAATATTTTATTATTTGCCCACTTTCTACACGTTTTCTCTGGCATATACATCGGAATCGGGTGACAAGTAGCCAAATAATAAGACAAGTGTATGTCCAGATTTTGTTGAAAATATATAATCATTAACTTACATGATCCTCGTTGGGGTTCTTGTTGTTGGGGTTGTTGCGCCCACACTAGGTCCAGGTTGTATCTCATCAGCCATCTGTGTTGTAGGCAACACACCGGCTTCTTCTTCCATCGGCAGTGGATCATCCGCCATGGGTGTAGGCTCATCCACAAACAATGCAGGTGGCGGAGATGACTGTGCCTCTGGGGTCACTACAGGAGAAAGGGTTTCTACAGCACAGGCCTGGCTAGTTTCAACGGCAGCCAGACTGGATGAAAATGTCACAGGGCTGCTTAATGTGGTATGGCCAAATGCATGGGCACCCAGCTCAAAATATTGCCAATCCATGCGGGCAGCACCACTGCAGTTCCTACTGTGGTTGTTAACCTTTGTGACAGCGGGGTGTTTCTGTGGATCCGTTGGACTTTGACCAACCGAAGGAGCAGATGCCCCAGAGTGCTGGAAACAAGGAGGACAAAGATAATTCCTTCTCATATATTTATTAAAGATAACAGATCAGAATGAGACTTGTAGGTAGACAGAGACTAAACAGTTCTGGATTGGAAAGCTGCCGGAAAGCAAGTCACTGAATGATGCAAGGCCAAGACTGAAGAAGAGTGATAAATATCCTTAGCTGGTACAGGACGTGGCTGAAGAATCGCGGCATTAAGTTGTTGAGTGATACGAAGGCGAAGCTGAAGAAATGAGAAGATTGTGTGCCGGATAATATAAAGATGTGGAACTTGTGAAGACTGGTTGCTGGACGGTGCGAGGACGTGAATGAAGAACTGTGAAGATTGGTTGCTGGATGATGCGAAGACGTGAATGAAGGACTGTGAGGACTGGATGCTGGATGATGCAAAGACGTGAATGAAAGACTGTGAGGACTGGTTGCTGGATGATGCAAAGACATGAATGAAGGACTGTGAAGACTGGTTGCTGGATGATGCGAAGACGGGAATGAAGGACTGTGAGGACTGGTTGCTGGATGATGCAAAGACGTGGATGAAAAGCACAGGTTGAAGCGAGAGAACCACCGCGGGAATCCTACGGTATCCAGAGGCACCTGGTGGGAGAGCGGGTGACCGTTACCACTCGATGGAGACCCGGCGAGGTCCATGCAGCGGGAGACGGCGGGCAATCACTGAGAGTGGAGCTAGGACCAAACAACTGGAAATGCACAGATAGAATCTGCAGGAGCACAGAGTTAGGGTACAGAGTATCTACAACAAAGCACTGGCACAGAATGCAAAATTCCCAGCCTATTTATAAGTCACAAGGAAACAGGATTGGCTGACACTCACCCATAGATGCTCATTGGTGCACACTTGATCTCCAACATGGCCGCCCCCATGCCGCAGACACACAGGAGAGCGCTGCAGGCCACTAGATCACCACACTCCCAGCTCCCGAAAGCCGCGTCATCCCCGCCAACGATCACGCCACGTCCCCACAGGACCCCAAGCAGCCACACCAATAATGGACGGACCTAGGAACTTACAGCGGTAAGCGATCGCTTTCTGACAGTACTCCCCCATTTATGGGAGGGCTCCGAACACCTTTGAGATTTAATAGGATTTTTGGAGTAGAAATCTCAAATTAATTTTGGAGCACGGACAGCCTCAGCGAAGACCCAGGACCTCTCCTCTGGGCCGTACCCCTTCCAGTCAAGAAGATATTCAAGATGTCCATATCGGCAACGGGAATCTAAGATCCCTTTAACCTCAAATTCCTCACCCTGCAAGGTGTGAATTTTAGGAGGCTTAGGCAAAGCAGCACGGAACTTGTTGAGGATCAAGGGTTTAAGAAGAGATGTGTGAAAAGCATTAGGAATCTTGAAAGAGGAAGGCAGTTTAACTTTATATGCCACAGGGTTGAGAACCTTTTCTATAGGAAAGGGACCAATAAACTTGGGCGCAAACTTCTTGGAAGGAACTTTAAACTTGAGATTACGTGTAGATATCCACACTTGATCCCCCACCTTGTAGCTAGGAACTGCTTTCCGTTTCTTATCCGCGAAAATTTATATCGTTCGAAGGACTTAATCAAGGGCCTGCGCACTTGACTCCAAATATTAGATAAATTGCTTGAGAGCTAGATCTGCCGCTGGAACCTCTTGGGCTAGAAGAGGTTGGAATTCCGGAACCAGAGGATGAAAACCGAAGTTAGTGTAGAATGGTGTGGTTTTTGAAGACACATGCAAGAGGTTATTATGGGCGAACTCAGCCAGCGGAAGAAAGTCTAGCCAATCATCTTGTGACGAAGACATGTACAGACGAAGAAAAGTCTCAAGATCTTGATTTACTCTTTCTGTTTGCCCATCCGTCTGCGGATGATATGCGGAGGAGAAATTTAATGAACAATTTGGCAAGTAAAGGAGCAGAAGGTAGTCTCGATAAAGGAATAAAGTGTGCCATTTTTGAGAACCGATCCACCACAACCCAGATGGTATTTAAATTTTTTGATGGAGGTAAATCAGTTACAAAATCCATAGAAATATGAGTCCAGGGTTGCACGGGTATAGAAAATGGATGTAGTAGAACTGGTGGAGAACCCTTGGGGTTCTTGTGCTGGGCGCACTAAGAATGGATGTTCAGGATTTCATTGCCGCTTGTCCTAAGCCGTAGCTACCAGTAGGACTGTTGAATGAATTTGAAGGTCTTGAGGACTCCGGGATGGCTCATAAAATATGAGGAATGAGCCCAAGAGAGTAGTCGTTTTCAGAGACTTGGAGCAACAAAGGTCTTACCAGGCGGAGGTATGGGAGCAGAAGAAATTTGAGTCGCTAAAAAGGATGTCGAACTCACAATGGCTTGTTTACTCACTTGATCATTGGATTCAGAGGAACAGAAGGACCGAGAGAGAGCATCCGCTTTCTTATTCTGGGACCCTGGGCGATAGGAGGGTTTGAAATTGAATAGGGTGAAGAAAAGAGCCCATCTTGATGCCGGGGATTGAGACATTGAGCGGTTTGAAGGTACAGAAGGTTCTTATGGTTGGGTGTATACTATGATGGTATGTTGAGCTCCCTCCAAAAGATATCTCCATTCTTCAAATGCTAATTTAATGGCAAGCAATTTTTGTGTCACTGACCTAGGTTGGGGGTGTTGTGAACTCGGGGGTTCTCCCGATGGTAAGGGAGAGGAACCACAGTTGGGTCGGAACAGGGATGGCTTGATATAGGTCTTCCTCATACAGGACTCTGACAGTAAAGCTTGGTGAAAATATTTAAGAACTTTATTGCAGGAAGGGAGCAACACAATGTCACATAGCAGAAAAGGAACGTATGGGGGGAATGTCCAGGCCTATAGGAGAACTTGTAAGCAAAGTTAAAGATTCCAGGAAAAGAAGTACTTGTGAGTGATGTTTTAAATATACTGATGATTTGAAGAACTGGTGAACGGTGGTTAAAGACTCTGATGATTTGAAACACTTGTGAGCGGTGGTTAAAGACACTGATGATTTGTATGACTTGAGAGCGGTGACTAAAGATACTGATAATTTATAGAACTTGAAAGCGGTGGTTAAAGACACTGATGATTTGTATGACTTGAGAGCGGTGATTAAAGACACTGTAGAACTTGAGAACGGTGGTTAAAGACACTGATGATTTGTATGACTTGAGAGCGATGATTAAAGACACTGTAGAACTTGGGAGCGGTGGTTAAAGACACTGGTAACTTGCAAAACTTGGGGAGCGGTGGTTAAAAACACTGATGACTTGTAGAATTTGAGAACGGTGTTTAAAGACACTGATGACTTTGTAGAACTTGAGAGCGGCGTTTAGCCAGCAGCCCACGCTGACTCCAAGAAGCACTGGTGACTGGATTGCAGAGGAACACACCAGCCGCTGTATATGCTGGAACTGTGCAGCAACTGGCACCTGGAAGTGCCGGAGACACTGGGGTACGACTGCAGAGAGATTCGCCGGGAACAAGAGCACTGGCATCCACCTCAGGGAAAAAGACTATACTCAGGCGCCGAGGCTCTGCCCGGCGTCTGCCTTTGAATCTCCCGCCTCCGCTGGATTGGCGGAACAGTCTGATGACGTCACCTGCTCCCCGCCCACGTGATGCCGGGTGTCATGGCGGCGCCCCTGCCCCGGGGAACCGCCGGGAGCCGCGCCAGCCAGACGCCGGAGCCCGTGGACCACCGAAGGCGGAGGCCGCAACATAGACCAGCAGGCAACAAGGGGTAAGCGTGGTGAACGCCGCCTATGGCGTGTAACATCTTGTTCCCCGATAGCATAATTTCATTCAGCAGGTAGGAATCTCCGGGAAAAATACCCACATGGGTGGACTTTCTTATCCTCGTAGACTTGTGATAATACTGCCCCTACTGCTTCGGAGGAGGCGTCCACCTCCACTTGGAATGGGCGTGTCAAATCGGGTTGACGAAGAATAGGTGCAGACGTAAAGGCTCGTTTCAAATCAGAGAAGGCTTTGGATGCCCCGAAAGACCAATTCGAAGGATTCGCACCTTTACGAGTTAAGGCTGTGATGGGGGCGATAATCGAGGAATAATTCTTAAAAAATCTTCTGTAGAAATTGGCAAAGCCAAGGAAGCGCTGAATTCCCTTGAGAGTCGAAGGAGCTGACCAGTCCCGAATGGCTTGGACCTTAGCGGGATCCATCTGTAGCTCAGATCCAGAGATGATGTAACCGAGGAACGGAATAGATGATACTTCAAAGGTGCATTTTTACAATTTACAATATAAACGATTCCTTCTTAGGCGGGCTAAAACTTCCCTAACTTGGACGCGATGGGACTCCAGGACTTTAGAGAATATCAGGATATCATCCAAGTATACCACCAAACAGTTATAAAGTAAATCTCGAAAAAGCTTGTTCACATAGCTTTGAAAGACAGAAGGAGCGTTGCATAGACTGAACGGCATCACAAGATACTTGTAGTGGCCGTCCCGAGTATTAAAGGCCGTTTTCCACTCATCTCCCGAACGAATGCGAATTAAATTGTAAGCTCCACGTAGATCTAGTTTCAAGAAAACTGTGGCCCCTTTCACTCAATCAAACAATTCTGGAATTAACGGGAGTGGGTACCGGTCCTTGACTGTGATTTCATTAAGTCCACGGTAATCTATGCACGGTTGCAGACCACCGTCTTTCTTTTTGATGAAAAAAACCCTGGCTCCCGCAGGCAAGGAAGTAGGTCTGATAAAGCCTTTGGACAAATTCTCCTGTACATACTCCGACATGGCCTGAGTCTCGGGGATGGACAATATGTAAATACGACCCCTGGGAGGAGTTTTACCTGGTACTAAGTCGATTGGACAGTCCCATTCTCGATGAGGAGGCAAGGAATCGTCTCCTTGCATACTGAAGACATCCTCGAAAGGTTGATAAACCGAAGCCAACTCGGAGACAGGAACTGAACATAGAGGTATGACAGAAGCTAAACAATCTTCAAAACAAGATTCTCCCCAGGAGAGGATTTCCATGATTCGCCATCTGAGCTGTGGATTATGCCTTTGTAACCAGGGTAACCAAAGGATTACTTCATGAGAGGCTTTGGGAATCACGAGGAAGGAGATATATTCGGAATGTAGTGCGCCCACTTTCATCTTGATAGGTACAGTACGACGAGTGATTATGCCTTCGGGAATTCGACTTCCATCCACTGCCGTAACGGAAACCGCTAAATCCAAAGGCACAGTTTGAACTTTTGACTGTTTAATGAAAGTTGAAGTAATGAAGTTCTCAGCTGCACCAGAATCAAGTAGAGCAGCACTGATGACTGTAGAAGACGGAACTTCCAAACAAATGGGCAAAGTTGGCTCCTTCCTGGAACATGATTCTAGAATAACTCCTAGCTTAACCTCTCTAAAGTAAGCTAGGAGCGGGAGTTTTCCAGACGGAGTTTACAAGACTTGAAAAAGTGGTCGGAGGAACCGCAGTACATACAGAGGTTCCTCTGTCGGCGACGAGTAAGTTCCTCATCCGTAAGCCAAGAGCAACCAATCTGCATTGGTTCTTCCGTTGACAAAGGGGATTGTAACGGAATGGGATCTTGCTGAAGTCTGGAACGAAAGCGAAGACCAGGTCGCTCAAACTTGGACTTTTTCAAACAGTGTTCTCTATACCGTAAGTCAAGTTTGTTACAAATGGAAATCAGTTCGTCCAGCTTCGTTGGTACATCCCGAACAATCAAACCGTCCTTAACCTTGTCGGAGAGCCCGTTCCAGAATGCAGCGACTAAGGCCTCCTCATTCCAATTTAGCTTGGAGGGCAAAGTACAGAACTGGATCACATACTGACTGACAGGACGCAAGCTCTGCCGAAGACGAAGGATCGCCAGGGACACCGAGGTGGTTCGGCCCGGCTCCTTGAAGATCTTCCTGAATGAAGAAACAAATTCAGCATAATTGGAGAGGATTGGGTCCCCTCTCTCCCAAAGCGGAGATGCCCACTCCAATGCTTGACCGGTGAGGAGAGAAATAATATATGCGATCTTCATGCAAGCCGATGGGAAACTGGCCGACTGAAGCTCAAACTGGATTTCACACTGGTTAAGGAATCCCCTACAAAGTTTCGGAGAGCCATCAACTTGCTAGAAGGAGGTAGCTGCAAATGTGATGTTGAGATTGTCGCTGGAGGAACTACTGCAGAAGAACAGGCTATCGGAGCCGGGGACTGTGGGACCCTAATGGCCGCATGAAGAGCCTCTAGCCAGTCAGACACGGTTTGCATGAACTGAACAATTTGCGACTGAGTGGACTCCTGAATCTCCAGGCGAGAGAGAATGTTGCCGTAGCATCACCTCCGGAGGCCTGGTCGCCTGTCGGATCCATGTGGCCAGTGCTTACTGTCACAGCGGGGTGTTTCTGTGGATCCGTTGGACTTTGACCAAATGTAGGAGCAGATGCCCCAGAGTGCTGGAAACGAGGAGGACGAAGATAATTCCTTCTCATATATTTATTAAAGATAACAGATCAGAATGAGACTTGTAGGAAGACAGAGACTAAAGAGTTCTGGATTGGGAAGCTGCCGGAAAGCAAGTCACTGAATGATGCGAGGCAGAGACTGAAGAAGAGAGATAAATATCCTTAGTTGGTACAAGACGTGGCTGAAGAATCGTGGTATTAAGTTGTTGAGTGATACGAAGGCAAAGCTGAAGAACTTAGAAGATTGTGTGCTGGATAATATAAAGATGTGGATGTGGAACTTGTGAAGACTGGTTGCTGGACGGTGCGAGGACGTCAATGAAGAACTGTGAAGATTGGTTGCTGGATGATGCGAAGACGTGAATGAAGGACTGGTTGCTGGATGATATAAAGACATGAATGAAGGACTGTCAGGACTGGTTGCTGGATGATGCAAAGATGTAAAGGAAGGACTGTGAAGACTGGTTGCTGGATGATGCAAAGACGTGAATGAAGGACTGTGAAGACTGGTTGCTGGATGTTGCGAAGACGGGAATGAAGGACTGTGAGGACTGGTTGCTGGATGATGCGAAGACGTGGATGAAGAGCACAGGCTGAAGCGAGAGAACCACTGCGGGAATCCTACGGTATCCGAAGGCACCTGGTGGGAGAGCGGGTGACCGTGACCGCGCGCTGGAGACCCGGCGAGATCCTTGCAGAGGGAGAGGGCGGGCAATCACTGAGAGTGGAGATAGGATCAAACAACTGGAAATGCAGAGATATAATCTGCAGGAGTACAGAGCTAGGGTACAGAGTATCTACAACAAAACACTGGCACAGGGTGCAAAATTCCCAGCCTATTTATAGGTCACAAGGAAAAAGGATTGGTTGACACTCACCCATAGACGATCATTGGTGAACAATTGATCTCCAACATGGCCGCCCCCATGCCGCAGACACGCAGGAGCGCTGCAGGCCACTAGTTTCCCACACTCCCCGCCGACAATCGCTCCGCGTCCCCACGTGGGCGCACAGGACCCCAAGCAGCCGCACCGGTAATGGACGGACCCGGGGACCTACAGCGGTAAGCGACCGCTTTGTGACAACCTTGTGATATTGTTTCTTGAGTGCCTTCAACTTATTGACCATCTGCTGTTGGGACCTAATAAAACCTGATGCCACAAGCATTTTACTGATGTTGCGATATGTTATCGCATCCCCGACTGTACCCGTTATCTGCCTACATATTTCTTCTTCAACCCTGATCATCAGCAACTCCCCGAGGTTTCAAAAGAGTGCAGAACTAAGGTCCAAAGGAGTGCAGAACTAAGGTCCAAAGGAGTACAGAACCATGATGATTGCTTTCCAACACGTGTGCTCACAGTGCAGTACAGTAAACAGACCCGAGCTCTCTGGAAACAGCCAATCAGTGCTATTTCTTCAGAGCCATGTCGAATAACCCGGGACTGTAGCTTTTTGGTGCACAATAATCCGGGTCCAACACGTGTTCAACCTTTCTTTTAACCCGGGTTAAAATACCGGGTTGGACATCCCGGGATATTCAGTTTGGCGCTTTCACACCGCACCTCAATCCGGGCCAACTCAGCAACAAACCGGTAAAAAGCCGGGTTATTTTGGCGATGTGAAAGGGGTATTAGGTCACAGTGAGATGAAGACACCAGCAAAGATTTGCCTTAAGCATTTTGGAGAACATTTGTTGCCAAATTTAACAGAACCTTTATCTTCTATATGGCTGCATACATCCTGCTGCTGCTCTAGCAAGAGTCTTGGAGAAACATACCCTTGCCACAGAACTGGAAGCATATCATTATTTATGCAAAAGGTACTTGTTGGGCACATACAAGCAGTGCTGAAAAAATAAGAATTTACTTACCGATAATTCTATTTCTCGTAGTCCGTAGTGGATGCTGGGACTTCCGTAAGGACCATGGGGAATAGCGGCTCCGCAGGAGACTGGGCACAAAGTAAAAGCTTTAGGACTAGCTGGTGTGCACTGGCTCCTCCCCCCATGACCCTCCTCCAAGCCTCAGTTAGGATACTGTGCCGGACGAGCGTACACAATAAGGAAGGATTTTGAATCCCGGGTAAGACTCATACCAGCCACACCAATCACACCGTACAACCTGTGATCTGAACCCAGTTAACAGTATGATAAAACTTAGGAGCCTCTAAAAAGATGGCTCACAGCAATAAACAACCCGATTTTTTGTAACAATAACTATATACAAGTATTGCAGACAATCCGCACTTGGGATGGGCGCCCAGCATCCACTACGGACTACGAGAAATAGAATTATCGGTAAGTAAATTCTTATTTTCTCTGACGTCCTAGTGGATGCTGGGACTTCCGTAAGGACCATGGGGATTATACCAAAGCTCCCAAACGGGCGGGAGAGTGCGGATGACTCTGCAGCACCGAATGAGAGAACTCCAGGTCCTCCTCAGCCAGGGTATCGAATTTGTAAGATTTTGCAAACGTGTTTGCCCCTGACCAAGTAGCTGCTCGGCAAAGTTGTAAAGCCGAGACCCCTCGGGCAGCCGCCCAAGATGAGCCCACTTTCCTTGTGGAATGGGCTTTAACAGATTTTGGCTGTGGCAGTCCTGCCACAGAATGTGCAAGCTGAATTGTACTACAAATCCAACGAGCAATCGTCTGCTTAGAAGCAGGAGCACCCAGCTTGTTGGGTGCATACAGGATAAACAGCGAGTCAGATTTTCTGACTCCAGCCGTCCTGGAAACATATATTTTCAGGGCCCTGACTACGTCCAGTAACTTGGAGTCCTCCAAGTCCCTAGTAGCCGCAGGTACCACAATAGGTTGGTTCATGTGAAACGCTGAAACCACCTTAGGGAGAAATTGAGGACGAGTCCTCAATTCTGCCCTGTCTGAATGAAAAATTAGGTAAGGGCTTTTATATGATAAAGCCGGCAATTCTGAGACACGCCTGGCTGAAGCCAGGGCTAACAGCATTACCACTTTCCATGTGAGATATTTCAAGTCCACAGTGGTGAGTGGTTCAAACCAATGTGATTTTAGGAACCCTAAAACTACATTGAGATCCCAAGGTGCCACTGGTGGCACAAAAGGAGGCTGTATATGCAGTACCCCCTTGACAAACGTCTGAACTTCAGGCACTGAAGCCAGTTCTTTCTGGAAGAAGATCGACAGGGCCGAAATTTGAACCTTAATGGATCCTAATTTTAGGCCCATAGACAGTCCTGCTTGCAGGAAATGTAAGAAACGACCCAGTTGAAATTCCTCTGTGGGGGCCTTCTTGGCCTCACACCACGCAACATATTTTCGCCAAATGCGGTGATAATGTTTCGCGGTTACATCCTTCCTGGCTTTGATCAGGGTAGGGATGACTTCATCTGGAATGCCTTTTTCCATCAGGATCCGGCGTTCAACCGCCATGCCGTCAAACGCAGCCGCGGTAAGTCTTGGAACAGACAAGGTCCCTGCTGGAGCAGGTCCTTTCTTAGAGGTAGAGGCCACGGATCCTCCGTGAGCATCTCTTGCAGTTCCGGGTACCAAGTTCTTCTTGGCCAATCCGGAGCCACGAGTATAGTTCTTACTCCTCTCTTTCTTATGATTCTCAGTACTTTTGGTATGAGAGGCAGAGGAGGGAACACATACACCGACTGGTACACCCACGGTGTTACCAGAGCATCCACCGCTATTGCCTGAGGGTCCCTTGACCTTGCGCAATATCTGTCCAGTTTTTTGTTGAGACGGGACGCCATCATGTCCACCTTTGGTTTTTCCCAACGGTTTACAATCAGTTGGAAGACTTCGGGGTGAAGTCCCCACTCCCCCGGGTGGAGGTCGTGCTTGCTGAGGAAATCTGCTTCCCAGTTGTCCACTCCCGGAATGAACACTGCTGACAGTGCTACCACATGATTTTCCGCCCAGCGGAGAATCCTTGCAGCTTCTGCCATTGCCCTCCTGCTTCTTGTGCCGCCCTGTCTGTTGACGTGGGCGACTGCCGTGATGTTGTCAGATTGGATCAATACCGACTGACCCTGAAGCAGAGGCCTTGCTTGACTTAGGACATTGTAAATGGCCCTTAGTTCCAGGATATTTATGTGAAGAGACGTTTCCATGCTTGACCACAAGCCCTGGAAATTTCTTCCCTGTGTGACTGCTCCCCAGCCTCTCAGGCTGGCATCCGTGGTCACCAGCATCCAATCCTGAATGCCGAATCTGCGGCCCTCTAGAAGATGAGCCCTCTGTAACCACCACAGGAGAGACACCCTTGTCCTTGGAGATAGGGTAATCCGCTGATGCATCTGAAGATGCGATCCGGACCATTTGTCCAGCAGATCCCACTGAAACGTTCTTGCATGGAATCTTCCGAATGGAATCGCTTCGTAAGAAGCCACCATTTTTCCCAGGACTCTCGTGCATTGATGCACTGACACCTGGCCTGGTTTTAGGAGGTTCCTGACTAGCTCGGATAACTCCCTGGCCTTCTCCTCCGGGAGAAACACCTTTTTCTGGACTGTGTCCAGAATCATCCCCAGGAACAGTAGACGTGTTGTTGGAATCAGCTGTGATTTTGGGATATTTAGAATCCACCCGTGCTGACGTAACACTACCTGAGACAGTGCTACTCCGAACTCTAACTGTTCCCTGGACCTTGCCCTTATCAGGAGATCGTCCAAGTAAGGGATAATTAAGACGCCTTTTCTTCGAAGAAGAATCATCATTTCGGCCATTACCTTGGTAAAGACCCGGGGTGCCGTGGACAATCCAAACGGCAGCGTCTGAAACTGATAATGACAGTCTTGTACCACAAACCTGAGGTACCCTTGGTGAGAAGGGAAGATTGGGACATGGAGATAAGCATCTTTGATGTCCAGAGATACCATATAGTCCCCTTCTTCCAGATTCGCTATCACTGCTCTGAGTGATTCCATCTTGAACTTGAACCTTTTTATGTAAGTGTTCAAGGATTTTAGATTTAAAATTGGTCTCACCGAGCCGTCCGGCTTCGGTACCACAAACAGCGTGGAATAATACCCCTTTCCCTGTTGTAGGAGGGGTACCTTGATTATCACCTGCTGGGAATACAGCTTGTGAATAGCTTCCAATACTGCCTCCCTGTCGGAGGGAGACGTTGGTAGAGCAGACTTCAGGAATCTTCGAGGGGGAGACGTCTCGAATTCCAAATTGTACCCCTGTGATACTACCTGCAGGATCCAGGGGTCCACTTGCGAGTGAGCCCACTGCGCATTGAAATTTTTGAGACGGGCCCCCACCGTGCCTGAGTCCGCTTGTAAAGCCCCAGCGTCATGCTGAAGACTTGGCAGAAGCGGGGGAGGGCTTCAGCTCCTGGGAAGAGGCTGCCTGGTGCAGTCTTTTTCCTCTTCCTCTGCCCCGGGGCAGAAATGAGTGGCCTTTTGCCCGCTTGTTCTTATGGGAACGAAAGGACTGAGTTTGAAAAGACGGTGTCTTTTTCTGCTGAGAGGTGACCTGGGGTAAAAAGGTGGACTTTCCAGCCGTTGCCGTGGCCACCAGGTCTGATAGACCGACCCCAAATAACTCCTCCCCTTTATACGGCAATACTTCCATATGTCGTTTGGAATCTGCATCACCTGACCACTGTCGCGTCCATAACGCCCTTCTGGCAGAAATGGACATCGCACTCACTCTTGATGCCAGGGTGCAAATATCCCTCTGTGCATCACGCATATATAGTAATGCATCCTTTAAATGCTCTATAGTTAATAATATACTGTCCCTATCCAGGGTATCAATATTTTCAGTCAGGGAATCCGACCAAGCCACTCCAGCGCTGCACATCCAGGCTGAGGCGATTGCTGGTCGCAGTATAACACCAGTATGTGTGTATATACCTTTTAGGATATTTTCCAGCCTTCTATCAGCTGGTTCCTTGAGGGCGGCCGTATCAGGAGACTGTAACGCCACTTGTTTTGATAAGCGTGTGAGCGCCTTATCTACCCTAGGGGGTGTTTCCCAACGTGCCCTAACCTCTGGCGGGAAAGGGTATAGTGCCAATAATTTGTTAGAAATCAGCAGTTTTTTATCGGGGGAAACCCACGCCTTATCACACACCTCATTTAATTCATCTGATTCAGGAAAAACTACTGGTAGTTTTTTCACACCCCACATAATACCCTTTTTTGTGGTACTTGTAGTGTCAGAAATGTTCAATGCCTCCTTCATCGCCATGATCATGTAACGCGTGGCCCTACTGGACATTACGTTCGTCTCCTCACCGTCGACACTGGATTCAGTATCCGTGTCTGGGTCTGTGTCGACCATCTGAGGTAACGGGCGTTTTAGCGCCCCTGACGGTGTCCGAGACGCCTGAATAGGCACTAACTGATTTGCCGGCTGTCTCATGTCGTCAACAGTTTTTTGCAAAGTGCTGACATTGTCACGTAATTCTTTAAATACAACCATCCAGTCAGGTGTCGACTCCTTAGGGGGTGACATCACTAACACAGGCAATTGCTCTGCTTCCACATCATTTTCCTCCTCATACATGTCGACACAATCGTACCGACACCCAGCACACACACACGGAATGCTCTGACAGAGGATAGGACCCCACTAGCCCTTTGGGGAGACAGAGGGAGAGTTTGCCAGCACACACCAGAGCGCTATATATATTCAGGGATAACCTTATATAAGTGTTACTCCCTTTATAGCTGCTGTATTATATATTAGCTGCCAATAGTGCCCCCCTCTCTTGTTTTACCCTGTTTCTGTAGTGTAGTCTGCAGGGGAGAGTCAGGGAGCCGTCCTTCCAGCGGAGCTGTGAAAGAAAATGGCGCTTGTGTGCTGAGGAGATAGGCTCCGCCCCCTTCACGGCGGCCTTTTCTCCCGCTTTTTTCTGGAAAACTGGCAGGGGTTAAATGCATCCATATAGCCCAGGAGCTATATGTGATGCATTTCTTTAGCCACATAAGGTTTTTATCAAGTTTTATTGCGTCTCAGGGCGCTCCCCCCCAGCGCCCTGCACCCTCAGTGACCGGAGTGTGAAGTGTGCTGAGAGCAATGGCGCACAGCTGCAGTGCTGTGCGCTACCTTATCTGAAGACAGGAACGTCTTCTGCCGCCGCTTTCTCCGGACCTCTTCGCTCTTCTGGCTCTGTAAGGGGGCCGGCGGCGCGGCTCCGGGACCCATCCAGGCTGAACCTGTGATCGTCCCTCTGGAGCTAATGTCCAGTAGCCAAGAAGCCCAATCCACTCTGCACGCAGGTGAGTTCGCTTCTTCTCCCCTTAGTCCCGCGCTGCAGTGAGCCTGTTGCCAGCAGGACTCACTGAAAATAAAAAACCTTAGTATACTTTTACTTCTAAGCAGCTCAGGAGAGCCACCTAGATTGCACCCTTCTCGGCCGGGCACAAAATCTTAACTGAGGCTTGGAGGAGGGTCATGGGGGGAGGAGCCAGTGCACACCAGCTAGTCCTAAAGCTTTTACTTTGTGCCCAGTCTCCTGCGGAGCCGCTATTCCCCATGGTCCTTACGGAAGTCCCAGCATCCACTAGGACGTCAGAGAAAGTATCAATGCCATACTGCTGTAGTGTACACAGTGGGGAGTCACAACATAGGAAAGAGAAAAGTGGGAAGGGGAGTGGGAGGGACCACTAAGAGGAGTAATAAAGAGACAGAGGAATGACCACAGATTAAAAACCTGCAGGCAATACTTTTTCTACTCCATCATAAAACCGAATTAACAAAAAGTTCCCTCGATTTAAACGTGATCTCGCAGTGTGGAGGTCATATATTATCTCCTGGCTGGGGAGGATCATTGCTCTTAAGAGGAAATTGTTTTTTCAGCTCCTTTATCTATTTCAATCATTACCCATTAGAGTCCCGAACAAGATTTTTGAAGACATTCAGTCCTCTTTCCTGAAATTTGTCTGGAATGACCCCTAGGATAACACTGAATATTCTTAAACAACCTAGATCCGGAGGAAATAGGAGATACCCTGATGTTAACTTTTATTATTTAGCTAGTCACTTAAGCCAGATAGCAGCTACCTATGCTGACCCTGATACTGAGTTGATTTGGAGACTAGTTTCCTAGGCGTACATTTCTTGACTTCTATATGGGGTCTGCGTGTCTCTTTCCTCCCTCAAATTCATTATGTATTTATGGGACACCTCTTTTATTCAATATAAGCTGTCTTCCCCCTCTTCTCCCCTTGTCCCACTCTCAAACAACCCTGATTTTCCCCCTGAAGTCTCCTTCCTCAATTTTAGGACCGGGCAACAGGCAGAAATCCACACAGTATATGACCTCACCGTCTAACACCTGGGCTTCTATTGACTATATTAAGAGGAAATTCCCTTCCTTATGTCTGCCCTTTTTAAAGATTTTCCAGGTCCGTCACTTTTTCATGTCCCTTCCTCAATCAGACGTAATTCATGCCCCTCCCCTTTTGAGCTGCTCTGCCTCAGCTTCCCACTTGGCAGGGTCCTGATTTCCTCTACTTATTTGTTATTGATCAACGTTACCTCTGTCCCTCAGGGTCGTCATGAATAGGAGAGGGAAAGAGACCTTGGACCACCTTCAGATGGTTCCTGCTGGGAGGAAGTAAGAGAGGGGATCGCTAAGAGTTCCATCTCTACTCAAATCAAAAAAACTTCCTACAAACTCTACTATAGATGGTATTTTACTCCTGATAAATTGTCCAAAATGTTTCCCTCCTCCACTCCTGTTTGTTGGCGGAACTGTGGATGCAGGGGTACACTCCTCCATATTTGGTGGACTTGCCCCCATATTATTCCATTTTGGAAAACAGTCTTTCCATTTTGAATTCCCTTTCAGGCCTCTCCTCGGACCCATGGGTATTCTTACTCTCAAGACCATTCCCAGATATTTTCCCTCCACTGAACAAATTGTTCTCTCATATCTTGGTTGCGTTTAAATCTCTAAGAGCTAGGAAATGGAAATCTTCAGATCCTCCCGCAATTTCTGCTCTAATCTATTATTGGTTTATTGCATGCATGGAAACAATTACTTTCTATTTCCATGATTGCCCCCATAAAATTGACCTTATCTGGGACCCTTGGCTTCTTAATCAGAGCCATTGCTCATTTCCTCCCTTGGGTCCAATGTTAGATGTGAGTTGACTAGACCCTAATTGACTGTCCGTCTAACTGCCCTTGAGTCCTCCTCACTGAAATTTTTCATATGATATGGTAAAACATGTTTCACTTTTTATTATCACTATTTTCATCATGTGTATTGTCTGTTTTCTATCTGTTTCTTTTATCCTTTTCCCCTCTTCTCTTTGCGCTTTTTTGCTTTGCTAACAAACCTGAATCAGGCCCTATATGCAATAAGCTTTGTTGCAGGATTCTATATCTCCCTCTACTAGCAGTGCATGTTTTGATGTACTATAGATGTATTACCCCCAGCCCTCCGCTTGCAAAAGCAGCTGTCATTACTATTATCAGCATTTACACCAGCACCATTCTTGGTACAGCAGATTCAACTGAAATTGGTCGGATCTCTGCATACACTCACCTTCAAATAACCTGCAACTGACTACATGCCCACGGAAGCTGCTTCTACATGCAAAAGCCTCACTGACAAATAAAGCCCATTCAGCCTTAAAAATCGTCCAAGATGCCGCTGACCCAGACTCACTCTGAATAGCTCCAAGTTGCTCATGCAGACCACGATGCAATTGTGTTCAACACATGCTGGAATCAGGTCATGTGTGTGCAAAGCATGGAAAAGAAGTGACTTTAAACACAGCATAGTACAGGGCTCCGTAAGTAACAGCATATGTTTATGAAAAACTTCAACGCCGCTAAGCTCACGTCATGTTTATAGACCAGGTGCTAGTATCTATCTAAAGGCTTTTGTGTGGTCAGAAAACCTGATGATAAATTGACCAATAGGGGCAGATACAGTTCATATAGAGTTGTACCAAGTACAACAGTGATGCTGAAAGAGGTGTATCAGGACAAAGTCCCACTTCTGCCAAGGTAAAATAAGGTGTGGTTCCAGAGGGATAAGGAAAACCAAAGCTGCTGTTTCAAAGCAGGATTAGGTGGTTAAGAATATGGAGGAAGAGTCTTAACTCTTTCCAGACAGGAGTTATTGATGTGGATATCATCAAGATGATCACCTATATTTTCATTTGAAATACTGGTGGAGCAGTTCAATGCTGCTCACTCTCACTATCTGAATCTATATTTCACCTTTCTATCTCTTATTTAGAAATCAAGATAGAGATTTTAATCCTTTTGGACCGCATAGGTCGATATTTTAAAGGAACAGAATAAATGTTATGTTTTAGATTACTCATCATCACATAATTTATCATATACTGTTTTGATTGATTATCATCATTTTCAAATAAGAGTACTCCCAAAAAGGAATTCTATTGTCCTTTCTTTCCTTATATATGAGGAGTTATTGATGACTAGGAGGGATGGTAGGGTGTGTTCTTATAACTCATCCGGTCTGTAGATAAATGCAGAACAGTGCTGTAAATATTGTTGACAAGCAGTTGCATCCCTTAATAGCAGCAGCATAACTATGTGTAAATGGCCTTTTTCCTCCATCCAGATTAAAGTGGTTCGATCCTAAATAAATGAATCTACATGAATAACCTAATCCCCCCCCCCCACTTATTTATGATGCTGCCATACCAGATGACCCTACTCACTTCTAATTTTGGCAATCAAAAGTAGCAATTGTCATTTAATGTAATTACGTCTCAGATTTAGTATGTGTGGGATGGGCTACAAGTTTTTTTACTCTACAGAGCAGTTCCACTTCCAGCAAATATAGACAGACTGGAGTATATGTGTGATGCAATATCTACATCATGTGTTGTTGGGACAGGTCACTTATGATGCTTTAAAGTTATAATGCCGACACATCTACAATGTTTTAAATAACATGGGACCGCACTGTCTCGTCAATATGAAGCCGTCGACATATTGACGGTCAGCAGCAATGAAGATCAATGAACTAACTAATTACTTCATGTCCGTGTCCCAACAAACTGGTTACTCTCAGGGAGAAACAGGTCATTAGGTAAAAGTGCATAATAATAGCACCAGAGTTATATGCGTATAGTCTGTATTTCATATATTTATTTGTAAATAAAAGGAGCTGTATTTATATATTAAAATGATGTATAAGAACCAGAAATGTCAAATTATGAGTATAATGGTAGAGGTGGTCTAACATATGCAGAACTGCTGCATTCAGTACTTTTCAAAATATATTATACCGGTAATTCTGTCTCAATACAGAGTAGGCAACAGCTCTGTTACAACAAGTACTGCTATCTTTAGAAGTAGCCCAGTCAGTCTATAGGCAGAGCCAATGCATAGAATACATCATTTACCAAAACCGGAAAAACCAATGTTATAGGTTAACTTTCCGAAAGCATTCTACAAATATAATTGGAGACAACTAATAGACAACACAGTGCGCCAAGATTCATAGAAATCATATCCCAGAGAACTTGGCAGGACATTAAAATGTAGCAAGGCCACAAAGAAGATAATTAGAAAATTAGGGATGCAACAGCAAAACCCTAATACAAACTATAACTAAAAATACTAACAAGAATAATAGCTGTCCCATACTAAGACAGCAATCCTTCCATGGAAAAGGCCTACAGAACAATGTCAGCTTGCATAATATGAAGAGAGACGGAATCATGAACTGGGAGACCTCGTGGCAAGATAATCTTAGTTTACACCACAATAGGAAGCTGTCCAGCTATACATTGGGTGTAATATCATAAGGTACACTGAAAACAGTTTTTAAGTGCCAGTTTAATATTTAACAGGAGAACCTTCACAAACCATCCCAAACATTGGATAAGGTCTGGAGATAATAGTATGTTATTGTGTCTGGTCTATCTGGAAAAGAAACAATCTGTATACTGGCATTCCCAAGGATGGGGATGCAGAATATATCCACTCTTGTAGCATAGCCTTTCCACCCATAGCCACCATGATCAATAGATATTTTTTGTCTTGTCATCGCCGATTAGCCCACTGTGGCGTAATTTTGAAGGGTACACCCAAACTGGCAGTACCGTAATCTGCTAGTCTGTGCCTTAAACGCTGTATAAATTGGTAGAGCCATAAACAATAAAAGATCAGCTTCCACATCCCCACACTATGGACAAGCTCCATCTGAGAGGGACCCAATAAGGGTGCTCATTCAAGTAAGATGTGTCTACCTTTATGTAAATGCTGCAACAAAGCCCTTCCGTAGTGTACATCCATGCGTCTGCATGTGAAAGGTCTAAGACACCCACTGGCAGCATTCGTATACGCTGAAATATCACCCGGTTGTATTTAGACACAAAAGTCACACCATGGAAACCTGCGTCAGGTGCAGTTTCTCATCAGAGCATGGCCTCCTATGTGAGTGGTTGAGTAAACAACAGATTTCAATAACACGTCCGTGACAATCACATCTCGGTGGGTCTGCTAGGCCACATTCCTGCCAACACCCCCACCCTGGGATGCCCAATACATTTACAAAGACAGTTCCGAGACTGTGTGGCTCAAATCGCAACTCGGCCCTTGGATGCTTGTGCAGTGTGATACAGATGCAAGAAGGTGGAAGAGAAAAACCCATTTGTTTTGAAAAAATAGGATTTTAATTACCTACCGGTAAATCCTTTTCTCGTAGTCCGTAGAGGATGCTGAGGACCACATTAGTACCATGGGGTATAGATGGGTCCCTTAAGAGCCATGGGCACTTTAAGAGTTTAACAGTGTGGGCTGCACCTCCCACTAAGCCCCTCCTACCAGACTAGGTCTAGAAACTATGCCCGAGGTGACGGACATACTTCGAGAGAAGGAAATACACAGATAGTGGTGAGATTCACACCAGCTCACACAGAACAAGGCAAACCAAGCAAACCAGCTTGAACAATTCAGCAACAGCTGAACAACAGTACTTAACCAAGTAACAATGCAGTACTGAACCAAGTAACAACAGCAGGAAAATGAAGCGCTGGGCGGGCGCCCAGCATCCTCAACGGACTACGAGAAAAGGATTTACCAGTAGGTAATTAAAATCCTATTTTCTCTTACGTCCTAGAGGATGCTGGGGTCCACATTAGTACCAAAGCTCCCAGTATAGGAGGGAGATCGTGGCGGCTCCTGCAGAGCTGATTGACCAAACTTAAGTTCCTCAGAGGCCAAAATATCGAACCTGTAGAAATTAGCAAACGTGTTCGACCCTGACCAAGTAGCCGCTCGGTAAAGCTGTAAAGCCGAGACACCCCGGGCAGCCGCCCAGGAAGAACCCACCTTACGAGTAGAGTGGGCCTTAACAGATTATGGACACGGCAATCCTGCAGTAGAATAAGCATGCTAGATAGTGAACCTGATCCAGCGAGAAATCGTCTGCTTAGAAGCAGGACACCCAATTTTGTTGGGATCATAAAGGACAAACAGAGAGTCCGACTTTCTGCGACGAGAAGTTCTCTTCACATAAATCTTCAAAGCCCTCACAACATCCAAGGACTTTGGAGGTAATTGAGGAATCAGTAGCCACTGGCACCACAATAGGTTGGTTGATATGAAAAGCTGACACAACCTTCGGAAGAAACTCCTGACGCGTCCTGAGCTCAGCTCTATCTTCATGAAAAAATAAGTAGGGGCTCTTGCATGACAATGCCCCCAGTTCTGACACACGTCTAGCGGATGCTAATGCCAACAGTGTGACCGCCTTCCAAGTAAGAAACTTGACCTCAACCTCCTGTAAAGGCTCAAACCAATCCGATTGCAGGAACTGCAACACCACGTAAAGATCCCAAGGTGCCGTAGGAGGCACAAAGGGAGGTTGGATGTGCAGAACCCCTTTCAAGAAAGTCTGAACCTCAGGGAGAAAAGCCAATTGTTTCTGGGGGGAAAAATGGACAAGGACAAAATCTGGACTTTAATGGAGCCCAAACGCAGGCCCACATCCACATCCGCTTGCAGGAAGAGGAGAAACCGCCCAAGTTGAAACTCCACTGTAGGAAACTTCTTGGACTCACACAAAGACACATACTTTTTCCAAATTCGATGGTAATGTTTAGACGTTACTCCTTTCCTAGCCTGTATCAGGGTAGGAATAACCTTATTCGGAATGCCTTTCCTAGCTAAAATCTGGCGTTCAACCTCCATGCCGTCAAATGTAGCTGTGGTAAGTCTTGATAAGCGAACGGCCCCTGTTGCAGAAGGTGCTCTCGAAGAGGAAGAGGCCTCGGATCTTCCAGCAGTAACTCCAGAAGATCCGCGTACCAAGCCCTTCTTGGCCAGTCTGGAGCAATGAGGATTTCCTGATCTCTTGATCTTTTTATAAGTTTGAGAATCCTTGAGATGAGTGGAAGTGGAGGGAACACATACACTGACTTGAACACCCACGGAGTCACCAGTGTATCCACCGCAACTGCCTGTGGGTCTCTCAACCTGGAACAGTACCTGCAAAGCTTCTTGTTCAGGCGGGATGCCATCATGTCTATGTGAGGTACACCCCAAAGACTTGTCACCTCTGCGAACACCTCCGGATGGAGGCCCTACTACCCTGGATGGAGATCGTGTCTGCTGAGGAAGTCCGCTTCCCAGTTGTCCACTCCCGGAATGAAGATTGCTAACAGCGCCGTCGCATGTTTTTCTGCCCAGAGGAGGATCTTTGTCACCTCTGCCAATGCAGCTCTGCTCTTCGTTCCACCTTGTCTGTTTATGTAAGCCACCGTCGTTACATTGTCTGACTGCACCTGAATGGCCTGATCTTGCAGCAGGCGAATGCACTGACGAACCGATACCCGGGCAGGCTTCAAGACATCCCGGACCATTGATTCACCAACGCCTTTTCCACCGGTAGAAACACCCTCTGCACTTCCGTGTCGAGGATCATCCCCAGGAAACACAATCTCCTTGTCGGCTCCAAATGTGACTTTGGAAGATTCAGGATCCATCCATGATCCCTGAGTAGTCGAGTTGTGAGAGCAATGTTCTGCAACAACTTTTCCCTGGAAGATGCTTTTATCAGCAGATCATCCAGATATGGAATTATGTAGCATCATCTCTGCCATTACCTTGGTGAACACCCTCGGTGCCGTGGATAGGCCAAATGGCAGTGCCTGGAACCGATAGTGACAGTCCACAGCGCAAATCTGAGACAAGCCTGGTGAGGCAGTCAAATCGGAATGTGGGGGTACACATCTTTGATATCCAGGCATACCAGAAATTCTCCCTCCTCCAGACCTGAGATCACCACTCTCAGAGACTCCAACTTGAACTTGAATTCCCTCAAAATAAGATTTTACTTACCGATAAATCTATTTCTCGTAGTCCGTAGAGGATGCTGGGACTCCGTAAGGACCATGGGGAATAGACGGGCTCCGCAGGAGATAGGGCACTTTAAGAAAGCTTTGTATTCTAGGTGTGCACTGGCTCCTCCCTCAATGCCCCTCCTCCAGACCTCAGTTAGGGAAACTGTGCCCAGAGGAGATGGACAGTACGAGGAAGGATTTTTGTAAATCTAAGGGCGAGATTCATACCAGCCACACCAATCACACCGTATAAATTAAGATAAACTTACCCAGTTAACAGTATGAACAACAACATAGCCACGGTATCACCGAAAACTATAACATAACCCTTATGTAAGCAATAACTATATACAAGTCATGCAGAAGAAGTCCGCACTTGGGACTAGATTTACCGGTGAGTAAAATCTTATTTTCACTAACGTCCTTGAGGATGCTGGGACTCCGTAAGGACCATGGGGATTATACAAAAGCTCCCAAATGGGCAGGAGAGTGCGGATGACTCTGCAGCACCGATTGAGCAAACAGGAGGTCCTCCTCAGCCAGGGTATCAAACTTATAGAACTTTGCAAAGGTGTTTGTCCCCGACCAAGTAGCTGCTCGGCACAACTGTAATGCCGAGACCCCTCCAAACACACAGCGTCTCATGCCATTTTTCCAGAGTACATAATGGTGATCCATCTACTTTAACAATAACAGGTATAGAACAAATTTTAAGTACAAAAAGAGGAGGAGATAGATTTCGTAAATTATGTATAGGAGAATCATCATGGATCTTTAAGTTGGACACTTTATATCCTAAAGGTCTAAATGAAGCCTTAGATTATACATGCTTAGTGTAGTTCCACTATAAATATATAGGTGTGTAATACATACACTTATATATATGTGGATTCTAAATGTAGCTATATTCTGCACATATTAAATAAAGCTATGGACCAATACTTGCATTTTTGCTTCTAGTTTTTTATATCCAATATCTAAGTATTTATACGTGTAGGTGTATATATATCTTCATTTTTAGAAGTATTTATAGGACAATTTTATATAATTTCTATGACAAATACTCTATAGAAATAATAAAACAAACTCATTTAATGGGTACATCCAATATATAAAGAATTGTCTAGATATCTTTTTAATACATAGTAAAATATCTGTAAGTCAATCGTATTGGGCAGAATTAGGTGTAAGATATTATGTGAATCTTTATGTAAAATTTTGGAGATAGAACTTTATTATTTTTATTAATATGTAATTGTGGTGGAATATAGAGGGTTAAGGTCCCACCACCCTCTGTCTTCTGCTTTGTTCTTTTATTCAGAAGTTTTCTAATTAATGTCTAATTAACAAAATTATATAATTTAGTGTGCTATTTGACTACTAAAGAATATAACTTCATTGACTCAATGTTCTTTTTAATTATTATATATTTTATGTAAATGTTATAGACCGGAAAAGTGTTTATTTCAAGTTATTTAAACATGAATAGTATTAAATGTTTTTTATTGTTTCAAATTGACACACTGGATTCTATTCAATCAATTAGTTGGGTATAAATAACAGCTCCCAACAGAAGGGTATTCGTCTTGAGGAAGTCTCCGGTTGCTAGGAGACGAAACGCGTTGACGCCCCTTTCTCCTATTCAAAGTTCTCCTGAAGGAATACTATACAGCACGGACTTGGTCTCTAGCATATTAGTGCCGTACTCCGCTGATATTCAAACTACAGCCGTCAAATCATACTCAGCTTGCTCTACACAGTGCGGTAAGATTGCTGCAAGTATTTAACATCACTGTCTCTGGGAAACATCTCCGTGAACGAGACGGTCACGGTCCTCCGCCGTGAGGATAGGTGAGACAGTGCCGGCTGGCCGCAGCTACACCGCCAGTCATACGGATTACGTCCTCCGCTGTGAGGATCCTCATTTAAACACCTTGCATGTGACTGACGGCTTTCCATATTAGCAATCCTAATAACATCAATGGGACTGCTCCACACTCATTGAAAAGTGGCAACATTACATCATATTCACCACGTGCAATTATACAGGACCCTGCATTAATTCTCAGGAACCAGCACGGTGGTAACTATTACGGCCCATTTACTACAACTAATATTTTGCGGACCAACATTATTTAAAGACGCACTGGGACGCCAGTGTTTGTCCATTATTTAATTAATTCCAGTGAGAGCTTTGTTCTTATTAATATTTACTTATTGCATACTGCTTTTTTTACTCTATCTCTGAGACAGGTATAATATCATTAATCAGTGTGGTTGTAAGAAGTTGCAACAATTGTCTCTTTTTTTCTTTCTTTTTTTCATTTTCCTTTTTTAAATTGTTTCTATGTATCTATTGTTTTTTAACTGTGTATACATTTTGTGATAAAAGTATCTGCTTTTTAAATTGAACTGCATTGAGTCAATTATTCACCCTGCTAGACTGCACCTAATCAATTAATTAATTGATTAATTAAATACAAGATATCAGAGCGCAGAGCATCCTTTTGTTTGTTAGCCGCCCAAGAAGAGCCCACTTTCCTAGTGGAGTGGGCCTTAACCGATTTCGGTAACGGCAATCCTGACGTAGAATGCGCCTGCTGAATCGTGTTACAGATCCAGCGAGCAATAGTCTGCTTTGAAGCAGGGGCGTCAACCTTGTTGGCCGCATACAGAACAAACAAAGCTTCAGTCTTCCTGATCCGAGCCGTTCTGGTCACATAAATCTTCAAAGCCCTGACTACATCCAGGGACTCGGAATCCTCCAAGTCCCTTGTAGCCACAGGCACGACAATAGGTTGGTTCACATGAAAAGATGAGACCACTTTTGGCAGAAAGTGAGGACGAGTCCTCAACTCTGCCCTATCCACGTGAAAAACCAAGTATGGGCTTTTATGCGATAAAGCCGGCAATTCTGAAACACGTCTCGCCGAAGCGAACGCCAACAACATGACCACTTTCCACGTGAGGTATTTCAACTCCACAGTTTTAAGTGGTTCAAACCAAGGTGACTTGAGGAAACGTAACACCACGTTAAGATCCCAAGGCGCCACCGGAGGCACAAAGGGAGGCTGAATATGCAGCACCCCCTTCACAAAAGTCTGTACCTCAGGAAGAGAGGCTAATTCTCTTTGAAAGAAAATGGATAAGGCCGAAATCTGGACCTTTATGGACCCTAATTTTAGGCCCAAGGTCACTCCTGTTTGAAGGAAGTGAAGTAGACGGCCCAAATGGAACTCCTCCGTAGGAGCAGCTCTGCCCTCACACCAAGAAACATATTTCCGCCATATATGGTGATAATGTTTTAACGTCACGTCTTTCCTAGCCTTGATCAGGGTAGGAATGACTTCCTCCGGAATTCCTTTTTCTTCTAGTATCCGGCGTTCAACCGCCATGCCGTCAAACGCAGCCGCGGTAAGTCTTGGAACAGACAGGGCCCCTGCTGCAGCAGGTCCTGCCTTAGAGGAAGAGGCCACGGATCTTCTGTGAGCAACTCTTGCAGTTCCGGATACCAAGTCCTCCGTGGCCAATCTGGAACAATGAGGATTGTTCTGACCCTGCTTATTCTTACAATTCTCAACACCTTGGGTATGAGAGGAAGAGGAGGAAACACATAGACCGATCTGAACACCCAAGGTGTCACCAGAACGTCTACCGCTACCGCCTGAGGGTCCCTTGACCTGGCGCAATACCGCTTTAGCTTTTTGTTGAGACGGGACGCCATCATGTCTATTTGAGGCAGGCCCCACCGATCCGCGATCTGTGCAAAGACTTCTTGATGAAGTCCCCACTCCCCCGGATGCAGGTCGTGCCTGCTGAGGAAGTCCGCCTCCCAGTTGTCCACCCCCGGGATGAACACCGCTGACAGCGCGCTTACATGGCCTTCCGCCCAGCGTAGAATTCTGGTTGCTTCTGCCATGGCCACTCTGCTCCTTGTTCCGCCTTGGCGGTTTATATGAGCCACTGCCGTGACATTGTCTGACTGAATCAGAACCGGTCTTCTCCGAAGTAAGTTCTCCGCTTGACGCAGGGCGTTGTATATGGCCCTCAACTCCAGGACGTTGATGTGGAGACAAGTCTCCAGGCTTGACCAGAGACCTTGGAAATTTCTTCCCAGTGCCACTGCTCCCCAGCCTCGGAGGCTTGCGTCCGTGGTCACCAGGACCCAGTCCTGAATGCCGAACCTGCGACCCTCTAGAAGGTGAGCACTGTTCAGCCACCACAGGAGAGATACCCTGGTCCTGGGAGACAGGGTGATCCTTTGATGCATTTGTAAATGGGACCCGGACCACTTGCCCAAGAGGTCCCATTGAAAAGTCCTCGCATGGAATCTGCCGAAAGGGATGGCCTCGTATGAAGCCACCATCTTCCCCAGGACCCGCGTGCACTGATGCACTGAAACCTTCTTTGGTTTCAATAGGTTCCTCACCATGGTCATGAGTTCCTGAACCTTTTCGATTGGAAGAAAAACCTTTTTCTGGTCTGTGTCTAGGATCAGGCCCAGAAAGGTCAGACGCGTTGCAGGAACTAGCTGGGATTTCGGTATATTGAGAATCCAGCCGTGTAGCTGCAACGTCTTCATGGACAGAGACACGCTGTCCAGCAACTTCTCCCGAGATCTCGCCTTTATTAGGAGATCGTCCAAGTATGGGATAATTGTGACCCCCTGCCTGCACAGGAGCACCATCATTTCCGCCATTACCTTGGTGAAAACCCTCGGGGCCGTGGAAAGCCCAAACGGCAACGTCTGAAATTGGTAGTGACAGTCCTGCACTGCAAATCTCAGGAACGACTGATGGGGGGGGGGGGGGGGGGAATATTGGAACATGAAGGTATGCATCCTGTATGTCCAGGGACACCATCCAATCCCCCCCCTCCAGGCTGGCGATGACCGCCCGGAGTGATTCCATTTTGAACTTGAACCTTTTCAAGTACAAGTTCAGAGATTTCAAGTTTAAAATGGGCCTGACCGAACCGTCCGGTTTCGGGACCACAAACAGGGTTGAATAATATCCATCTCCCTGCTGGAGATGAGGAACTGTGACAATCACCTGTTGAACACACAATTTTTGGATTGCTGTCAACACTGACTCCCTCTCTGACGGGGAAGTCGGCAGAGCCGATTTGAAAAACCGGCGAGGAGGCAAGTCTTCGAATTCTAGCCTGTATCCCTGAGCAACAATCTCTACTGCCCAGGGATCCACCTGCAATTGAACCCAGACGTGGCTGAAAAACCGAAGACGAGCCCCCACCAGATCTGCCTCCCCCCGGGAAGCCCCAGCGTCATGCGGTGGACTTTGCAGATGCAGGGGAGGACTTCTGCTCTTGGGAACTAGCTGTGTGCAGCTTCTTTCCCCTGCCTTTTCCTCCGGTAACAAAGGACGATCCCCGCACCTTCCTGTTTTTATTGAAACAAAAGGACTGCATTTGATAATGAGGTGCCTTCTTAGTATGCTGCGGGGGGACATAAGGTAAGAAATTCGACTTACCAGCCGTAGCCGTAGAGACAAGGTCCGAGGGGCCGTCTCCAAACAACTCCTCCCCCTTGTACGGCAAGGACTCCATGTGCCGCTTAGAATCGGCATCTCCCGTCCACTGCCGGGTCCACAGGAGTAGCCTAGCAGAAATAGACATAGCATTTATTCTGGAGCTTAATAAACAAATGTCTCTCTGAGCAGCTCTCATATACAAGGCAGCATCTCTGATATGCTCTATGGTCATTTGAATGGCATCCCTATCTAAGGTGTCAATCTCCGCAGATAAGGAATCTGCCCATGCCACAACCGCACTACAAACCCAGGCCGACGCCATAGCCGGTCTAGCAATAGTACCGGAGTGAGTGTAATCAGGATTTTGGTACTTACCGATAAATCCCTTTCTCCGATTCCACAGGGGCCACTGGAGCGTAGTTACAATGGGGAAATAGTAGGCAGTAATTGGGAGCTGGCACTTTAAAATTCTCACACTGTGGCTAGCTCCTCCCCTACTATCTCCCCTCCAAGCCAGTCTACGTAAAACTGTGCCCGAGGAGAGCTGGAATAAACAAACCGTAAGGTAGAGGAGGTTAATGAAGCCCTGTAAACCAGGATAACACAAACCAAACCTGGAACAGAACCTAACAAACAACCGGCTAGCCCGAACTCAACAAGCAGTCATATGGTGATCTGCAAACTGTTAAGCAAAAAACAAGGAGGAACAGCGCTGGGCGGGCGTCCAGTGGCCCCTGTGGAATCGGAGAAAGGGATTTATCGGTAAGTACCAAAATCCTGATTTCTCCTTCATCCACTAGGGGCCACTGGAGCGTAGTTACAATGGGGACGTCCCAGAGCTCCCAAAACGGGTGGGAGAGCGCTGAGAGTCCTGTAAAACCGCTCGGCCAAACTGTGATGCAGAGGCCGCAAAAGCGTCAAACTTGTAGAATTTGACAAAACAAATGTCGGTCCGACCAAGTAGCCGCCCGACAAAGTATTCATGGAGACCCCACGGGCAGCTGCCCACGAATGTCCCACAACGCGCGTAAAGTGCGCTGAAATGGAAAACGGAGGCTCCCGAGCAACCACCAAGAAGACTGTCTGATGGTCAGATGTATCCAACAGCCCAGCATATGCTGGGACCTCGGCTATTTAGTACGGGAGCATCGTACAGAACAAAGAAGAAAAACCCTTCGTCGAATAGCCTAAGACCTCTGTAGAGAGAGTCGGCGAGCCCTGACAACAGTCAAAGAGGACTGAAAAACACTAGTGTCAGATTTATATGAAAAACGGACATCCCCTTTGGAAGAAACTACCGCTGAGGCCGAAGCTCAGCCGGGTGAGTTGCCAATAGAGTACTCCCTGAAAGAGAGCCCGAACTTACGGCCGCCAGGCTAATCTCTTTTGGAAGAAAACCGAAAAAGGCAGAAACCTAAAACTCAGGTCAATGTGGTTTGAAGCGCAGCGGAGCAAAACCTCCCAGAGGAACCAAAGATGACGGCTGAATGGTAACTGAAAGAAGGGGAAAACCCCTTTTATCCGTATTATGTCCCATACCGTTTTCCAAAAGTGGCAAAAGCGAGAAGAGGTAACAGACTTCTGAAATCGGGGCCCAGTAGGCCTAACCGAACTAGGGAACTCCTCCCTTCTGAGGTCTCGTGAACAGTTACACGGTTAAATGAAACCAGTGTAAGATTGAACAAAGCAAAGGACCCTGTTGAAGTAGACAGTCCAGGCGAGGTAGGAGCCAAGGCTCCTCTACTGACAACAGGTGTAGCCGTATCTTCAAGTTATGGGTGGCCCAACCAGAGCCACCGAGAGGACTAGCACGCATATTCCCCTCCTGTGTTACCGAAAGTGAGGTAGAAATAGAAAAGGAGGCAGGATAGAATAACCAGAAACTCCCAGGAGCCCTGAGGGCATCCTCGGCTACTGCCGCCAGAGCTCACGTCCAAGAGTAGTAAAGGGTTAAAGAGTCAGTCAGAACGTCCTGAGGTCGATCCAACATCGGACCAGCTGACAAACTCCAGGGAATGTTCCCTCACCCGGGAGTCTGACCTGGTGGCTTGACCTGGAAAGAAGATTGTTGTCCCCCGCTCAGAGGGGAATGTAGGCGACCAATCATTGCGTCGCAACTTGACTGAAGAAATAGAGTACCTGGTGCCGAGGAAGGAAAAATCCTCTGACGGACCGTGTTGAGAAAACATCTACGAGGAGCATAAATTGGATCTGTGTCGAACCAGAAGCTCCTGGATCCTCCGGATATTCAGAAGCCACCTAATGTACAGAGTGGGATAGTAGCAGTAGATTGTCCCATTAGGGAACCAACGTCACCTCCTGCCCTTGAAAAAGAGTTATTCTGTGATCTTCCTGAACCCTGTGGGAGCGGAAGAGAGACCGAAAGTAAAGGACTGACAGTGAAAATGAGAATCCTGTAATGCGAATCTGAGAAAAGCCCGATGAGGAAACCCAGCGGAAATCAGTAAACCGGCATCCCTGAAGACAAGGGACACGTAAAACACCCTTTCTTGTTCAAACTAGCAATCACAGACTGAAAGGATTCTAAGGCCAGAATAGGCCTGGCCAAGCCCACTGGCTTCGGAACGTGAAAAGAAAACAAAGGCCTGAGAACTGTCCCGATTCAAATGATATGTGAAAAACAGGGATCAACACCCTTTGTGGTTAGGAGCATATGGAGCGCCGCCTGCAGTATGACTCTCTTGTCATCGTAAATCGGCTGACCCATGGCGAGGGACTCCTGAGACGGTTGTACTCCAAAATCTAGTCTGTAACCGCCCAAGCCTTCTCCCCCCGACATGCGCCTATCCTAGGACCCTCCAGGTGGTAGGAAGGCCTGACCTGTAGTGGGTGTATAGGATGACCTAAAATCAGACTGGACCGAGGATGCTGAACCTCTGCTTCAGCCTTTTACCCTGAGATCCCCTGGCGACGGAGATAACGCCCGTGTGGAGTCGAAAGCTTGAAAGGGCACGGAAAAATCTAAAGGAAAGACCGGTAAAGGTCTGTCTTGGAGCTGGGGCAGTAGTAGGATAAAGCAAAGTGGACTTACCTCCAATGGCTCAAGAAATCCTGCAGAAAGTTCCTTCCCCTGAACCCTCTGCCCCGTAGGATTTCATGTTCACCTGTCACTGTCGCAGCCCCAGAGGTCGTCGGGTTAAGACAGCCCAAGCGAAAATGCAGGTTCCGAGTCTGCAGACGTGGAGACCTCCAAAGAACATAAAGCAGAATCGTAATTCTGACCTGTACCAAAGTATCAAATGATCCTGATGCGAAACATACTGTAACCTAGAGGACAATTGTTCCACAACCTACCTGCTCCGGACAAGGTAGAACCCAGCTGCCGCATATGTGTCTTCGATGGATCCCTGAGCAAGGTTGCCTCAGGAAAACGGCAGCTTGTTGGACCGGCGATACATCGAGGGGTATACCCTGGAGAGGTCCTGATACCATTTCCTGCCGTCTGCGGGGAAAGGATAGGAAAACAAACATTGTTTGATACCTGAAGTGTATTCGGGTGTCTGCCGGCCGCCCACCGGAGCCTGCCCAGCTCATCCGAAACTGGACCAGTCGCTGTCATTTCGTCATCGGCGTCGAACCCTGATGGACTTGACGTGTCCGCCTCCTTTACCTGCAGTATCAGACGAACTGCTGTGTAATGCACCTGGATATTCTGAGACACTGGTTCAGACTCCACAGAAAACGGACCTCATCAGTATCCTGGCCATCTCTCTCCTCCTCCCAGAGAGGCGTTTCCACTGCCGAGTTGTGTAACATGGAAGGTTAGCAAGGTTCTTTTAGAAACCTAGAAAGGTGAAATGACGTACAAGGTCTCTGGTTAACAGTGACATTACCTGCATAATCTGAGCTGTTTAAACAGGAGCGTCCTGCAGGTGCGTGGAGGGCTAAGCAGATGGCTCCACCGCATACTTCACACCTAAGAGGGAATTCTTTGACTATCCCAGGTGAGACAAACGAAAGGAGAAAAGGTGGGTTAAATAAACACAGCCCTATGTAAGGTCTGCACTATAATGTGTAGTGACCGACACGATTCAAATAAACTTTCTGGAGCAGTGGAGACCTGAACCAGTAGGTCTGCGCTGTGGGACAGGAGTCTTAGCCACTAGACTATAGGAGCTCCCCTTAAAGTAGTTTTTTTTTTTTTTTTATGGATTCAAACCCTGGTCCCTTCAGATACCAGCTACAGCGACTGTTTGTCTGATGCCACACACATTCCCCAAATTACTACCAGTATTATTATTATTAAGTGAAACAAAGGAATAATAAAGGGAAGGTAACACCCGCCCTGTATGTAGAGTACTGCTAAATTAGGAAGACGCAATACATGTTTCTCGGAGGCTCTGCTGGTTTCCCAAAATGGCATCCAGTCTGCGAGAAAAGCCGGGGGGAAAAGTTATGTGGCAAAGCGGAGCTAATGTGAAACCAGGTCTGTCTTATAATAAAAACATTGCCACTATATATGTGTAACAGTATACATATATATATATATATATACACATATATATACACACACACACCCATACATAACCCCATACATATATATATACCCACATATTTTTATATATATATATATATATATATATATATATATATATATACATAATTAAGCTAATTGGGTAGAGGGTGATATGTGAACCTGGGTTCCTATGCATAATATGCTCCACTATTATGGCCTCCAAGCTATAAAAGCTCTTTATAATGACATTAATGAGCCCCTGATATAGAGCAGGCTCTAATCCATGTGTGTTTGTGTGCTGGGGAGCGGGGAGCCCGCTGAGCAAAGCGGGATTATCCCAGTACAAACATTAAATGAAGCAGTAAGCTCCCTGACTCTCCCTCCAGCAATGCGTGAAGTGGCCGTGGAGCAGGGAGCCCGCTGTGCAGAGTGGAATTAGGTCGGCCCCCAAAACTTAAACTAACCCGCTTCAGTTCCACGAAGCGGTGAGCGCCCTGTATCCCCGTCCGCGCTGAGCCCGCTGTACAGCGCGGGATCTGTAGTTACCCGGAGCGGTGAGCGCCCTGTATCCCCGTCCGGCAATGCGTGCGGGGAGCAGGGAGCCCGCTGTACAGAGCGGGAATGCAGTGGCTGGGGAGCGGGGCGCTGAGCCCGCTGCACAGCGCGGGATGTAGTTTACCCGGAGCGGTGAGCGTGCAGCGGCCGGGGCGCGGGGAGCGCTCGCTGTACCGAGCAGGAGTTAGCTCCGCCCCCCGCTCTGGCGCAAAATTTAAACGAACCCGTCGGTGAGTGGCCTGCATCCCCCGCCGGCAATGTGTGTCGCGGGCGGGGAGCAGGGAGCGCTGAGCCGCAGTACAGAGCGGGCGCTGTGCATAGCGCACTGAAGCTCCGCCCCCCCCTTAAAGGCGCCAAATTTGAACCAGAAAAGGCACCTCTGTGTTATAATCTGACCCACTCCAGACACATGAGACATACAGTGGGCACACTGGAGGAATAAACATATTACTTAGAGCACATTGCACCAGTAAATGTGTAATGTAATATATAAATCATACATCAATGTGAAGGGGGGGTGTTTACTCACCACTGCTTGCAGATGATGGAGTGGCCCCGACACGCGCCACACGCAGCGGTGTCCGGCCTCTGTCGACGGAGTGGCCCCAACACGCGCCGCACGCAGCGGTGTCCGGCCACTGTTACTTACCGCTGCCGTGCTGACGGAATCTTCTGCTGGTGGAGCGGCCCCGACACGCGCCGCACGCAGCGGTGTCCGGCCAGCTCAGGAGAGCGCAGTGTCTCCCTCAGCCGAGGCCCATCCCGAGCCGCACGCAGCTGCGATGGGACCCCGCCGGCAGCTCCCGCGGTGCAGACTGGCAGTGGCAGAACTGCCAGTCTGTGAGTGTGTGAAAGAAAAATAAAATAATAAAGAAAAAAGAAAAAATTCTTCAGCTAAACCCAAGTGAACCAGCTCCCTTGGGCACTAAACTAAGACTGGCTTGGAGGGGAGATAGTAGGGGAGGAGCTAGCCACAGTGTGAGAATTTTAAAGTGCAAGCTCCCAATTACTGCCTACTATTTCCCCATTGTAACTACGCTCCAGTGGCCCCTAGTGGATGAAGGAGAAAATGTGCTTCAAGGTAATTTCCTGCCTGCGATCAGCCGGTTCCTTGAGGGAAGCCGTATCCTGAAAAGGCAGTGCCACCTTTTTGGACAAGCGTGTCAGCGCCTTGTCCACCCTTGGTGAAGATTCCCAGCGTATCCTATCAGTTTGTGGAAAAGGATACGCCATAAGAATCCTTTTAGGAACTTGTGGTCTCCTATCTGGAGAGTCCCAAGCCTTTTCGCACAATTCACTTAATTCAAATGATGATGGAAAAGTGACTTCAGGCTTTTTCTCTTTATACATGTGTACCCTCGTGTCAGGGAAAGGGGGTTCCTCAGTAATATGCAAAACCTCTTTAATGGCCATAATCATGTACCGAATACCTTTTGCCACCTTCGGCTGTAATTTTGCATCTTCATAGTCGACACTAGAGTCAGAATCTGTGTCGGTATCTGTGTCATCGATCTGGGATATGGAGCGCTTCTGAGACCCCGACTGGCCTGGCGCCACAGGGACAGGCATGGACTGGGTACCTGACTGATCCCTAGCTTCTGCCTTGTCTACCCTTTTATGCAATAGATTGACATTTGCATTCAAGACATTCAGCATATCCACCCATTCCGGTGTCGGTGTTGCAGACGGCGACCTGACATTCAAACACTCCCCCTCCACAGTAAGCGAGCCTTCCTCGTCAAACATGTCGACACACGCGTACCGACACACTACACACACACACACACACACACACACACACACACACACACGGAACCCCTTTCTGAAGACAGTATCCCTGTCATGGCCCTTTGGAGAGACAGAGAGAGAGTATGCCAGCACACACCCCAGCGCAATAACTCTGGAGACCAACACAAAATGTTTTTCCCCAGCAGCGCTGTGTAATATGTAAACCGCCAATTATGTGCCAATCCTCTTCTCTTTTAAGCACCCTTTCACCGTGTGTAAGCAGGGGAGAGTCCGGGGAGCTTCCTCTCAGCAGTGCTGTGGAGAGAAAATGGCGCTGGTGAGTGCTGAGGGAGAAGCCCCGCCCCCTCGGCGGCGGGCTTCTGTCCCGCTCAAACTTAGTAAAATATGGCGGGGGCTCTTTTATATACATGTACAGAGCCCACCTGTACATGTATATAGTCTTTTTGCCATGCAGAGGTTTATATTGCTGCCCAGGGCGCCCCACCCTGCGCCCTGCACCCTTATAGTGACCGGAGTGTGTGAGGTGTATGGGAGCAATGACGCACAGCAGCAGTGCTGTGCGTTACCTCAGTGAAGCTGAAGGCTTCTGCCGCCTGAGACGTCTTCTGACTTCTGTACTTCTGACTCTGTGAGGAGAACGGCGGCGCGACTCCGGGGGTGGACGCCCAGTAAGAACCTGCGTTCACCCCCTCTGGAGCTAATGGTGTCCAGTAGCCGAGGAAGCAGAGCCTATCTTTGACAAGAAGGTCTGCTCCTCTCTTCTCAGTCCCTCGATGCAGGGAGCCTGTTGCCAGCAGTGCTCCCTGTGAAAAAGTAGTAAAAAGTAGAAAGAAAAATCCAAACAAAAATGCTTTCAGGCAGAGAACTCTGGAGAGCTCTCTGCAGTGCACCCATCTTGCTCTGGGCACAGAGTTCTGGAGGAGGGGCATAGAGGGAGGAGCCAGTGCACACCCAGAATCCAAAGCTTTCTTAAAGTGCCCTATCTCCTGCGGAGCCCGTCTATTCCCCATGGACCTTACGGAGTCCCAGCATCCTCAAGGACGTTAGAGAAATAGGGGTTTAAAGATTTCAGGTTCAATATCGGTCTGACCGAACCATCCGGTTTCAGTACCACAAAGAGGTTTGAGTAGTAACCCTTGGTTTCCAGATGAGGTGGAACTGGAACAATAACATTTGCCTTTTCCAATTTGTGAATGGCTTCTTGTAGGATAGACCTTTCTGTTAGCAAAGCTGGTAAGCCTGATTTAAAAAATCTGTAGGTGGGAGTTCTTGAAACTCCAGTCTGTACCCATGGGACACAATATCTTGTACCCAGGGGTTCAGGCCGGATGACGCCCGGCCCTGACTGAAATTTCTTAGACGTGCTCCCACCTGCCCGATCTCCAGGCTGGGAGGTCCACCATCATGCTGAGGATTTTGAGGAAACAGAACCAGGCTTCTGTTCCTGGGAACCTGTTGGTGCAGGTTTTCTGGATTTTCCCCGACCACATCTGAAGAAAGTGGAAGGGGGCTTTGCAGTCTGAAAGGACTGCATTGTAGACGTAGGAAAATATTTTCTCGTTGGCGGAGTGGCTGAGGAAAGAAAGGTTGACTTACCCGCGGTTGCCGTGGAAATCCACGCATCCAAGCTTCCCCAAACAGAGCCTGACCTGTGAAGGGTAGGTTCTCCACACTCTTCTTGGATTCCGCATCCGCAGACCATTGGCGCAGCCAGAGTCCTTTGAGTGCCGTGACAGCCATGGAAGACGTCTGTGCATTTAGATGACCAAGGTCCTTCATGGCCTCCACCATGAAACCTGCAGAATCCTGTATGTGACGTAAAAACATTTCAATGTCACTTCTATCCATAGAGTCTAAATCCTCTATTAATGTGCCTGACCACTTTACTATGGCTTTAGAAATCCATGCACAAACAATGGTGGGCCTTCGCGCCACGCCTGAAGCAGTGTATATTGACTCGAGCATAGTCTCAATCTTGCGGTCTGCCGGCTCTTTCAAAGCGGTAGACCCAGGGACAGGTAAAACCACCTTCTTAGACAATCTAGATACAGAAGCATCTACTATAGGGGTATTTTCCCACTTTTTCCTATCCTCTTCAGGGAAAGGAAAAGCAACGAGAACCCTCTTTGGGATCTGGAATTTTTTCTCCGGGTTTTCCCAGGATTTTTCAAACAATGCGTTTAATTCCTTAGATGCAGGGAATGTAAGGGAGGCTTTCTTATGGTCTGTAAAGTAAGCCTCCTCGACCTGTTCAGGTACCTTATCTGTAATGTGTAAAACGTCCCTAATGGCCTCAATCATGAGTTGCACCCCCTTAGCAAGGGATGCCTCCCCCCCAGTATATCCCCATCACCGTCTCCCGTATCAGAGTCGGTATCAGTGTCGACCTGCATAATCTGGGCAAGGGCACGCTTTTTTGGGCATATACCAGTGGATTTTGATGAGGTAGTGGGAGCAGAATATGACAAAACATCTACAGATTTTTTTAAAAAAACCTGTGTTTCAGACTCATTATGAGCTATCCTAGATGAAATCTCGGATATCATTCCCTTATTAGAAGACACCCACTGGGGTTCGTATTCAGAAGGCTGAGACAGTATATTGCATTCCTGAGTACAAAAGTCAGACACTGTTTCCCCCAAGTACCTTCAGAGAGACACAGAGTTAAGGAGCCAGCACACACAGCACCCCAGTAGGCAGTTAGATATTAAAAGCCTGGCGCTGACTGAGTAACCTTATTAGAATATACAGTACTATAATGTGAATAAACACTCTTCCCCCCCTTCTATAACCCCCTGGTACCGCACAGGATAGCTTGAGTTATGTGGAGGGTCAGCGCTCCCTGTTAGCATCTCTGATCTGTGATCTGCAGGGGAAAAAATGGCGCTGATGAGTGCTGGATCCGCTCTGAGGAGAAGCTACGCCCCCTGTAATGGCGCATCTTCTCGCACTTCTGGAGATTATACTGGACTGAGGTAATGGTGGCTAGCAGAGTACAGAGTCCCTGACAGCAATAGTGACTAGTGTTTAGGGTATTACGCTGGCCCAGGGCGCCCCTCACAGCGCCGCACACTGTACCTCTGAGCCCTCCGGAGCACAGCCTTATAGCACTGCGCTCCCACCCTTGTGCTGCCATTCTCGCCGGTGACCCACTTATCGGGGCACCGGCGTCCTACTCACCTCCTCGATCTTCTGCCTCTGATAGGGGGTGGCGGCCATGCTGAGGGAGTGAGCGGTCGCCTCGGGGGCTAGCGATCATCACCCTCAGGAGCTCAGTGTCCTGTCAGCGGAGATAGGGGCCATTATCCTCTAGGGTTGGATCCTACTCCCCCCCTAAGTCCCACGAAGCAGGGAGGCTGTTGCCAGCTGCCTCCCTGTACCTAACGCTTTAAAAAAAAAAAAAAGAACTCCTAGGAGCTCCCCTAGGTGTGACAGGCTCCACCGGGCACATTTTCTAAACCGAGTCTGGTAGGAGGGGCATAGAGGGAGGAGCCAGCCGACACTATTAAACTCTTAAAGTGCCCATGGCTCCCAAGGGACCCGTCTATACCCCATGGTACTAATGTGGACCCCAGCATCCTCTAGGACGTAAGAGAAGCACTGTTTCACTGCGCCCAACATCGGCAATGTATGTGACTCAGAATCGGCCCAAAGGAGTCTCTGCCCAGGTGAAAAGTATGCCATTTTATAAGACTGACATCTACTAGCAGGTATTGTTTTCATTGTCACTTCACTGCACTTACAATAGCCACACGCCTTAAGATTATCTGACCAACCAACTAGTTGGAACAAAAATCTGGTAATGTATAGGAGCAAATCACAATCGACCATTTGCTCCTAAACACTGGAAAATGAGCAAAAAAGGTAATTTAAAGTTTGATTTAATCCACTGATTGTCACTTGCTCCCATACATTACTAATTAGTTGGATGGTTGTACAGATAATCTTAAGGTGTATAGGCAAGCTCAGAAGAAGATTGGTTGCATATGAGGAAAGTGTGAAACACAATTGTTAACCCCAGAAATGCCCATCTCAAGATCAAATTCAGGTTTAAATCTAGATTAGGTGAGGGAGGTGAAACAAGTGCCATTTAAAACTAATGAATTTAAGGGGTTTATAATATCTTCCTGTGTCTTAAAAATGGAGTGCATGTAAAAGTGTGGGGCAGCAACATAGGATATTGATTTGTGTGGTACCCAAAAGATCCCGGAACTGTAAAAGCCCCAGCTGAACCCATTCAGTAGCATCCAGTGCTTTTATCCACATGCGGTGGCATTTAAATGCTATGCTTCTCTACAGATATAAGTTATTAAATTTACCATTTGTTACTTCATGTATGTTCGTCGAGCGAGTTTGAGGACTCTCTATATGTTGATGCAGAAATATTTCTCCATCCTCATGTGATGTTCTTGCATAATGTCCTGTGGCTATAGCATCAGCACCTAGTACAATAGAGAGAATATTACTAAAACAAGAAGTTTCAGATCTGACTCTTTATATCACACTACCATTTTTATGTCAAATAAAAAAAAATAGTATACATGCAAGTAATACAAAGAAAATAATAAAAATGATCTTAACGACCCATCCACTGCGCGCACACACGCACACACTATAAGCATCTTTACTTTTGTCTCCACAGATGGAGGACCAATCGCCCTCAGTGGGTGTGATTCTGAGATGCATTCACGTAGTTGAGTGATTCTTTGCAAATGCGCATGTGTGCAAAGCTCTCAAAACCCCCACACAGAGTGTATGTACAAAAGGTGCTGTTGCAATAGATTCAGGCGGTATGAGAAAGGTAGCAGAAACATGATGGGCATTCCTGGCCTGACTAGGAGGCTACTAGTGCATGCAAAAATGATCCGGTCAGTGGGCATATTGTGGGATTGTGGCAGGCATGTCAGTGCAAGCAGCTGCATTCCAAGAAGCACAGCCACAGGAATAGATGGAGAAACTGCACCTCACACAGGGATGGTGCAAGTTTTGATGGTGTGACTGATGTTAGCGTCTAAGGGCGTTCCAATCAGTATTACAGTGTGCACAAATGCTAAACGTGGGTGTCTCAGTCCTTCCACATCAGTCACATGGATGTACACAAGCGAAGGAGTGTGTAGGCCATTTGTATAAACTTGCAGATGGGTGACCACCAACAGACTCTGCTGCGTGCGACTCAATCAGATCCAATGGCTGCTGGAGAGATATACAATGCGGTCCCGGCCCTACTCACAGACACAGCCAGCACTGAGTCCATTCAGGAACTGGAGCCAATGACGCCAAGAACCAATGCCCTCTTCTTCACATTCATCTATTCATGCCACGCGTGGCCACACCACTCGTCACACGCAGGGCCAAACCACAATGAAGACAATGGAGAGAGACAGAGGGAGGCATAAGGTTGTAGAAAACATTCAGAGATCGTGCTAGAGAGACAGCTACAGGATGATACTATATGGCGGCCAGAAAAAACTAGTGACCCCCTAGGATTAGTGTTTTTGTTGCAAATGAATTGGTACAAAGCCACAGATTCAGCTCAAGCGCATTGAGTCCTATTGTGGAAACAGCGCTATATAAATAAAATTATTATTATTACAACAACACGTGACCTGAAGCATGGCACGGCTCACCAGAATAGGATCTTGCTTTTTTCCCTCTTTATACAACAACTGCACGCAATGCCAGCCATAGCAATCCTAGAGACCCAACAGGGCTATTTGGTGCTTTTTGAGGATAGGTGTGTAGGTGGACACATCTATGTGTATACATAGTTAGATAAGCTAGCCTGATGTACGATTCTTTGATTTCTTCATCTTCAGTTGTTTATTTGTTCTATTAATTAATTTCAGAGTACATTGATACATTAACCTGCGGTACACTTCAATATTAAAAAAAAAAAACCCCAACATATTGGGTTGTTCTAAAACAACTGACTGGCAACAAATATATTTCCATGTTCATAATGGGCAAGATACTGAGCCTTACGGTTGACTTCAACTGCCAAGTAGCTCACCGAGCCATTCCCGTGACACCCACCGTAAAGTGCTGAAGTCGGATCTGGCTGAAGTACTCACTACCCCATAACGCGAATCGGGCTGCCGGTGCCGGCATTTAAACGCTAAAGGGCCGTATACATGGCCCGATTTGGGGAGAGATGTGTGCTGAGCGAACCACTCAGCACACATCTCTTCCCCCGCTCAGCACAGTGCGATGTGTTCTGAGCGTGCGGGGGGAGGCGGGTGAAATGAGCAATGTGCTAGACTGAATTTATATAGCGCTCTTTCCCCAATATGATTCAAGGTGCTTAACAGATAGGATTCTAGAGTGGGGGGGGGGGGGGTCACTCAAACTGTGAGGGAAAGTGAGTTCCATAGAGTTTGAGCAGTATGACTAAAAGCTCGATCCCCAGATGAATTCCGGGAGAGTCTAGGCACTGCCAAAACTCCTTCATCTACAGATCACAGTAATCGAGTGGAGCAGTATGGAATCGGAAGCTGCTTCAGGTATCTTGGACCCTGGTCACTGAGACACAGCTATCAAAGACAAATGAGCAATTCTCAGCCACACAATCAATACAGATGGCATTCGAAGTTGACAAAAATGGTTAAATACTAGTACGTTGCATACTCTTGTATTTGTTACAGAAAATGATCCTGATATAATAGAGAAAAAAAGGTCAGTATCTCAAAAATGGATGTTTTCTGGGATTTTCACACACATAAGTCACCAGAGTCTATAGAGAATTGTGTGCAAATAAAATAATTTTAAAATAAAATATTACAATGAGTGTAAAATAATTTCATGAGAGAGGTTTTAGGATAATGGGCAGACTGGTCCAAGCTGACAGGAAAGCGACAGTAATTCAAATAACCATGTGTTACAGCAGAGGTATGCAGAAGATCATCTCTGAACACAAAACATTGAAGCCTGAAATGGATGGGCTGCAGCAGCAGACGACCACACTAGTTTCCATTTCTGTCAGCTAAGAACAGGAAACGGTGGATAGAGTGGGCACAGGATCACCAAATTTAGCCCGTTGAAAACCGTAAAAACATAGCATGGTCTTGTGCAAACGGTTCTGACTGGCGATGGTGTAATGGCGTGTTTTGTTTGCACATATTAGGTCCCTAAATGCCAACTGAGAATCATTTAGATGCCACAGTATCGTTGCTGACCATGTGCATCCCACTATGGACACAGTCTACCCATCTTCTAGTGGCTGTTTCCAGCAGGATAACACACCATGCCACCAAACACAGGTCATCTCAAGCTGGTTCAGAAAACATAACAGGATTCCGCAAGCTTAATAACCTTAACAGTCACCCGATTTCTATTCAATAGAGCACGATTAATAGTATGGACTCCCTGGAATGTAAACCATGCCTACTTACTCATTAGTACATAACTATGGTTTTGGACCAGGTGAAATAGTTTATTCTTTTTCTGAATTAATAAGACATAACATCAGGATTAGTTGCTTCCAAATTGCCATAATGTAGTATTAAAATGTGTCATGCAATGGATTCAAATGTGACCAGAAAAAGGTCCTTATGTAACCATAGCTCAACAAAATATATTCTACGGGGGGAAAAAAACAAGAAAACAATACAAATTCATAAAGGACTCACCTAAGTTATTGATAGCATAGTTGAGAAAATAATTAAACTTAATATGCTTGTTGCACAATACATCTGGGTTTGGGGTTCTTCCTTCTGCATATTCACTCAAGAAAGAACTGAAAAACAAATAAAGTACCCTCTATATTACATAATACAACCAACCTGTCCAAACAGAAATGTCATTCATCACTAAGAACGGATTGGAAAGAAACACAACAGAGCCCTTTATACACATATATCGACACTGTCTATAGAGTTACCTGAATACATCATGCCAATATTCTTTCACATAGGAAACCTGGTGGAAGGGTATATTCAGCTTCTGACAGACACTGTGTGCATCCTCTAAGTCCTTCTCTGCAGTGCAGACACCACGCTCATCCAAAACATCCCAGTTCTTCATAAAGACACCAGTCACCTGATAACCTGACAATACAAGTAAAACTGAAATATACAGTAGGTAATCTAGATATGTTTTCAAACATGTACTCACTCTGCAACTGATGCATTGGGGAATATTCAATTAGTGCCGTACTGCACTATTCTATTGCGAGCCGTTTCCGACCATTCATTTCCGCCCTCTTTTATGGGCAAAATGAATTGTCGAAAACTTACTTTTTTTATTTTGTAATCTAGAAGGGATTTTGTTTAATGGGGGTGCCCTAAATTGGGCAGTCTAAGGCTACAAATAATGGTTCCATGTCAGTCTAGCACCTGTAGAGCTGAAGACACTCTTGAAGCAGAAGATAACTTGTTTCGGTTTATGCTGAGGATGGCACTATTCTTCTATTTTCCCACATAAAAAAAGATGTGAGCCAGAGAACTGAAACGCTGAACAAGGGGCCAGATCCATTTTTGTAGGATAAGGTGTTCAAGATATTAGAGTCAAGTTGCTCAGCTCACACATAGCAGTGCTATTTTGCAAACCTTCTACAAATTGTTCAACCCAAGTGAAAAAGGATTTTGCTGCCTAAGTGATGGCAAAGGCTGGTAAAAGCAGAGATAAAAGTTCTTCAGAACCCAACCTCTTATCTGAGGAGTTTTTAAAAGAAACCACATCCACAAGAACTTTAATTCTACTAAATAACTCTGAAACTTCCTACTTCAAGGACAAGATTTATAAGATCCGAGATTAAATGGTAAACTCTTCCTCAGCCAGTGACCTACTCAATTCCCTACCTGAACCCTCTAGCACCTTCTCTTCATTTGATCCCAGAAATGAAGATGAAGTACCAACACTCTTCTAATCCTACTACTCTACTACCACTCCTCTTGATCCTATACCCTCCCAAATAAGTAAATCTCTGTCTCCTGTGCTCTTCCCAACCTGAAGTTACATCTGTAATCTATCTCTACTTGTATCTTTGCTTCACTCCCATTCTGAAAAAAAAAAAAAATTCTGACCCAAACACTCTCTCAAACTACTGTCCCATCTCTCCGCTCCCTTGCTTCTCCAAGCTACTTGAGAGACTTGCCTACACTCATCTCACACAACTTATTGGACCCACTTCAGTCCGGCTTTCGTTCCCAACACTCCATAGAGACAGCACTGTGACTAAAGTAGTGAATGATCTGGTCACTGCGAAGTTTAAAGGCCATTACGTCTTATTCTTCTAGATCTCTCTGCTTCTTTTGACTAGTCACAAATGCAAACACTACAATCTTTAGGTCTTCAAGAAACAGCCCTTTCTTAGTTCCTATACTACCTATCTAATCGCTCCTTCAGTGCCTGTTTCTCTGAATCCACCTCCTTTTTGCTACTTCTTTCATTTGGAGTACCGCAAGACTCAGTCTTAGGTCCTCTGCTATTCTCACTCTATACCATATCTCTTGGCACACTTATCCGCTGAATGGTCCCAAAACACTGTGATGCATGAAAGCATTTATCTATACAGTATCTACTTATGTCCTCGTCAACTCATTAAAAAAGTCTAGGGGGAAAACAACCGGGTGACAGGTCATTTTGCTAAAAAGGGGCTGTGGATGTTGATATTGGTCTTGGGAATCCTGAGTGTTTAGGAATGCATGCACCAATCTAACAAGATGTACAATAGAATTAGTATACGGGAGGAACCTTTTGAATGGGGAACTTTATAAAACCCCATACTTGCCACATTCCCTAGTTTTGCCTCCCCCTTTACATCAGGAAATGTCTAACAATATTTGTCAGAAACATTCCCCAGGAGCTTGACCAATGGAAATGTTGCTCCAGCAAGACTTTATATTTCCTTAAACATTAAATAAAAGGACTGAATTTGGGACACCCGCTATTAGGATTATGTAGTTGGAAATGCAGTCCACAGACCCACTGTAGTACAGGTATTGCCTCGAAAGTACCACGTGTCAGACGAAAGACATAAGCAGCACAGAGGGGGCCCAACTGTCAGGCACATAACTTAGTCTGTAACCCACCATGGTTGCAAGCCTCAAAACCCTTTCTCTAGACATGAATTTCTGGGAATCACTACGAGTGTATGGTTATGTCATAGTAGGTAGGTGGAATTCTGCTGTAGTAGGAGTCAGTCCTTGTTGGCTTTTGGACTAAAAAGGGGTGGAAATACAGGATGCTATGAGTGTAATCTGGAGGCTAGAACACTGGATACAGTTGCAGGAAACAGAACCCACACTGACAACACAGAAGTTGCTGTTGAAGCACCGTTCAAGCAGCCAATATGGATTTCCAGCCATTTACATGACTGGAGTTGGCATACAGGCCAGATGTTAATGGTAAGTACTGTAACTAGATGATTTAAAAAGGTGTTACAAAGGTTTCTTAAAAGAAACACATGATATTTGTAGCATTCCAGCCTACTCTCACACATAGCCAGTCACCTGACCTAGGAGTAGGCTGTCAAATACGGACCAAGGGTGGGAACAGTCCGCAGTTTCAGACTTCTGCGCCTAGTAACAACTGATTACTCACAGAGGCTCTCCTAAAGATTAGCCTTCCTACCTCTATGTCTGTCTGTTTTTACCCAGTTTTGTTCTATAACTGTTGTTCTAATTGTAAAGCGCAACGGAATATGCTGCGCTATATAAGAAACTGTTAATAAATAAATAAATTAGCCATCTAGATGTTGCTTCAGATCATCTTAAAGTAAGAAAAACACAAAAAGGATCACAAAAAAATATGTACTATGACATAATCAAGGTAAGCTGCATTTGAATTGGGTGTGGATCGTTCGCTTTACAGTGACTACGTCAACACCTGAAATAGGTCAACACGGTTATTATGTCAACTTGGACAAGGTCGACATGGAAAAATGTCAACATGAGGTTGTTTTTTTAAATTGTGTTGCTTTTTCCTAAAGTGACCGGGAACCCCAATTAATGCATGGCTTCGCTCGCCATCCTTTGGGCAAGGTGCCCTGCTCCGCTACCGCTGCGCTCGGCACAGGTTACTATTCCCAATCGTAGTCCACGTGGATTGTAAAGTATGAAAAAGTTAAAAAAATGTTTTTAAAAATGTGAAAAACTTATGTCGACCTTTTTATGTGTCGACCTTTGCCATGTCAACCTAGTGACCATGTCGACCTAAAGACCAGATACCTTTGAAATAGAGAGGTGAAAAGCACAGGAATGAGGAAAAAAAGGAAACAGCCACGTACTCAAAAACAAATAGTGTTTTATTATAAATGAGCAGTAAAATATGCAGGTAAAGACAAAACAGCTTAGGAGAATTCATGTATGCCTTCTCTAAGTGTTATCAAAGTGTACAGCGTCATGTGACATTGCCTTCACTACTACAGGTAACCAAAATGGTTAAACAACAGTTACTGTATTGGGGCCCCACTGTGTTAGAAAGGGGTGTACTATGTTATACCGGCGGCCGTTATCCCGGCGGCGGGATCCCGACCGCTAGCATCTGGGCGACTGCAAATGATCCCCTTGCGGGCTCGCTGCGTTCGCCACGCTGCGGGCACGGTGGCGTGTATTCTCCCTCCAGGGGGGTCGTGGACCCCCTAGGGGGAAAATAGTTGTCGGTATGCCAGATGTCGGGATTCCGGCATACTGAATACCACCCATTAGAAAGTACCCAGACTAAATTAGCTATATGATGTGTATCGTTTAGACGTGGTCAGCAATTGCTGTCAGTGGAAAGCTGGATTATTGTGTGTTTTCATGAGCCAATAGACAGCAATGGCTAAATAATTCCATCCAGATGCTACAGTATATGTACTTTGAGGGGTTACACTTGAATGTCACTTCCTACAGGTCATTGGTATTCCCTCTATAGCAGTCTCCTAAGAACAGACCCCCTGTGCATGACAGGGACTGTCACCATACAGGACTGCGGTACACAGGCTGGGCGCAGGGTACATACAGTACAGCGTTACCTTTCTTCCTCAGCAACAGAGCGGCCACCGAGCTGTCCACCCCGCCGGACATGGCGCACACAACACGGCGTACACCCTGCATGCTGCAGCCTATGCACTGTGCTGGTTGACCTCAAGGATAGTCACGCCGACTGCTGCTTGCTGTGGGAGGTACAGCCCTTACACAGTGCCGGCCAGAAACCGATCCCCGCCTGAACGTTCCCAGACAGTGATACCAGGCACAATAGTGATGCCAGCAGCCGCCGCTAGATGGCGATCACGCTCTATGTGGGTACTGCTCACCTATAACCACCATTGTTACCTGTTTCCTAATGCGCCTTAACTGGTTATGGTAAGTGCATACTGGACCTTGCAGTGCCACAAGTGAGCAACATGAATTGTGCCTACATCAAGAAAAAGTTAGGGTGCCCATACGCTAGTGCAATTTTGCCCGATTTCATCCGATTCCAACGTTTCGGGGCGATAAATTGGCTGAAAACTGGCAAATCTCATGTGTTTTACCTCCGATCCGATGGGCGGTCCCGTGAGCATCAGATCGGAGCCCCTAGATCGGAAGTACTGCACTATAGATATATCGTAATGGCAGCCTTGGCTGGGGTTGCATACGATATATGGTATGCAAAAGGACTGCATACGATATATTATATACTATCCTGCTGCCGGGTGGTTCAAGGGTGATCGTATGCGACTTCTCCTCTCCGAGAAGTCGCATAAGTGTATGGCCAGCTTAAGTTTTGCTCTGGATATTGAAAAAATACTTGACCCCATTAACATTCAAATATTATTGCTCCAGTGATTTAATTATTGTAAAAATAATATTGTATTCTTCATAGATTCATAAAGTAATTTTCTCCTAATAATATATTCATAATAAAATATTGCCCCTATAATAATAATAATTATTATTAACTGATTTTTTGCCTTCATCAGATATGATCATTGCCAGTATAATACATAAGTGCACCGAGCAAACACAACCCAACCCTTTTCTGTTCTTTTCTTTGGCTTATAACAGAGGTTCCCAAACTCGCGCCTCAAGGCACCCTCAGGATGGATACACACTGTAAGGTTATCTGTCCAATCTATCTGGCTGGAACGGAAATCTGGTAATGTATGGGAGCAAAGGGCAATTGATCATTTGCTCCCAAATACTGGAACAGACAAAAATGGACATTCAGACAAATTGGTTAAATCCATTTGATTTAACACATTTATCCGAACAAACAACCATTTTTCCCACTTTCCGGTGTTTGGGATCAAATGGTTGATTGTCATCTCCTCCCATACATTACCAGATATTCGTTCCAATCAGAGTTGAATAAAATGTTCAATATACAAGCTACACCAGTAGGCGTTTGAGAGACATTATATTTGCACACTCCAGGGCAGGGGTGTAGCGAGGGTGGCTCCGGTGGAGCGCGAGCTCCGGGTGCCGAAAAAGTCCTGCTGGCAGCCAAGTAGCAGACAGAGAAGCATAGGGAGTGCACATTGAATCGTACTTGGAGACTAGGTAGGGTACAGGGCAGGCCATAGGTGACAGCAGAAGACACTGACAGCTGCCACATGCCGGAGCTCTGCCCCTCCCCTTTATATATCTCACTGTCTGCTTGTAGCTGTGCAGCAGGGTTACTTCTGTCCTGAAGCATCTCTCTCTTTCCTTGAACCTGCAGCACATTTCACTTCTGCAGAACCTCTCTCTGCCCCGGCTGCTGTAGCACCTCTCTCTGCCCCAGCTGTTGCAGCATTTCTATCTACATTGTTGCTACAACACCTCTCTCTCTCTGCCCCAGCTGCTGCTACAGCACCTCTTTCTGCCCTGACTGCTGCAGCAGCACTTCGCTCTACATTGATGCTGCAGCACTTCTCTCTGCCCCAGCCACTGCTGAAACACCTCTCTCTGCATTAGAAGCTACAGCACCTCAATCTGCCCCTCAGGCTGCTGCAGTGTAGCTCTCTCTGCCCCTCAGGCTGCTGCGGCACAGCTCTCTCTTCCCCTCGGACTGCTGGGTCACAGCTCTCTCTGCCCCTCAGGCAATTCTGGGACATTATTTTCATTGAAGCATAGTGGGATTATCAGGTCTGGGATGACAGTTCTAGGGTATTTTTTTAATTGAAGTATTGGGAGATTATCATATCTGAGGGGGTAAGTTTTGGGGTATTATTTCCATTCAGAGATTGGGGAGGTTATCAGGTCTGTTGGGGGTTCACATTTGGGGATTTGTTTTCAATGAGGAATGGAGGGGTTGTGAGGTCAGGTCAGTTGGGGCATATATAGTATTTTTAATTTTTTTTTAATTAAGCAAGTAAATAGTTAAATACATCTAATTCCATAGTGGCTCTACATAGTGATTAAGGTTGAAAAGAGGCAATTTACCCATCGTGTTCAACCTGTATTAAGTTGTGATGAATCTTCATACCCGTTGAGTAATGTTTTATGACTAGTTAGCTACTATAACTCATGTTACCCCCGGATTAACCATTTTGATATTTTAAATATTATAACCTTTGATATCATTTTCATTCAGAAATGTATCCATTCCTTTTTTAAATCCATTTACAGAGTCCGCCATTACCACCTTCCCTGGCAGGGAATTCCACATCCTGATTGCCCTAACAGTGAAGAACCCTTTCCTCCGTCGCGTTCGGAACTTTCTCTCCTCCAGCCTCAGCGAGTGCCCACCTGTCCTAAACTGTGTTCTTTTAATAAATAATTCCTCTGATAACTCTTTGTAATGCTCCTTTACATTTTTGAAGATATTAATAATATCTCCTCTTAGACGCCTCTTTTCTAGTGTATACATATGCAACCTATTAAGCCGTTCCTCATAATCCAGTCCCTCTAGGCCTTTAATCAATATAGTAGCTCGCCTTTGGACCCTTTCGAGTTCACCGATATCTTTTTTATACAGTGGTGCCCAAAACTGAACACAATATTTCAGGTGCGGACGTACAAATGCTTTCTACAGCGACAGGATTACATCCGAGTCCCTTGACTCAATTCCTTGTTTTATGCACGCTAGCACCTTACTTGCCTTCATTACTGCGCTTTGACATTGTGTATGGTTATTAAGCCTATTATCAATGAGTACCCCCAAATTCTTTTCCAAATCTGTTTTACCTAGTCGTTCCCCATTTAGTATGTAGGCTGCAAGTTTGTTTTTAGTCCCAAAATGCATAACCTTGCATTTGTCTGTATTGAACCTCATTTTCCATTTAGACGCCCAGAATTCAAGTTTAGATAGATCATTCTGTAAGGACTCCACATCCAATTCCGAGTTATTTACCTTACACAGTTTAGTATCATCTGCAAAGATTGACACTGTGCTTTCCAGGCCTATTTCTAGGTCATTGATAAATATGTTGAACAGTAGTGGACCGAGTACGGAGCCTTGTGGTATACCGCTGACTACTGGGGACCAGGTTGAGTACTTCCCGTTGACCACTACTTGCTGTACCCTGCTATCCAACCATTTGCTTATCCATGTGCAAATAGTTTTTCCTAGGCCAAGCCCCTTTAATTTGATCATCAGTCTTCTGTGAGGCACTGTATCGAATGCTTTTGCAAAATCTAGGAAGACTACATCCACTGCTTTTCCCTGATCAAGATTATTGCTCACTTCCTCATAGAAGCTAATTAAGTTAGTCTGACATGACCTATCCCTCATAAACCCATGCTGGTTCTTGCTAATAATCCTAGTGGTCTGTAGATACTCCTGTATGCTGTCCCTTAGAATTCCTTCCAATATTTTCCCCACTATAGACGTCAAACTAACTGGTCTGTAGTTACCCGGAAGATTTTTGGATCCCTTTTTAAATAATGGCACTACCTCAGCTATACGCCAATCCTTCGGTACCATGCCTGTTCTAATTGAACTATTGAAAATCAAGTATAGGGGTCGTGCTAGTTGTGAACTAAGCTCCATAAGAACCCTCGGGTGAAGCCCATCTGGACCAGGTGATTTATTAACCTTAATTTTACTTAGTCTCTCCCGGATTACTTCTTCACTTAAACAAGTTTCTAACCATGGATCTTCACTGTCACAAATGTTATGCTCTACTCCCACCAACAGTTCTTCTCTGGTAAATACTGATGGAAAAAAATTGTTCAGTATTTCCGCTTTCATTTCGTCATCATTTATCACTTCTCCAAATTCATCTTTTAATGGACATATATTCTCCTTTTTTAGCCTTTTACTGTTTATGTATTTAAAAAAAAAATTAGGATTGGTTTTACTCACTATAGCAATTTGCTTTTCATTTTCCATTTTAGCTGCTCTTATTGCTTTTTTGCATTTCTTATTACATTCCTTGTAATACTTGAAGGACTCTTCCTTTCCATTAGATTTAAATGCTTTGAAAGCCCACTTTTTTTTATCCATTTTTGCCTTAACCTTCTTGTTAAGCCACATCGGCTTGAGTTTAATATCCCTGCGTTTACTGCCCATGGTATAATGTGTATAAGGGGTTCTACTGTGTGGTGTAACATGTATAAGGGGCTCTACTGTGTGGCATAACATGTATAAATGGTACTAATGTGTGGTGTAATGTGAATTGGTACTATTCTGTGGCCACACACATTCCCAATGAAGCCATGTTGCAAGCTATCGGCATGCACTGACCCTATTTTAAACATGGGGTCATCCTGAGCTCCACAAGGTCTAGAACCGGCCCTGTCTCCAATTTAGGATGTTTAAATATTGTTTCTTTCCAAATGTAATCACATGTTGGCTAGGCCTCCATTTCAGTACAGGGGGCGGAGCGCCAAAACATACCCTTGCTCCGGGCACCATGTCGCCTAGCTACACCTCTGCTCCAGGGACACAGAAAATCTCTTGGCTACAGTTCTATCAAATACTTAAAAATATTTCCATACAGCTGGTGCCAGTGCTGTTACTATTTCTCCACTGCACATTTGCAGACCTCTGTGAAAATAGCATTGGTGGATTGAGTGATTTTTAGACACCACGCCTAGGAAACCAAAACATGTTCTGCGCATTTGCTAGTCGGATTTCCTCCATAACAGACGGGACACAGTAAGATAGCAAAAGCCCAGCTGGCTGCACCCACATCCCATGCGATCATGCCAGGATAGTTGTTCATTTAGAGACTGGACCTCCTCATGTAGAATGAGTTGTTGGTAATTGTTTAATATTTTTCCACACACATTTTTTTTTTTAGTAGTGTTGCAAATTATGTAAGATATTGGTATTTGTAATTTTAAATTGTTATCACATTATATTGTCATTCTATTAGGTATATGAATTCGACACAATTTTTCACACTATCTTAAGAAATGGAAAGAGAGCTCTTATTTTTTATATATATATACACGTGTCCTCTCATCTTACATGTAGCTTTGTAATGCTGTGCAATTAAGCTGCGGATGCACGTGTATGCATGCACCCACCATGTTGCGGGAACACTTGCTGTGACTATGTTACTGCAATGCATACGCATCGCAGGTAAGATAACTAAGGATACAACTGTATGTTGTTTTAAATAGAATGATAAAATATTTTCTTAGCTTTATTGATTATACACTAAGGGGTTGATTCTGAGTTGGGAGCAAAGTATATATCAAAAAAATAAATAAGTTACTCGTATTTGGAACAAACCATGGGGGTAATTCAGAGTTGATTGTAGATGTGCTAAATTTAGCACATGCACAATTGCTTTCACAAACATGCGGGGGAACGCCCAGCACAGGGCTATTTCTTGCGCCATTGGCACGCCCCCTCCCGCACTGCGACCGCCTCTGCCTGTCAATAAGGCAGAGGCGATCGCAGCCCAGAGATGCTCATAGCATCTCATTGGGCTCCCGAGGTGTGCACATACCTCCCAACTGTCCCGATTTCATCGGGACAGTCCCGCTATTCGGACACTGTCCCGCTGTCCCTCCCGCGTGTCACAGTGTCCCGCGGGCGGGGATCAGTTGGAGAGGCTTTGATCACCCGCTACTCTGCCCTGCAAAGCAGCGAGTGATCTCTAAACAGATGCTCTGCGCACACGCACAACATCTATTCAGTGCAGGGAGTGAGCCGGGGCTGCACAGCTGCTGAGGGAGAGCTGGGCACGCCCCCGAAAATGACAAAAATGGACCCTCAGTGCGTGGCCACACTCCCAATAGGCCGCAGCCTCGCCCATCCCATCTGAGGCCACACCCCTGTCCCGACTTACAAAGTTTCAGAGTTGGGAGGTATGTGTGCACACGCAGTGCGGCCGCTGTGCGCGTGCACTCCATAAAAAGATTCAGACTCGTTGCCGCAATCCAGTTTGAATTACCCCCATAGGCGTGCGCACGGAGGGTGCCTGGTGAGCACAGGCACCCCCTAATGTGCGGCACGCCCAGCCTGCTGCAGCACAGTCGAGTGGTGATTGCCGCGCCTCCCCCCACGAGCCCAGCTTACTGCTCTGCATTGTCTGACGTCAGGACCGGAGCTTCCACTAGGCAGCTTTAGGCAGCTGCCTAGTGGCGCCAGGACCTGAGGGGGCGGCCTGCTACAGCGGCCTAAAAAAGGTAGCATAGTCCTACCTTTCACAGCCACTGCAATCCCCCAGAATGCGTATCTTACAGTAGCCGTGACTGCTAAACTCCCGTATTGCAGCCTCCAGCTCCACCTCCACCCGGCACAGGCAGTAACTTTGACAGCTCCTGGAGTCCTGGCTGGGGGTGACATGCAGCACTGCTCTTCATTCCAGGCTTTTTCACAGACTACTCAGTTCCAACTCTGCACTGCAGCCTGCAGGTAAGGTGGTTGCACAGTGCATTCTCTGCATTGATAAGAAAAAAAGGGCGAGAGCAGCGGTGTGGTGAGGGGGTGGAGGGGAAGAGATAAGGAGCAGGCATGCACACAGTCTGGGGGAATGAGCAGCAGCATGCACACAGATTTTGGGGGGGATAGAACAGCAGACATTTAACAGAGTAGGGGGAAGGGGTGAGAGCAGCATGCCTTTCATCTGAAGGGTGGGTAGGGTGAAGGGGCAGAAGGCAGAAGTTTTGCCTAGGGTGCCGAGAAACCTTGCACCGTCTGACGTCCTGTGCGCCTCCTCGCCCAGCCCCAGACGGCCAGTCCAGCTGATTTGAAGGGGTTTTCTATAAGTGGGCGTGGCCACGGGAGGCCGCAATTAGGCCACGCCCCCAACTTTTCCTGAGCCCGGCGATCTGTGTGCACTGTGCAGCCCTACCTTTTCTTGCTGGGGCAGGTGGATCTCTAATAGCAGCGATCCCATGGAGCCTGGCCAGGAAGGAGAAGGTAAGGTTTGTGTATTTGACAGTGTGTGTGTGTGTGTGTCAGCAGACTCGGCAACTTGACAGTGTGTGTGTCAGCAGACCCGAAAACATGGGGGTACGAAGAGTACACCCATGTTCTGAGGGGCCCCGAGGCTCTGACCCCACCCCCCTGTTCAATCTCTGCTGCAGCATACATGATCTATGAGGAGCAGGAAGAACACTGGGGGTAATTCAGAGTTGATTGTAGATGTGCTAAATTTAGCACAGCTACTCTGACATGCAGGGGGACACCCAGTACAGGGCTAGCAGGGAGCTACCCACCACATTCCGGATCACCGCTGCTGCGTGTGACATCACACGGTCGCCATGCCCCCCCCCCCAATGGTCCGGACACGCCTCCGTTGTCCAGACCGCGCCCTGCCATTGGTGTTCTAATGCCGTTGGCACGCTCCCTCCTGCCCAGTCAGGCAGAGGCGATCACAGCCAGTGAGATGCTGATAGCATCTCACTGGGCTCCCGGGGTGCGCACGCGCAGTGCGGCCGCTGCGCGTGCGCACTCCACACAGTAATTCAGACTGAAACCACTGCCGCTGTAGCAATCCAGTCTGAATTACTCTCATTGTTCCTGGCTGGAACAGGCGTGACTGGAACCGCAGCATGACAGAAGAGCAGCAGGAGGAGACAACCAGGCACAAATTGCAGCACTGCAGACTCCACAAAGCAGCTGTAGGCACCCTCCCCACCCATGAGGCAACTGACACAGAGACAGTGTGGTAAGTGTCAGCGTATTTTTACTATATTTCCATTATCAGAATATCTCTCTCTCTCTTTCCCTTTGCCTCTCTTGTCTCCCCTCTCTCCCTGGGCGGGATGTACTAAAGTGAAAATGCGGTAAACCCCCAAGGGCTTTACCGCATTTTCAGTTGTACTAATGCCTGGGCTTCTTTCCGCATTCATCCAGAGGGACCTAATCTGATACCCCCGCTCCCCCTCATGTACCTCTGGGCGACGGGCGGAGGAGTCCTCAGTCTGGAGCTCCATCCAGCGCCCAGCTCCAGGAACCGCTGGCGGGGTGTCCTCCTGCTCCAGCCGCCCTCCTCCTCCGGCCCCGCCTGGCAGTCAATCTACAATGCCGTACAAGCACCTCCTTTCCCGGCCCCAGGCTGCGCTGATTGTGGTGTCAGCAGCGGGGGAGGAGCCAACGTCTCTGTCCCTCCTTCACCCGGAGCCTGCACCCGCCTCAGCAGCAGCAGCCGGCATCGCAAAGAACAGCTCTTATCGGTGAGAGCTGTCCTTTGCTATACTGATCGCATATGTTAGTACATATGCAATCGGTATGTAGGCGAAAGTGTGGCGGAATATTCTGCCACACCATAGTACATCTCGCCCCCTATCTTTTCCTGTTTCTTCCCCTCTCCCTATCTTTCCTTCTCTCTTCTTCCCCCCCTCTCTCTCTCTCCCACTCTCCCTCCACCCCCCCTTCTCTATATGTCTCTCTCCTCTCTCCCACCCTCTCTCTCTCTCTCTATGAGGGCCCATTTATCATGGATTACATATTGAATGTGATCTGGGCGGGATCTTACCGCCCAGGATTGCATTGCAATATCCGATTCCTTCGGGTGAACACGATGCACTGAGGCATTTCTGGCGGAAATATCTCGGAGAACCCAGCCAGATCTACTCTCCCCGATCTGTAGTCCATAGGCTACAATGGGCTACAGCAGTCAAATATTGCAGTAGCTGCGGGGAACAATATATATTGATACATTGGGCAGCATCTAATCCCCCATAGAAACCTTTGGGGGATGTGGCTGTGGGCAGAAATGGAGGGATTGCAGCAGGTACCAATACCAATACCTGCAGCGATCCCTCCTTCATACATACCAGGGAAACTTAATATTTGCGTCTCTAACTGCCAAAATGGGTATTTTGCGGGGACATAGCCGGAAATATATATATTTCTCTAACGTCCTAAGTGGATGCTGGGGACTCCGTAAGGACCATGGGGAATAGCGGCTCCGCAGGAGACTGGGCACATCTAAAGAAAGCTTTAGGACTAACTGGTGTGCACTGGCTCCTCCCCCTATGACCCTCCTCCAAGCCTCAGTTAGATCTCTGTGCCCGAACGAGAAGGGTGCACACTAGGGGCTCTCCTGAGCTTCTTAGTGAAAGTTTTAGTTTAGGTTTTTTATTTTCAGTGAGTCCTGCTGGCAACAGGCTCATTGCATCGAGGGACTAAGGGGAGAAGAAGCGAACTCACCTGCGTGCAGAGTGGATTGGGCTTCTTAGGCTACTGGACATTAGCTCCAGAGGGACGATCACAGGCCCAGCTTGGATGGGTCCCAGAGCCGCGCCGCCGGCCCCCTTACAGAGCCAGAAGGCAGAAGAGGTCCGGAAAATCGGCGGCAGAAGACGTCCTGTCTTCAACAAGGTAGCGCACAGCACTGCAGCTGTGCGCCATTGCTCTCAGCACACTTCACACTTCGGTCACTGAGGGTGCAGGGCGCTGGGGGGGGGCGCCCTGAGACGCAATAAAAACACCTTGGATGGCAAAAAATGCATCACATATAGCTCCTGGGCTATATGGATGCATTTAACCCCTGCCAGAATCCATAAAAAAGCAGGAGAAAAGTCCGCGAAAAAGGGGCGGAGCCTATCTCCTCAGCACACTGGCGCTATTTTCCCTCACAGCTCCGTTGGAGGGAAGCTCCCTGGCTCTCCCCTGCAGTCACTACACTACAGAAAGGGTTAAAAAAGAGAGGGGGGCACTAATTAGGCGCAGTATTAACTATACAGCAGCTATAAGGGGAAAAACACTTATATAAGGTTATCCCTGTATTTATATAGCGCTCTGGTGTGTGTTGGCAAACTCTCCCTCTGTCTCCCCAAAGGGCTAGTGGGGTCCTGTCCTCTATCAGAGCATTCCCTGTGTGTGTGCTGTATGTCGGTACTTTTGTGTCGACATGTATGAGGAGAAAAATGATGTGGAGACGGAGCAGATTGCCTGTAATAGTGATGTCACCCCCTAGGGGGTCGACACCTGAGTGGATGAACTGTTGGAAGGAATTACGTGACAGTGTCAGCTCTGTATAAAAGACAGTGGTTGACATGAGACAGCCGGCTGCTCAGCTTGTGCCTGTCCAGACGTCTCATAGGCCGTCAGGGGCTCTAAAGCGCCCGTTACCTCAGATGGCAGATATAGACGCCGACACGGATACTGACTCCAGTGTCGACGGTGAAGAGACGAATGTGACTTCCAGTAGGGCCACACGTTACATGATTGAGGCAATGAAAAATGTTTTACACATTTCTGATAATACGAGTACCACCAAAAAAGGGGTATTATGTTCGGTGAGGAAAAACTACCTGTAGTTTTCCTGAATCTGAGAAATTAAATGAGGTGTGTGATGATGCGTGGGTTTCCCCCGATAACAACTGATAATTTCTAAAATGTTATTGGCATTATATCCTTTCCCGCCAGAGGTTAGGGTGCGTTGGGAAACACCCCCTAGGGTGGATAAAGCGCTCACACGCTTGTAAGGGCTCTACCTTCGCCTGAGATGGCCGCCCTTAAGGATCCTGCTGATAGAAAGCAGGAGGGTATCCTAAAAGGTATTTACACACATACTGGTGTTATACTGCGACCAGCAATCGCCTCAGCCTGGATGTGCAGTGCTGGGTTGGCGTGGTCGGATTCCCTGACTGAAAATATTGATACCCTAGATAGGGACAGTATATTTTTGCCTATAGAGCATTTAAAAGATGCATTTCTATATATGCGTGATGCACAGCGGAATATTTGCCGACTGGCATCAAGTCTAAGCGCGTTGTCCATTTCTACCAGTAGAGGGTTATGGACACGTCAGTGGTCAGGTGATGCGTATTCCAAGACTTGGTGGCCACGGCAACAGCTGGGAATTCCACGTTTGTACCCCAGGTCGCCTCTCAACATGAGAAGACGCCGTATTATCAGGCGCAGTCTTTTCGTGGACAAGCGGGCAAAAGGTTCCTCATTTCTGCCCCGTGACAGAGGGAGAGGAAAAAGGCTGCAGAAATCAGCCAGTTCCCAGGAACAGAAACCCTCTCCCGCCTCTGCCAAGCCCTCAGTATACGCTGGGGCTTTACAAGCAGAATCAGGCACGGTGGGGGGCCCGTCTCAATGAATTTCAGCGCGCAGTGGGCTCACTCGCAAGTAGACCCCTGGATCCTTCAGGTGATATCTCAGGGGTACAAATTAGAATTCGAGACGTCTCCCCCTCGCCGTTTCCTAAAGTTGGCTTTACCGATGTCTCCTTCTGACAGGGAGACAGTTTTGGAAGCCATTCACAAGCTGTATTCCCAGCAGGTGATAATCAAGATACCCCTCCTGCAAGGAACGGGGTATTATTCCACACTGTTGTGGTACCGAAGCCGGACGGCTCGGTGAGACCGATTCTAAATCTAAAATCTTTGAACACTTACGTACAGAGGTTCAAATTCAAGATTGAGTCACTCAGAGCAGTGATTGCGAACCTGGAAGAAGGGGACTACATGATGTCTCGGGACATCAAGGATGCTTACCTTCATGTCAAAATTTACCCTTCTCACCAAGGGTACCTCAGGTTTATGGTACAGAACTGTCACTATCAGTTCAGACGCTGCCGTATGGATGGTACACGGCACCCCGGGTCTTTACCAAGGTAATGGCCGAAATGATGATATTCCTTCGAAGGAAGTGAATTTTAGTTATCCCTTACTTGGACAATTCCCTGATAAGGGTAAGATCCAGGGAACAGTTGGAGGTCGGTGTAGCACTATCTCAGGTAGTGTGGCGGCAGCACGATTGGATTCTCAATATTCCAAAATCGCACCTGGTTCCGACGACGTGTCTTCTGTTCCTAGGGATGATCCTGGACACAGTCCAGAAAAAGGTGTTTCTCCCGGAGGAGAAAGCCAGGGAGTTATCAGAGCTAGTCAGGAACCTCCTAAAACCGAGCCAAGTCTC